>NW_022985380.1:243741-550235 GCF_010093625.1 Macroventuria anomochaeta
TTGTGGTATCCCCACACTTGGTCTCCTCTACACCCTTATCTCCAACAAGCCTGAACCATCCTTCCACCAATCCTTCCATCTCAGAGAGCAGTTGGTATCCCCAGCTGGCCCCCTCTCACAGATAGCTACATGCCTTGCCTACGGTACGTTACCATACACCGTACTGTCGCCCGTAGTACGTCGTAGTACGGACTGTTGGAAGCGCTGGTGAGCTGCAACAACTTGGTGATGGTGGACGTGAGCGGCTTCGCGCTCCTTTATGCACACGGCTGTGCGTCGTACCCTGACATCTTCCAGGGGAGCCATCGTCGGGTTTGCACTAAGCTAGTTGTTCCTGTTGTTGAAATGTTCACCACTTGAGCTTAAGCACGATTGGGTGAGCGTGAATCCACTTGGGCAAAGACGACTCTGGTTTGTCTTATGATCTTATTCCTGTTATCGTCCTTGCATGCGCTGGCACCTTAGTACTGAATCCAGTCGCCCATCTCCATCAGCATTTCCTTCTGCGACTCAAGCTCCTTGTTGATGACATCTCTGTCTGGATTCTGTCCTACACTCCTCTTCAGTTCCTCGCTCATCTCATCCGCCTTGCTCTTCACACTCCTTGCGAAAGCACTGTTGGGGCCATGGCTCAACGCCGAAGCATCTAGCACTTGCTTGGTGAGCATCATGGCTATCAACCCCATGTTGGCTCCCGGCGCTCCGATTCCTTCCTCCTCACCAGCGAAGTAAGCAGCCAACATTGCCATTTGCCAGGTCTGGACCACTCGTACAGGGTGGGAGGGTACTGGGTACAGCTTCGGCTGGATATGCTTGTATCGTTTCGCGCACTGCGCCCATGCCACTGGGTAGACTCCCGTCGCAAGCAAGTTCACGATCAGCTCGTCTCTGAGCGCAGCATACGGTTGACGATACACAGGCCATAGACCAGATTGATGACACAGGCGCATTCCATTCACGATGATCTCTTTCGCTTGTTCTGGAGAGGCGCGCTGCGCTGCTTCATACTCAGCGTAAGCCTTGCCCTGGATGGTGGCGATGTATTTCTCAATCTTCGAGTTGCCAACATAGTTTGCTGGGTCTGATGCGAAGCTCTCGTTCTTGGTCATCATCTCGGCGACTTGCTGCATCTCCTGTGGCAGATCCTTGGGATAGATGGCCCATTTGTCCTCATCAAGAGTCGCGCCCTTTTGACACTTGGCACATTTGCATGTGAAGAACCAGCGTTGTTTGAGCTCGTATTGACGTCGATAGTAGGGATTGGTCGTGTCGATGTACGAGATGAAGATTTCTTCGTCCTTTTTGATAGGCTTGAGTGACCGTACGTTGACTTCGGCTCCATCCATGATGATGTAGGCATTAGGGTCGCAGGAGTGATTGAAGTGACCCAGCATCGGGTCCACGATGATACCCAGAGGATCCAGTGTGGGAGTGATGAGTGTCAAAGAATTCGTAAGGACCTGTTGTTGTGAGTATGCATGTTGCCAATTGAGGCCTGGCCACTCACCCTCGCATACATTGCTGCTACGAAGTCCTTGTCAAAGAGATCTTGTGTGACCGAGAACTGACTTGCGCCCATCGCCATCAACTCGATGTTGCCGTAGTTACCGTTCGCTTTGAAGTCGTCGACGTGGGATGGCAAGCTGAGCAACATGTTCCATGCCTCATCTGGTATGATGTCGTGCTTCTTCATGGTCAGAAGATCCATGCATGCAAGAACAGCCTTTGGAATCTCCCGTTCGCCTAGTTTCTTGAGGATCTTGCATTGGTACTTATGACCACGGTTCCATGCTGCTTTCTGGCATGCCTGTTGCTGCTTAGTACAAACTCGCCGACACTTCGCAAGCATACATACCTTGCTGCAGTATCGAAACCTTTGACATCCAGCGCACTTTGACACCTTGACGCCCTCTGGGACATATGTTCTTGTGCCTGTTGATACACCTTCGGTCCAGACATAGCAATTTGCACACGTGTCGAGTAAGCGTTCAGTGTCCAGTGAGCCTACAATGGGCCGCCTGATAGATGCGACCAACTGGCCGGGTTCGAAGTCTACATTGGCGAATAGACCATTCCCTGTGCTTTCGCCCTTCTCATTGACGCAGACTTGCGATTTCGCGGGCCGGAATGGCGCAGATGAATTCGCCCATCCTTCCTCGGCCTCTTCAGCTACATTAAGAACGTGCTTGACGGGCATGTCTAGAGGTATGGAGGAAAGGCCAGATTCGTGTCAATCGAGAAGACGCGGAGTTGTGTCTTGTAACGTCATGGGTCGCAGAGCCCCATCGCGTGGAAACATGACACTAGCGCTAAACTGGGACTAGGCTGCTCGCTTCTTGAGAAGACTCAATGAGGCTGATCATTCCTACCTTCTCCTCTTCCTTACCTTTATATCGAGTCCGATGTCCTTGCATCGACCACAGATGAGTTCCCAGTCAGATTAGTGGAGTCAAAGGTCCCCTAGGCATTCAGATGCTCGATGAATTCCAATGCTGCCACCCCTCACGGTCATGGAGGGAGTGACAAAGCATTATTACAATCAACATACAGCCGGTCCATCAGGCCTCGCCTTGTATTTTATCGCGCTTGGTGCCACTACTTACACCCAAATCTTGGACACTCCGCTCCTTTGCCGCTCCAAACCGAAGCCAACCAACCAGCGCCAGAATGATCATACCCAGGATGAACAACGGATCAACAGATAGCGCGCAGCTCGCAGCTCCCTACAGAGCGCTTCTGCAGTATCGTTCCTGCCGTGATTCGACAATAAGCACGCCCATGCCTCCATGTTATGCTCAACGAAGGTGTAGATGAGCACGATGAGTGGCCGCAAGAAGTGGAATGAGGCCACAAAGAGAAGCGCGTTAAGGAATCTCGTCTTTCTCTTGCTCTGTTCCCGTCAGCATCTCAATCTAGCCTTCAAGGAGAAGAGCATCATGCGATACTTACTCTTCTTTCATGGAAGGGCGTCTTTATCCAGAGGAAGAGGAAGAGACAGAAGTTTACGATGCCACCGCAGGCCGGCCAGAACAGGAAACTCATCCCAGTTCCTTCAGATCTGCAGGAGCAACATACTCGAGTCCGCCTTTCAGCGAGACGCTGTGCGCGACCGGACCGAGTATGACGAGGGATAAGCAGCCGATGAGCGTGTTGATGGCTTGGATCGTGATGGTCGCAACGGCCATGCTGAGACTGTATTTCACAGCGGCTGCAGCGTGGCAACTTGTTGAAGAGGAGGTTGACACTCGGTTTCAAGCTTGAAGAGGTGATTATGCTTCACTCTGTAATCCCCAGATCTTGAGAAGTCATCTCGTCCTTAAGTTCCTGCCTTCACGTATCGTCGTAGGCCAAGACCGCCACAAGCGCGATGCACAGGGACGCGAGATCGACGTTTCGCATTTGCTTAACCATCTGTTTATGGATAGCTGAAGATGTGAGCATCGAACAGCCCGAACGAGCGAGAGCACCCTTTGAAGTGGTCACTTTGTTCAATCCTAGTAAAAATACCTAGGCTCGAATGGATGGCCGCAGCACGTCATTCAATCACACCATGTTCATCCTGCTGGGTCTTATGCTCAAGGCATACGTGAAGGACTCCCTACGTTCTGGGAATTCGATCTCACCACCTGGCCTTCCTTTGTACCGTTCGAGAATCCCAATCATAGCCCCAACAGCGGCATTGATGACGTCTTCCACCAAACCGCAAACCCGTATACGGCAGTCAATAGATGGCCCACAGTTGCTCGTGCTCCGTTTCTAAGTTGCATACGGGCTGCATAGGTCAATGTCAGGGCTGAGCAATGGATTCTCAACAGAGGTTCGGCATCGACTAAATGCGGATCACACCATTAGAGAACAGACTGATCATCATCCAGTTTGTCACCATTTTTCAAACCAGAGTCTTCAGGTCTGTGTAACCGAGATGGCGTAGCCGTGAGAAGGTATGCACAGTAGCTACTTGGCGAGCAAAAGACGGTTTCCCATAGTCTTCATTGGCCCTGCAGTCCCCTCGAGCGATCGCTAACCGCTTACGCAGGTTCTGTAGGAACGCGTTGTGACTCGCTACGCTGGAGCTGTACTTCGGACTAGTACCAAATGCGAGGCCAGTGTGGGATCTGGGGTGGTATTGTGTGCCCTGGTTTCCACGTCCCTTAGCGCTCTTTGTCTGATGACAAGAAGGGAAACGAAGCAACTGTGAGGCTGTCCGAAGCGATGAGTTTTGTGTTGTTCTACCCAAAGCAAGCTGACTCCCCTTCCGAGCGCGCAACTGCAGTGAGCATCGGAGTTACTCGTTATGAAACACCGATTTCTCTGTCATTAGACAAGTTCCTCTCCTACTGACAAATAACAACAATGACTTCCGATGCCACGATGGACGACGAATGGTCACTTGCGGACCTGATTCACGAGAAACTGCAAATAAGCGCATTCTCCAGCTGGGAATTCTTACCGGAAGACGCATTCGAGGACTTGCTCGCGAATGAAAACATGCGAAGGGAGCTTCTCGACCCGAACGCTGTAGGCCAGGATATCCAAAGCTTGACGACTTATATGCGACACGCGAAGAAAAATTTACCGTCCTTGTTCTCTGCAATCTTGTCGACCATACATTCACACTCCAATGTCATAGATTCAGGGCTGCTATCTCCCCATCGAGCAGGCAGACGACGTTCAGGTTCACTCCTTGAATGGGTTCCCTATAGATGATCCAGCACTGAAATGTTTTAAAGGGTGGACCCGAAAGAGATGCGATCCTACTCGGAGTTCGTAAGTCGCCGACTTTTGCGAAAAGCAGTGGATTGTCCCCTGCGAGGTGTTCTAGGAAGGGCTCACCATTGAAAAACTTCATGATGACTGCTTGCTACCTCTGATAAAGTACGATGAAAGCGGAGGTGGTGACTTCAGTACTCTTCATAAAGCATGTATACATCCTGCTCACCAGAGTATCATTCAGGTACAGGTCGTAGCCACTATAAGCGAGAGCCAACTAACGCGATCAGGCTGATCGGCTTGCTATCAAAGAGCTGAAAACTGGGACCGAAAAAGCCTGTGAACCCGAAGTCATTGCGCTTGAACTAGCACAGAAGCTCAATCACACCCATATCGTCAAGTTCGTGGCTGGGTTTCAACAAGACTCTAGGTACTGCCCGATGTTCCAATGGGTTGATGGAGGCAATCTACGAGAGTTCTGGGAGAAGCATGACTGGTCTCGAGATCTAGGCACCATCAGGTGGGCTCTCAGACAAATTGGAGGGCTTGCCGATGCGCTCGAACACTGGCATAACCAATATCAGGAAGACTGTTGAAGTGAGTGGATTGTGTTGGTTGATCTTGGGAGCTATTGGCTAGAATCGATCGAGACTATATAGTAGAAGGGGATAGCAGTGAAGTGCAGCGGGCCGTTAGCAAACACTGCAACGGACCGCTAGCAAACAGATGGCGATCGGTGGACACCTTCACTCCCTCCGACAAAGACGCACTGAACTGTCTGCATGGAGATATCAAACCTGAGAACATTGTCAGATGTGGGCAGCCAAACTCTCTAGGTTTACTGCAGATTGCAGACCTGGGCTTGGCGAGGATACACTCTCTGCCCACCAATCTTCGCAAGACAGAGTCTGGTGCTTTCACCGGAACGTTCCGATACCAGTCGCCTGAGATAAAGACTACAATCTGGGGAGTGTACTCACGGTCCTATGACATGTGGAGTATGGGATGCATCATACTGGAGTTCATCATTTGGCTTCTGTACGGGCGAGAAGCAATTCAGTGCCAGCCTCACAGACAGTTTCTTCATCATCCAAGATGGTGTGCAGCTCTAAACCAGCGTACGGAGATGGATCGATCACGTTAAAGGTTCTTTTTCTTAAAGACGAGGGTCAATGTGTTAGCTCGATACTAAGAGAGCTACTCAGGTTCGTCGAGTACCGCCTGCTATCCGAGGATACGCCAATCAGCAATGGAGCGCCTGCGTCACTCAATTAATTATGCCTCCTACCCTGACAGCATGGATATCGATCTGCGTGAGATCAATGTGTCTGGTGAATGCATGGATCCATCCGTCCCCGTCAGTCACATAGCCAAAATTCATAAGCTATGCGATGCACTTAGACTCATCGCATCGACAGAAGCAACGTCCTACTATGACAGAAACGCCTACATCAGGCTTGGAGACAACAGGAGACGGATGCCCATCAGAAGTTCCACTCTCCGTGAAGATATGAAGTCATTCTCTGACGCAGGCGGCAAGCCTCAAAATCGCCCAGCACAACACCCTGAGGCCTTCTGGGCCAAATCCCGATCCTTCATCTGGGAACAAGAAGACACTACATCTCGATCAATCTGATACCCTCTCAAAAACGAACATGCAATGCATCGTTTTCGGAACTGAAAAGGCGGATCTACTCGGTGCGCCAGACAAACACTACGGACTTCTGGTACGCCCAATAGGTCAAGGGAACTCGTGCATATGAATCGGTGTTGCCACATTTACACGAGAGCAGGGGTGGTAGACAAGGAGTGTTGGGATGGAGATGTACATAATCTGAAGAGTGCTCAGCTCGAAGCGAGTAACATTTTTGCACTTGGCGAGTTGGCCTCAATAACGCTTGAGTGTTAGAAGCGTCAAGCTCCAACCAATTTCCTACCTTTGTAAGACCATGCTGTAGAACATACTGTACACTCTCTACAAATCAATGCGGGGTGTAGCAAAAAAGGTACCCGGCGCGCTCCGAAAGAGGTATTTCGAGCATTAGCTCTCCAGTCCGAGCAAGTGAGCCCAGGAGTCTACTTATTTGGATACATATTCGACTAATACTTACTGGCTCAGATGTTTGCGAGAGTGTCTGTATCGCGTGAGCAAGTGAAAGTGACGTCGTGTGAAGGAGACAAGTCACGCTAAAACTCCCGCGGAAGGCCCGAGCGTCAGTTCGTGGTTGAACAACGCGCCTGCCTTCGAGCTCCACCCAGCAACCACTGCCGCGCTCGACAAATACACACGACCGCGCAACCTCGGGAGCAGGATCGCCTGCGTCGCCTACCATGGCGCCCATCGAGACGCCCGACATACCGGACGATGCCTCGACGGGCGACACATTCACCGTGCTGAAGCAGTCGCTGGAGCTCGATATCAGCTTCTGCCCGCGCCGCGTGACGGGAAAGACAGTACTCGACATCCAACCCAAGAAGTCGCAGCTGCGTGAGATCGTCCTCAACTGCCGGCAGCTCAAGCCGACGCGCATCCGGATCGACGAACAGACGGCAGGCTACAGCTACTCGAACCTGCACCAGCGCCTCACACTGTACCCCGGCACCGGCCTCGAGCAGTATCACTTCGCAAGGGACCGGATAGCACGTCACGTGGATCCTAGTTCATCAGCGGACGAGCTGGTCGTCTTCGTGCCTGACAAGGTCAAGACACGGGAGGTGCGACCAGAAGAGGTGGGCGAGCTGGAAAGTGCACAGGGCGTCTTCTATGCGCCGTTGAGGCTGGAGATTCACTACGTAATGGACGACTTCCGCGATGCACTCCACTTCGTCGGTGTCCGGGATGGAGACGGACGATACCCCCACGCCTTCACACGAAACTCACCCTTCCCCGGAATGGCCTCGTGCCTGTTTCCCTGCATAGATGACAGCACACGCAAATGCCTCTTCGACGTCGCTATTCGATACCCGCGAACACTCGGCGATGCGCTCAGCAAAGCAACAGCGCCAGTACTGGCAGGCGCAGATGGACAGGCCCTGGCAAGTGGGGCAGACAAGGCGGACAGCGTCATGACGGATGTGGACGACGAATTGGCCGACCTTTCTGCTGAGGAGAGGGCTATGGAGATGCAAGTCATCTGTTCAGGCGCTCTGACAGACGACATCGTGGATCAAGCCGATGCATCCCGTAAAACAGCAAGCTTCACCTGCGATACTCCTGTTCTGCCACAGCACATTGGCTTCGTCATCGGTCCTTTCGAACATGTCGACCTCTCCGAATACCGCGATACCGCCGACGACGAACGTCTGGGATCCAACGCCGTCAAGGTACACGCTTTTTGCTTGCCAGGAAAGGAGGATGAGGTCCGGAACAGTGCTATGATGCTTGCGCGCGCTCTTGATAGTTTCACGGAACGCTTTCAGAGTTATGCGTTTGGCAATGCTTACAAATTGGCTTTCGTGGATGATCTGGACTGCGACACTGCTCATACTGCATCATTCTCGATCTGTAGCACCCGTCTACTCTTCCCAGAGACAGTATGGGAGCCGCTCGAGCACACGACGAGGGTTCTGGTGCACGCTGTGGCTAGTCAGTGGATTGGAGTTGACGTCGTTGCTTACAGTCCCTACGATTACTGGATAATTGTTGGTGGTTCCTGGTTCATGGCTGAGCTGTATCTTCGCGAGCTCTTTGGCCGAAACGATTGGCGCTTCCGGCAGAAACAGATGGTGGATAAGATCATTGCAATGGACCATGAGCGACCCAGTCTAATTGAGCTCGGACCCCTCTTGCAGCTCCATCCTGCTGAACAGCAATTCATGGAAATCAAGGCACTACTAGTGCTCTCCGTTCTACACAACCGTCTCGTCAAACAGAGCGGAAAAAATGGTGTCGACAGGTGTCTGTACCGCATGTTGTTCAACGCTCGACAGGGCAAGTACGACAACGGTGCAATCGCTACCGATGACTTCCTCGACATTTGTGAGAAGGTCGGTCATCAGAAGCTTGAAACCTTCTTCAAGCAGTGGATCGAGGGCTCTGGCTTCCCGACGTTTACCTGTGATCAGCAGTTCAACAAGAAGAAGCAAGTGGTCGTGCTCACCATCCAACAAGAACAAAATGTTCTGGCTGTCGGAAGCACCCTCTCTTCTGATGAGTTTGTGCGCAAGACTAAGGAGAGCATGCACAACTTGGCGCCAACACAGAACTGGCCGGTGTTTCTGGGACCCATGACCATCCGGATACACGAAGCCGACGGTACACCATACGAGCATATTGTGGAGATCAATGCATCGAAGGTCAAAGTGGAGATCCCATACAATACCAAGTACAAGCGACTTAAAAGAAACCGACTCAACAAAGAGCGAATGGCTGCCGCTGCCGGCTTAGATGCTTCAGGCGACGCACAAGAGGATGTTACATTCTACATGCTGGGTGATGTGTTTGCATCGCCTGAAGAGCAAGAAGAGTGGAAACTCGGCGATTGGCCCGCTGAGGTCGAGCGTCAACAGGAGGGTGAAGCCTACGAGTGGATTCGCATTGACGCAGATTTTGAGTGGATCTGTAAGGCCAAGGTTCAAATGCCGAGCTATATGTATATCTCGCAGCTGCAACAGGACAAGGACGTTGTTGCACAGGCTGAGGTAAGTTCAATTACGCGGCTTTCCTGTTCTCGCTGACAATTCAGTCCATACAATTTCTCGCCACAAAAGAAGACAAGCTTATATCGACATTCCTCGTCAAGACCCTCATGGATGCTCGATACTTCCACGGTATACGGACCATGGCTGCTGATGTTCTGGCGCAGAGTGCCAAACAAAGTTTGGACTGGATCGGTCTCTTCCACCTAAAGAAAGCTTTCCAGGACCTCTTTTGCTTGCCTGGCTCGCCTATGACAAGGTCGAACGACTTCTCTGACCGAAGCTTGTACCTGATACAATGTGCTATCCCCAAAGCTATCGCCAGAATCAAGGGCGAAAATGGCAAAGCACCCATGGAGGCGAAACGTTTCCTGCTCGATCTCATGCGATACAACGACAATCGCGGGAACGATTACAGCGATGATCACTACATTTCGACACTTATGAGGTGTCTAGCCGAATGCCTCGTCAGCGTCCCATCCAGTGTCGTGACCGATTTTGACTTTCGCGTACAAGCAGAAGAATTCGACTTCACCAAAAAAGCGATTGAGGAGCTTACGCGGCATCAACGGCTGGACGAATGGATCCCAACCTTCCAGAATATATACACAACTACCGGTCTTGATTGCACACTGAAGCTGGTTGTGAACCGGGTCATGCCTTTCAAGCCTTCAGAATTCTCGCAGTACGCTCAGCTTGGCAACGCGGATAACGTTCGACTGAAAGCCTGGGAATGCCTTGTCCGACTGGGTATGATACGGAAGGACAGCATGCTGAGGTTCTTGATGCATGACATTCGATCAGACCCTTCGCCCTACTTCAGGAAACAGCTACTTCTCATTCTCGACATCGCTGTTGGGCAGATTGCGACTGGAGAATTCTTTACGCCGAATAAGACTCAAGAGGCTGCAGGTGGCCTGATCATCGATCAAGAAGCTGACAACTCAGCTCGCGCATCAAGTCTCGCACGCCAGTCGCTGGCAGGAGCACTCAAAGGATTGAAGCAGGATCTGGTTAACAACCAGACTCTGCGACTGGTGCTTGAGGAGGCTCTGAACTCGAGAACCCTTTCTCTCAGTGATATGACCCAACTCTTGGACTTCTGTGACATGATCTTCCGGGATCGTAGGAAGAACGCCTTGCCTGTAAAGCTTCGCTTCCCACGCTACTGGAAAGTCAAGCATCTTGGTCAAGCGAAGCTGCATTTTGCGCAAACTGACAAGTACCGTACGAAGCCGTTACACCCGCTGGTGAAGGAAGCTCCGCCAGCACCTGCACCCGCACTAGCGCCAGCGCCAGCGCCGGCACCAACACCAACACCAACACCAACACCAGCACCAGCACCAGCACCAGTGGTGCTACCTCGGGAAATGGCTGTGCAGCCACAGCCTGCACCTGTCGTACCGCTGAAGGTCGCTCCGCCGAGTGTCATTGCGCCGCCAAAGCCCAAGCTGTCACTCAAGTTCGGCAAGTCGAACACATCTGGAGGTGCATCATCTCCTTCGCTGTCAGCCTTGTCAAGGACACAGCCTACATTCTCTCCACCCATCAAGCACGCTTCGCCTGCTCCAATGTCGGCGCCAGCTTCGCGGAAGGCATCACCAGCACCACAGCCGACGGTGGCTAAACAGGAATCGCCTGTATTGCCACGAAAACCTTCCAGCCCGCCTGCGGTATCACCACCAAAGAAAGTCCCAACGCCGGCTCCTGTCGCGAAGACGCCTGTCGCGAAGACGCCTGTCGCGAAGACGCCTGTCGCGAAGACGCCCGTCCCGCTTCCGACCGCTTCGCCAGCACCAGCAGCTGTTACGCCAGCGCCAGCGCCTGTGCCACCGCGTCCGAAACCTGCGCCAGTTAACATCCCGAAAGTCATTTCGGCGCCATCGCCCATACACTCCCCGATTCCCTCGTCGGGCCCCAAGATCAAGATCAGGACTAAGACTGTTCCCGGTTCTTCGGCACCTAACTCCCGCCCTTCAACTCCAGCACCATCTCGACCGAGTGTGCCGCCACCGCGACCCAGCGCTGCTCCCGCTCCTCCACCAAGACCTGCAGCTTCTACCCCTGCGCCACGATCCACGCCTGTGCCTGCTAAACAAAGCCAGTCGAAACCTAAGAGGAGCAAGATTGTTAAGCTCAAGTTGCCCTCGGATGTGCTTGCACGGTTTAAGAACGGCAGCAGCAAGAAGAGGAAGTTGCCCGCTGGTGGTGAGGATAGGCCGTTCAAGAGGCAAAGTGTTGAGCCTAACGGGTTAATCAACGGAGCTGCTAACAGTGGCTTGGTGAAGGTCGAAAGGTCGGGTGGTGAGAAGCCGAAACTGATCGTTCGGATGAAGGTTGATAGGTTCAAGTTGCCGCGTTCGTGAGGGTTTCATCGTGGTATTCAAAGCGTACATTAAGGAGGATAGCAAAGAAAGCATGCATTTACTGGAGTTCATGGGATGAGACTCAGTCTTCGAGTCTGCAAAATGGGTAGTGGATATGTTAGTAGCATTCAGCGACGGCGTTTTGGGAGAGGTTGAGTGAATGGATATACCCACGATCAATCACTTTCATTCATGAGATATTGATAGCAATGAACAACTCGGCGAAAAAAAGGCTTCGAAGCTCTTTGCATGGTTACCCTAGAAAAGGACAAGTGACAGCTCAGGGGAACCCATCATATCAGGACATGTCAACTACCAAAGTGACGTGTAACGCGTTGTTGTGTAGCCCCATGAGATTGAAGCGTACGGACAAGGCTCCGGTATGACGTATCACGTGTTAACGTGTCAAAAGTCGCGTTCTAGAATAGAATCCCAGCCGGTCGTTCTGCGGCCCTTCGCTGCGCTGCTTCCGGCGTCTTGGGACTTTGTTCGTGAACGTGGTTTCTTGTGCTCCTCTCAGCCTCCAGACGAGTCTTGGCTGCGTAGATGTTGGCAGATTCAACGGATGACTAAGTCTTAGCAATGGCTTCCTGCATGCCGTACGCGTGGTGCAACAGCGGCAGAAGCAATACGTAGTCTTATTCGATACGAGGTGCAGAACTGAGTGTGATGCAAAGCACCAACATAATAGCATGCAGATTTGAGGACATCTGTTGCTTCGAAGCAGGAGAGCCGTTCCCATCACGTCGTATATGTGACTACTTGCATTCGCTGAGCATTCCTTCCCCCCCCCCCCCGCCTCTCCGCTGCCAACAGCCACAGGACATTGCCAAGGACACCGCGTTCACCAAGTCATCATCGTCGCCCCAAAGCAGAGAGAGAACAGTGCCGTCGAGCGGTCAGTGGGCGCACGAATCCGGTTTCGTTTAGCAGCTGTGGCTGCTCAGGTACCGGTGCGGTCGAATACGATGGGCCAGTGAGTAAGCTCGCGATGGAGCACCCGGATAGCATTACGTCTACAAACGGAAGCTGGCTGCCAGTTCGAGGCGCGAGCGTGGAGACGACAGCCCCCATAAATATTGCCGCTCCGACGTTCGCAGCCGCTGCCAGCCACAGCACGCGTCCTCGACCTCCCTGCATCCTGTTCTGAAGCTGTTGAATTGAGTGAAGGCGCGGTTGATCTTGAGAGCAGGGCACATCACGGCTGCGGCGATCCCCTTGTCGTCATCTCTGCTGCATCCCTGCCGCGGCGCCGAGAATTATTGCAGCGCTCTACCGCGGTGGCCCGCGTACGTACAGCACTCGCACTAGGAGGTACTACAAGACTACTGCCACGCCCTCGCACCTCCGCTTGTTCTAAGGTTTTGACAGTTCCTAATCTCCCTGCTCCACGGGACCCTTGTGTTGTCTGCTGTCACTCGTTACATAGACACCCAGCTGCTGGACGCATTTAGCTCCCGCATACCCTTTACGTGCCTTTGCTGCAAGCCGGTGCATCCGTGGCTTGCGCGGCTGACCCAGCGGCAGCAACCACGCGTTGAGAGCATTGCCTGCGTTCCCTGGTGTTCCTGGTGCTGCGTAGCTAGGAGGAGCTTCCGGGCTTCCTGAGGAAAGAGCGTCCACCATGGCCCGCCCTAAGAGAGGTAAATAGCTGCGCCGAGCATCCCTCAGCCGTGCTGCTTTACGAGGCAGCCGGCGCCGTTTGATAGGAGAGCACTTCACTAATGCTGCGCTCCGTCCGCTCATTTACAGTCCTCTCTTTCATGTCACAATGGGGTGGCTCCACACAGCAGTCCAAGACAACCACGTCCTCGTCCGCCGCACCCTCGCCCGGCCCAGCGTCCCCAACCACTGCGCAGTCGCCCTCAAAGCCGCCGCCGTCCTCACACTCGTTCGCAGAATCAGCAACTGCGCTGAATGACTTCAACAGCGAGCGAGCCTCGCCCAGCCCAGCCCAGCAGCAGCGCCAGCGCTCAGACACCGGCCGCTCGTCACGCCCCATGTCGATGATCCAGACGTACCAGCCGCCCATCATGGAGGTGGGCCAGGACACGCTGCCTGAGCTGCAGCGCATCTTCACGTTCCTGAACAGCCACTCGAACAAGCTGTACCAGGAGGGCTACTTCCTCAAGTTCCACGACACAGACACCCGTACGTCAGGCCTGCTAGGATACCCGCTGCTGTGACACTGATGGATATGCAGGTGGCCGTCCGGCCCAAGACAGGAAGTGGCAGGAGTACTTTGTCCAACTCGTGGGCACCATCATGTCCCTGTGGGATGCGAGCGAGCTGGATCAGGTTGGCGGCGATCGCGAAGTAGTTCCCACGTTCATCAACCTCACTGATGCTGCAATTCACATGGTGCGTTCCCCGATGACGACATAGGGACTCGTATTCACACCCAGCAGATCCCCTCCATGACTCTGAAAGACGGCAAGAAGCTCGACCACATCCTCAGCGTATCCACGGCCGCAAGTAACAAGTACCTGCTCCACTTCGATTCGTACCACGCCCTGACACAGTGGACCGCCGCCATTCGACTCGCCATGTACGAGCACACAACGCTGCAGGAGGCATACACTGGGTCTTTGATCGCAGGAAAGGGCAAGTTCTTGAACAACATCCGCATAATTCTGGCCCGAGAGAACGCCAAATATGAAGACTGGGTCAGAGTGCGCTTCGGTGCAGGCACTCCTTGGCGCCGTTGCTGGTGTGTGGTTAGCCCGCCAGACCAGAAAGAGTACGCCAAGCTGCAAAAGGACCAGAAGAACAAGAAGAACGCCTACGAGAAGCAGACGGTGCTGAAGGGCGACATCAAGTTCTACGAGACGAAGAAGATTACCAAAAAGACAAAGCCGATTGCAACGGTCAAGGACGCATTCGCGTGTTACGCCATTTATCCCCAGTCGAAGCCGCTCATCGATTCATCGACTCTGGTAAAGATCGAGGGAAAGATTACTGTACACTCTCAGCCAGAGACCACCACCGAGGGTTTCGTCTTTGTTATGCCTGAGTCGCGACCTGCTGTCACGGGCTTCGAGATCATGCTGCAATTCCTCTTCCCAGTATTCGACACTTTCAATCTCTACGGGCGACCGAAGAAGCTGATTGCGGACGTTTTGGACACACGCGGTCTCATGTTCGCAATGCCTTCTGACAGGCGATATGGATACCTTGAACTTTGGGATGTGACTGGCTTGATCAACAAGGACGGTAGCCAGACGTGGTCTGAGAGACAGTGGAGGAAGCAACTGAAAGACCTGACATCTACTCGCATGAACGCGTTGCCCGACTCTGACCGCAGTACAGGGCCTGGAGGCCGAAGGAACACCGTCAGTCGAGCAGGCTTCGCTCCTTCGGTTCGCAATCTCAGATTCCAGGATGGTGGCTCCATTCGTTCGCAGCCTTCTACTCGACAGCCCTCGCCCGCAAGGGAAGTCAACTTTGACCCACAAGGACCCCGCCGTGTGGACTCTGCGCCACCAACAGGCCCCTTCGCAACTCCTCGCCATCAGCGATCAGTCTCTGAGACTGTGCACAATCTTCATAAGACTCCCTCGCGCCTGGCGCAACAGCAGAGTATGGACGACAACGACAGACCGCCGACTCCACCACAACACGGTGTTGTATACAACGGGACTCCCCAGAATAGTTCGACCCAATATCTTGAAAGTTCTGATACCGACGAATCCCCTGGTCATGAACCTCAAAATCTGCCTGAGCTTCCAGTCGCAGCCTCCGCGCCACCTGTCGGTCCAGTAGATCAGCCGCCTTCCTTTGCACACGCTTCGAACCAGAAGCCGCCTGTTCGACCTTCCGTGCCCGGGTCCGCCATCAAGCCGAACCCGCACGTTGATCATGCTACACTCAACCAAATGGCTGATGCAACAAATACACCTTTGCTAGCCGGTATTGCGGCAGCTGGTGCGGCGGCAGCCTGGAAGAGCCAGGAGAGTCTGCACAGCAGAAGGAGCGGGGAATATGGCGCGGACCGTGGGCAACAGATGTATTTGAACGCACCTCAGCGGCCTGCCCCTCGCGAGGATCGTTCGCAGAACAGGATGCCCACGATTCCTGCATCGCCGTACGTTGAACACGCTGAATTCGTGCAGCCACCCCAAGGATATGAACCTGTAGCACCTCCTGTGCCAGAGCATGGCGAGCCATTGCCATCCCAAGTGAGACAAGAACTCCCCCATCGCCCGCATTCTGGTAGCAGCGGCGGTCAGATTACCCGTAAACCAGTCCCAGGTCGGTCTCCCTCCTTTTCGCAGCGCTCGACCACTAGCTCAAGTCTTGGTAGTTTACGACAGGACGTAATTGATCCTGAAGCTCTTGACGCCCTGAATCAGACAGAAACCTCACTATTCAGGCAGCAAAGCGTATCAAGCAGTCGCTATGACGACGATGCTATTTCAACGTCAACTCCAGACTATGCTAGCACGCATAGCGAAGAGATAGTGGTACGGAAGCTGCCTGCAAGAAGAGAGGATCGACCTCGCAGTGGTGTCTTGAGGACGATCGGCGATCCAAGTCTGTTGCCTCAGGCGGATACATCTGCTGGAGCGTCACACCCGACATTAGACCCCAGAGTCCAACCCTCGGCCGACATGCCTTCGATCGATTTCGGACCAACATATGCTCTGGGCTTCAACGACAAGCGTCCGGGAACGAGCGGTACAATAACCCCTGGGCAGGTGATGCAGGGCACTGAGTTTTCGCGTTCAAAAGAGAACCTTGCACCTTCTCCCAACGAAATGCCTAATCGCAACTCCTACATATCGTCTGGAAGAACCACACCTAACACTGCGTTGCACATGCGCAGTATCTCAGCATCTCCAAATGACTTGGAGACACGACAAGTTGCATGGCAACCTGCTATGGCATCTCCTCGAAAGTCGAGCGCACACAAGCTTGATGCTGAGGAATGGGTGATGCATCGCGCTGCTCAACAGTCCCCTGGCCTGATGAACTACGCTAGACAAACACCACCTCCCATGAACCGTACACGATCTGGCGACTGGGCTCATATACAGCGTACTCCGGAAGGCCCTCCTTCACCTGCTGCGCGACCGTCTAGTAGACTCACGCTTAGCAGGCCCCCTTCCCGAGGTGCAGAGCTCTTGCTCGACGCGAAGCCTACCACATTGTCTGCTCGCGAACAAGAGCAGGTCGCTCGTATGACTGGCACGCCCTTACTCGATATGTCGACCAGCTCCAAGAAACACCAACAGCAGCCGTCGCAAGGTCTGACAGGCTACATCGATTTCCGCGAGAAGGAGAAGGCAGCCGCAAAGCAGCAGAACCGTCATTCTGCAGCTATGCAAGCTGAGATTGACAAGCGAATGATGCAACAAAATCAGCGACAGATGCAGGAACAGCAACGCCAGATGGAAGCCCGACAACGTCAAATGATGGAGATGCAGAACATAAACCAGCAAATGGCTATGGCGCAAAGCATGTACGCGCAGAGCAACTATGCACCAAGCATGATGGGCACACCGCAAGGCCTGGGAACTCCTACCGGCATGCCTGGCATGGCTTACTCTACACCTAGTCAGGCGCAGATGTACGCTCAACAAGGGTATTTTCCTCAGCAGCAAATGACACCGCAGATGCAGATGCCTGGTGGTTGGATACAGACACCTGCACAATCCATGCAGGGTCAGTATTTCTCACAGCAACAGCCCCAGCAGCAGCAACAGTACATGCAGCAGGACCAGAACTACCCACCAACAAGGCCATACGGGCAACAGCAGCAACGGAGGTATTAGTACGACCGTGTAGATAAGGCATTCAAGAGCACAAGGACGAGCAGAAGTCGACAGGCTATATAACTTTTTGGGTACGCCAGCATCTTACAACATTATAGTATATATTGGGCTCGGCCTACATTTTCGTTTGTATATCTTGGAACGAAAAACAACTACGCGAACTGTGCATTGGATTGGAGCACTACTTTGGATCGCACTTTGCATAGGGCGAGCATGCCTGTAACTACTCATTAGTATATTGAACGATATGATTCGCGAACAATAGTGATACATATATTGCATGTCGGCTATCTCTCATCGCGAGTCTATGTTCTCATCTATAATCGGGCACTTATCTCCTTCCTAGCAATGTCCCTCAAGTCTTTCTTCAGTATCTTGCCTGAAGCGTTCTGCGGTATCGAATCAATGAACCGCACGCCGCCGACCAACTGCTTGTAACCTGCCAACTTCTCCTTCATATATGCCTGTACATCTTTCTCGCCCAGTTGGCTGCCTTGCTTGAGCACGATGTAGGCTCGTGGCATCTCACTTCCTTCTTCACCCGCCATTGCAATTAAGCTCGCGCTCGTTTCGCTCGCTCTGCTCGCACCGCCTGCCGATACGCCGATTACGGCTGCGTCGCTGATCTTGGGGTGAGAGAGGAGGACGCCTTCGAGTTCTGCGGGCGCGACTTGGAAGCCTCGGACTTTGATGAGTTCCTATATTAGGTGTTAGCACCTCGCGAACGTCTTCAATCGATTGTTGACCCACCTTCTTCCGGCCAACGATGTACCACAGTCCGTTATCCCGACGCCGCACAGCGATGTCACCGGATTGATTTGAGAGTGTGGTTTTTCGTAAGCGGCGAGTTTGTGATCTGGATTACCATTGGCGGGACCATGTTTGCTTCCGTAATGCCGAAACGCTCAATATTTTGCAGCCAGGATTGCAATTCGAAGCGCCACATTATATGGGTCCGAAGGCCACTACGGAGAGGTGAGGTGTGTGCGCGCGGGACATTGGAGACGTGGAACATAGGTGTACATAGGAGGCGGATGATTTCGTAGTCTCGCGGGTTGTGCTCGAGGACCATGGTGTGCTGGGCGATGAAGTTGTGGTGCGTCATTTCGACAGCCTTTGGAAGCCCGGTTGTCCCGCTGGAGAAGAGGCGGGCTGCTGTTGTTGATTTACTCTGGAGTTGGTTGTCCCACCTGACCCAGTCGGTTTGTCCATGGCTCATGGGGTATCTCCAGCTTTTGAGGCCGCTCCAGTGGTTTCTGCGACCCAGCTCTTTGTCCCGGACGTCACTTTTGTTCCAGGGTTGACTGACTGGTGTGTGGTGATCGTAGACGAAGATGTGAGTTTGAGGAATACCAGCCTGTGCAGCTGCTTTCAGGGCATTTGGAAGAAGCTCAGGTTCGACAATGAGCGCTTTAATCTCGGCGGTACGGAAGGCATGCGTAAGCTCGTAAGGTGTATGGGATGGGTTGACACCGGCAAAGATACCACCAAAGGATAGGATGCCTAGGAAGGCCATGGAGTAGTATATCTCATGTTGTCAGTAAGTGTTCAAAAAGGTGTAGAGGTCAGGTCTAAGGACTTACATCATTAAAGGAGAGCATGCAAACACAATCGCCCTCCTTCAGTCCGATTGACTTGAAACCGTCACATAACTTCCGTATTACACATCTTGCCTGGTTTGATGAGAACGATCGTGTAGGTTCTGCTGCATCGACATAGATCTGCACTGTTCAGTTTCCACTTGGTCAATCTGTGAACCATGCTATTCACAGGTTTGTCTGCATCGTACTTCTGCTCATCGAACATCCATGAGAGTAAGTCAGTCATGGGAATGTCGATGTGCTCTTCAGCCAGGAACGGCATGACGTAGATGTACTGTAACTAAAAGGACCAAAAGCCGCCGATCTAGATCGCAAAAGTGCCTTGGGGTGTGAAGAGAAGCATGCATTGTGTATCGTGCTTCGAAGTGAGTGTCAATTGGATCACTGGGTCGAGGGTAATTGTCATGCATTGAGGTGTGAAGTGTGAGGAGGTACCGCGGTGTTGACGATCTAGTGCGGGACTACCTGCACCGAGAGCTTCGAACACAACGGAGGGAGGGGTAGCTCTTCCGGAGCTCCATACAGCCTACTCAGCTTCATCAAAACATCCGCATCCCGCATCTAACCCCGAAGAGTGACATTGCCTGTAACAAGAACGGGCTGCACGTTGCTGAAGTTAGGGATGTCGTCCATAACCTCCTTCGTCTTGGGGTCTTCCATTGCCTTGTCGATGTGCTCCTGGCTCTCGAAGTCTATGATCGCGGCCATGCTGTACTGGTTGTCTGGGCTGAACTGAACGATGCTGAAAGACTTCATACCGTGCTGCGTCCAGGTGTTCTTGGCGAGCGGCATGTGTGTGGCGTGGTAGTAGTCGAGGTCGAACTTCCCGCCATCCTTGCGAGGGTAAAGGACGATCACTTGGGCACCGTTGTTGGACATTGTGGCGTTTCGGGCTTGAGTTATCTGAGTACCTGCGAGTTGTGAGCGAAAACTAAAAGTACCTTTGAAGATACTGACCTGGGGTTTGTAATTGGTAAAAAAGCTGAGCCAAATTGAAGTTTGAAGTTCTCGGCTTGAAGATGGGGAGTGGGGGGTAGGTACCTTTCTGTCAGTATCGGAGTTATACCCCACTTCATATACGTCCTTATATCCGCAGCTCTCGGCTTGAAGGTGGGGGTGGGTACCTTAATGTCAGTATCGGAGATATACCCCCACTTCATATGTCCTTACCTCCGCAGCCTCCGATTGACAATTTTCTGCAGAACAGGCCTCGTTACCGGTATCTGACATTTTTCATCCCATCTTGTGGCTGACTGATAGCTGGCTCGTGCCTGTTCAGCTGAAACTTCGACCATTAGCCGTACTTGCAGCACAGTTCCCAGGTAGGGACCAGCACGTAGAGCGTGACAAACAACATTCGATGAAATTTCAGGTTTGGACAGCGGATCCATTGTTCTTGTGTAATTCCTCGTGGGTGCTTGCTGACATTGACAGAGGCAAAGAGTGCAAAACCTACATCTTCAAGCATTACCAACATGCAATGTGCAAAAGTAACTCTCAGTTCGGACGTCAAGCCAGCTGCTCATATCCACGGCCGTCCTCGATTGTCAAGACCACCGGGAATCGTTGCTGGCAGCTTAATCATGCTTCCCTTCTCCACCACTCTCAGCTCGCCACCCGGCTTCGGGAAGTCAGCTGCGAGACCCAAGAACGGGGCTGGAACGTCGTTCCTCAGGCCAGCGAGTCTTACGTCGCCCCATATGCGCCCTTCAGCCATCCTTGACAGCATCTCGGCCCTCGCCCAGACGTATCCCATCTCATTCATACCGCTCAGTCGCAGCCCGATCACTGTATGGACTTCATGTACAATGTCCAGGCCCTGAGCCTTCGGCGTAAGAAGCTGGCACGTTGGTGCTGTAGGCTTCATCGCGATGCTTGTCCGTTGTGCAACCGTAGCTTCCAGTATCCTAATATCAGCGCCCGAACGTGCAAACTTTTCCGGCAGCATGCCTTTGGTAACTCGACCCTGTTCCTCGTGTGTACAATCCGTGAGGCGAAACCGAAGTCTTGAGTCAAGGCCAATAAGGGCGCCTGATAGCTGGCCACCATCGATCGTACACGAGAGACCGGATTCGAAAAAGAGCTGGAGAGTGGGAAAGAACGTGTTTAGATTCCAATACATGATTCCTGCCCTGCAGTCAGTAGTCGTGTCATAGTCGTCTGCCGCAACTGCACGCACTCTGGTTTACCAGCTGGTTTGCTGGAACTGTCTGGCCGAACTCGACTGTCTGCATCAGGTTGACCTCGCGCGGTGCGAATGCCGTAGGATGCTCTGTCATCACTGTTGTTGCCTCAGACCCTCGTTCGTCATCGTCTGCTCTAAGACCCTCGCTGAGCTGGTCGTGACTGCCGTATGATGTGTAGTCACGCCGTTGCAGTTCTTGGCGCAACGCTTCGATTGAACACTGGTAGTAGTCCATGCAATGTCTGGCCAAACTTGCGCTGGATCTTCGTTTATAAATCGGCAAGGCTGACAACGGCTGTGTAGAGATTGGAGATGTGCGTGGCGTGGAGCAGATGCAGCTTATCGGCAGTGGTGTGTAGAGGAAATGTTTGTAGAGTCGTGAGCGCCATTTTTCATATTGTGTCGGTGTGTGGTGCAGGACGCGTGTTTATTCACTTGCTTTGCAGCTGCCGCATACATGCGCTTGTTCGTGTGCGTTCGCGACTTCCCAACTTTCTCTTGAGTTTTTCCCGTTACGTCAGTGCTGGTTCCAGCGTTTTGCGTTCACCATGGACGCCAATAGCGACCTCGGGAGTACTCTTAACATCTAGGTCGCACCTGCTGCCTGCTGTTGCTCGGTTTACGTGTTTGCTTCACCGCCCGCACCCGACTTGCGGAACGCTGAAGCCCTTCAAGGTCTGCTTCACTTACTGCCGGCCATGGTTCCTACTAAGTAAGTGACTGCCAGTCCAACTCAACCACTTCTAGATCTCCCCTTTCTGACAAGCTCGCAGTCGCGATGGTGCCGAGCGCCCTCGCGGGGCAGGCATTCATCAGGCGAAGGTGTTGCACACTACGGGCAACATCCAGGCATCAAGCCGCAAGCCAACGTTAAGATGCTTTCTCCTTGAGCTACCGCCAGGTATATCTTTTAGCCTTGGCACTTCCAGGTAGATCCTCACTACTCCCTCCAGAGCTACGCGATCGCATCTACCATTTCACTAAAGAACACATGGATGAAGATCCACTGGAGTACTCTAAGAGGCCAGACCCAGATTTCGATCTAGGAAGTTGGGGACCAGACTCAGCATACAAGCCCTATCTTCCGCGGTTCTGTCACAAGACATGGTTTGGTCCGCGCGGGCTTCAACGCCCACTGGCACTCGCTCAGACATGCAAGCAGGTTCGCGCAGAGTACCGTCTTCTTTAGCTCAAGCAAGGACGACTTCCACTTCACACCTCAGGAGGTATACGTCTCATACAAGTACGACATGTACGGCCAGCCAGATGAAACGCTCAATCTGACGCTTCTCGTCAGTCTACATGCTCATCGCTCCGGTTTCATCTGCAAGTTTCGTCCTGCTGAGATGCTTGAATTTCATCGCAAGGAGTGCCCGTCCAAGTACTGTGTACCGTGGCATTGCATGTATCAGAGGAACTACAAACACTACCTGGGCTTGATGGACTTTATAGCTTACACGGAAGCTTGTGCGTCATACATCATGAACCCAAATGAAGCCTGGACTGAAGACGCAAAGAACAATAGCTTCAGTGTTTGCTGCTCTTTCGACGATGAGGCCGGCAACACGAAGTCCCACGTTCACCTGAAGCACAGTATCGACAAAGATTGTGATCTGGCACAACACGTCCAAGACTTGCTCAACAGATGGGGCACAGACCCACTTGAGTATGGTGAACATATGAGTTTCGCATTCGAATGCGAAGTCTTCTAAAGTACAGACACAGAACACGGCGGCTCTGAGCTTACCATGCGTGAAGTGGTTGAGATTCCTAGCAAGACAGGAGATGGTGACAATGAATGGTTTATGTATACGCAACATTATTCGTAGCGACTTCGTGGTGGGATTAGTGGCAAGGAACGGACGGAACTCATGTCGTCGCTATGTACAGTGGGTTATCTGAATATTCACTTCTGCATTTGCAGTCTCTCGGGAAAAGGTACAACGGCACATATGCACATATATGTTTAGTCTGTCGGCAGAAAATCTTCGAATTTAACGTTTGTCATTAAGGCTGTCTAGTATTTTGCAACAGCAAACGTTTGTTATAGAGCCTGTCCACGTGGGTATCCATATTCTCCCTTCCTTGCCTCTGAATCTGATTCAATGTCCACTGCATAGCTTTGCTCGGCGTATATCCTCTTCGGGTCTATCGGCGCATCGCTCTTATCCGAGTCTCCATCCAGACGCTCCCAGTTGTCGTCTGCTCTTCCATGATGCACGGTCGACAGACTGAATCCGATGTCTGTAGGGTTCCGGAAACTATCACGTAGTCGTCGTTGCTGGCGTGATCCACCGACCGTGACTAGTTGGGTTCCCGTGCCACTCCTCTTGTTACTGGGGCCAGAACTCCCATCACTATTGGATCGGAAGAAATGTCGCAGTGAGGGAACTGAGGAAGCTATGCAGCCGATGCCGGTTTCGATGTTGGAACAGAGTATTGTGTGTGCAACCCAGACTGCGTAATCGATTAGCTTAGAATTGATCAGGGATGGGATGCCATTACATTGCAAGTCTTTCATTCCTTCAAACTTGTTGACGTAGGGTATCCTGACCATGGTGATCACTGATGCGCTGTTGTCTGTAAGCATATGACTTTCGAGTATTGCCTGCAGGCCTGGTGATGAAACAGAAGAACGTACATCGATGCGAAAGACAGCAGTCCAAAAGCCTGAATCTTCGCCTGCCTCTTCATCTGCGTATTCCATAACATGACCGCAGGCACTACAACCAACGCTAGATCTGTTGCGATCGTTGATACCGTAGCAACATGGCCAATGATGACGAATGTGTCTACAGGCGCGCATGAACCTTCGCCACTGAGGATCAATGTAGGCGTCCAGATCGTGCGGACCGGTTGGCAATAGAGTAGGGTTCCGAGGAAGGTGATGAGAAAGGATGCCCATGTCACAGTAAGCAGGGCCCAGACAGTGTAGACGAGTGCTTTCTTCGTGGAGGCGATACGCTGGATCGTGATGCAAATGGACGACTTCACCATCGCAAGGCCAACAACGTACATCAGAATCCAGATGATGTAGTACTTCATGGCCTCAGAGTACTGCCACGCATTGAGATCTTTCTCTAGTCTTCCGAGTCCAACTAGACATCCGTATATTGCCAGTCCTATGACTGCAGTATAGACAACCTAAAGAGGACTTCAGCGCATGTTGTCGGTGATATAGCAGACTGGTCTTACGGCTCCACTTGCCATGAAGGCATCATCGAGACCAAACGTGCCTTTCGCAAGGCGAACATATGTCCTTAAAGACACTGCGAGGACGGAAAGACCAAGAAAGACGCCTGAAATGATGATGATGGTCAGCGGTAATCCATCCGGAGCGATGATCCTCGCATCAGGATCGACACTCGCACCCTCCATAGGTGTTGATGTGGGGAACAGTCGATAGGCGAGTACACGACCTCCCAAAAACTCGAAAATTGCAATGCCACAGTGCGGCGGTCCTCCTTATATTGAGGTAAACTCCGAAGCGACTATGGCAAGCATTGATATTATAGCGTCGATCGTTGCTCTTCTTGTGCTCTTTTTGCGTTCTTGAATCGTTCTAAGCAAATATACTGGAGGTCGAAGGTGGAAAACACACCCCAGTATGGCCCAACAGTTTCATGGAAATCCTGTCATCGACGACTGGGGAATTTGCAGGCCTTTAAAAAGACCACATCCTGGCCGAATCTCCCCTGGGCCCAGTTCGACAGCGTCAATTCCAGGCCCAGAAACTCATTAGCGTCCGGTCCGCACGTTCCTAGTAAAGGTCTTGCGCCAGAAGTCCGATCATGGTGAGCCCTACCACAAAGCCACGCACAGCCATTCTGTACCAGAGCAGCGAAATTTGACGCCTTGGAACTTCCGCATCAATCCACAAGAAAATCTACATTAAGAAATTCAAGATGGCACTTGCCATTAGTGCCATGTGGGTCTCGGGCCGATTGAGTAATTTTCGGATGCTGGACGCCGGCACTTTACTCTTCCAGAACCGTCGCCGGTGAATCGAGATTGTGGATACATATCCTGTACGAGACGGAAAGACGAAACGGACAGCCTTGTGCGGACGGATGCTGCGACTTTCACATGTTGAAGACACGGCTAACACGGTCGTGGCTAGCGCGGAGTTAGTGCCGTACATTGTAAAGCACCACTAGGTCCTGGCTTGTCCGAAGATGCGAAGAAGAGTTCGAGTTTTGACATATTCTAGATAGACAGTATCCTACACAGACGGCCATTGTCATCACTTTGTTGATTGTTCGGTATGTTGTGGAGGTCGCCTAAGTTGCGCGCTTCCAGTGGAGTACCTTAATATCCTCAGTCTAGTCTATCGTCACTCGCACGCCTCTGTTGTCTTTGGTCATGGGGATGAACATGTCGTGATCGTACGCAAGATCTTCAGCTGTCGTATCGGACAAGTGCATCTGAGGTAGAACACGCAAGGCCAATGCCGTCAGACTCAAGTTGAGCTCGCACAATGCGAGACTGCTTTATGTTAGCATTGGACTCCACAATTGAAAGGGAATACTCACTTCATGCCGAGGCAGGAGCGGCTACCCTTCGAGAAAGCGAGCATGCTACGCTCCACATCTTTCCTTCGTTGGTTGTTCCCATCCAGCCAGCGCTCAGGAATGAAGGCATAAGAGTCGGGGAAAGCCTTCTCGTCGTGGTGAGTAATGGCAGCCGACATACCCACCGCATAGCCTTGCGGAATGATGTACTCGACCGGCCGCTTGTCCCATTCTCCACGGAAGACCAGGTTCTCTTCAGTTGGCACACGGGCTGTTCGAGCTGATACACCGTACGATAGCCTCAGACCCTCCTGAATAACCGCTCCCAGGTATGGGAGGGTCTCAAGTTCAGTCCACGCAGGTAGCTGTTTTGGGTCTTTCACAACTGATTGCAGTTCATTCCTGAGCTTGGTGAGAAGTTCCGGCTTGGTCAAGAGGTGATATGTGATAACCGCCATTGCCCAACTCGTGGTCTCTGTGCCAGCTCCAATGACCCCGGCGGCTTCATCGGCCAACCTCTGTGGCTCTTTTTCCAACGACACCAGATCTGATTCCAGAATAGTACCAAATACAGTCGGTCGGTCATACTTGATACCCGCTTCAATATCAGCCTTGGCCTTCCTCATCTTCTCAGGGAGATCAATTTGCAGCGTGCGAACCATGAGAGCGGAACTTGGCGGCATGTAGTCGACCAGGTATTTGCCAAGTCCAGCGCTGGCTTTGGTCCAAGGGAAGAATCGGAAAATGAAGACAGGTCTCAAGATGGAAGCCAGCGGTTCGCGGAAGTTGGGGTACCAGCCTTCTTGATCAAGGAATCCGAAGCTCTCACCGAAGCTGTAGCCGGAGATCGCATCAGAGGTGAAGCAACTGTACGCCATAGTAACGTCGAATGGTTGACGGCCTGACTCCCTGAGCAGCTTATCGCAGAGCTTTTGCGCCAGATTCTGGATCTCAGGTTCCAGTCTTGCGATCATACCGCGCGAGAAGAACTTGGCCACGGGGATTCGGCGTACTCGATGTAGGTCATGATCTGCTGTTCCGAATCCAGCTTGTCCCAGTCTATAGTCGAAACATGTGCAATTAGCGTGTGCCATCTGCGACTTGTAAAGAAGGTCTTACGCTGAGCCGTTGATTTGGTGAACTGGCTTGTCGCGTTTGCGCCCGCCAACAGCGTAGATCTCATCTGCGAAAGAGATGTCGTTGCAGTGCACTTCATGAGGGCTGATGCGAACAATGGGACCTATGATACGAGTTCTGCCGTTAGACTTGGACTTCCTGGGCTTCAACTGATCCCCAACTTACCATATTTCTCATGCATCTTCCTAATCTCTTTGGTGTAGCATCCGAATTTGACAACATCATAATAGAATTCCGGCCAGTAGGTTGCTGCTGCTAGCTTGGGCCCGGGAATGCGACTCAGCGGGTGCAAAGGTGACACATTGTAGATGGTCTTGAGTAGATGGTATGCCAGCCAGAGACCAACGAACGCCAGTACATTGCGGATTGAGATGATAGATGTCTCCAATAGAGGCAACACGGCCTGAACCGTCATGTTGGCGCAAGTGGTGTAAGGAGGTGAATTGCAGCGAAGCAGAAGACTCCTCTCCCACAAGCATCGTGCGGAACGGCCAGCATTATCATTTTGGCGTGCTTTGCTGTGGAGTGCGATACCTGCACTGTCGGGAATTGGTGACAGAAGTGTCGAAGGGTGTTACCCAGCCAAGGTGGTCCACACGCCAGATGCGTCCCGACTAGGTTCGAACAGGGAAGACGCATCCAGCACCGTTGACACGGGCCGCGCGGGTGACAGCGGTATGCCCACATCCTGATTTGCTGACAACCAAATTCTCCGAGTCATTCATCACCTCCCTCTTCCCTTGTCCCCAGTCTTGATGAGTCGGAAAAGCTGCCACGCGTGCCAGCCGGCAGATGCTGCCAGACCTGGACATTACGATGGAACATCAGGCAAACTTGCGAAGTGGATGCGCAATATGCACAAAACCTTCGATACCGTCTCACCGATGTTGTTAAACGAGCTCAAAAGCGGCTTGTACACTCAGGCGATGTCAGGCCATTGTACGAAACAGCCAAAAATCAACCTCAACCCGGGCAGTGCGAGCTCGAAGTTGATCATTGTCGTACGAGTTTATATCAAAGCAAACTCGCGACCCATGTTTTGACATCTTAGGATACAGCAAAAAGTTTATCGACCTAGACAGCCATCTAAGCTCGAAGAAATGCTTTAGTTTTTTTTTAATTGACAGCAGAAGATCATAAACATAATAAGACTTCGAGCGCACATCCCCTATCGTCGAGATGGGCTCAAGTGTTGCGTATTCTTTGGCTATTAGCGGGACAAGACACAGTGTAGACGCCGAAACATGTACTGACACCTGAACCGTTCTTGAACCCCAATATAATGACAGTGTCGGCCGGGACGAATAGAAGAACAGCAGGTTCCCTTTTTACGACAGAGAGCGCTCGAGCATAGTGTTTACCCCTGATGACTTTCGCAGATTTGAGCAAGTTCAGCGGCAAGAGCATGACAGTGCATGCACATCATTCGTGAACAGGATGGAGGCTTGAGTAAAAGATGTTGTTAAGAGGAAGAGAGAGACATGTTTGGAGCTGAACACAGTCTAAGAACGGTCCTTGTGCCGTTCAAGAGCGAGCCCAGGAGTGAAAGGTCATCAAAGGGACGCTCCGGAGTTGTTCAGACACTGCCTTAGGCATGTGCAGTGCGTTCTCGTCTTTTGTTCTCGTGAGGACACGCACACAGAGCCGCTCATGAGCTTTTTGCGGAGAGCTTTTGATGTGTAGGAAAGAACAGCAGACATGTCATTGAAGATGAGTACATCACCTTTTGGAGGGCTTGACAACGCGAAGACGGCCACGGAGCATGTTTGGGTAGTCTCTTCATTTCCAAACCTGACAGCGGGACGTGGTTAAGTGAGTGTAGCAAAAAGGATGGGTTGGACGCCTATAGTGTTCGAACAACGCCAGTGCGCGGCTGAGTGATGATGCATCGGACAAGGCATAGAAATGTGCAGTGTCAGCGTTTGCGAGACATCATAGCAAACGGCGAAGACAGAATGAGCAAGTTGAACTCAATGTTTTCAATGCTATGCTTTGGTCTATCCTACACAGCGAAAGCGCACAATATGCTCCTCGCTTTAGCCCGAGATGAGCTGATGGATCCAACCCAAGAACGCCACAATAATACCTAGTAATCCAGCTCTTGCTTTGCTGGATTATAAGGAAGGGTATAAAAGAGTACGAAATGAAAGAAAGCCGAGGCTAAGTTGACTGTGTATTCGTACCACACTGTCTTTCCCTCTGTCTCCTTCTCCGTTGTCTCGCATTGTCACGCAGGAACTGCGGATCTATGTAGTCGTCTGGCAGCTCGAACTCATGCTCCTCGAAGTCCGGTATGGGCTGCCCAAAGGCTGTAGCATTACGCCCATGGCGGTGCTTGCCTAACGCAGCTGCTCGTAGATGTGGTTTCGCATAGAAGGATAAGAATGGCATTGTGGGTTCGGGCGGTACGAAAGGTAAAAGGAAGCCATGTGGTCGTGGCGGACGTTTGGGTTTGGGAGATTCTGGCTGTTTCGGTTGTTGGTCGTTCGTCTGTGTTATCTTTCCGTTCACCTTGGTGACTTCTGAGGCTTCTGACTCCTCACCTTCCTCGTCCTCATCCTCCGTGCGGGCGGCGAGTGCAGCTTCTTTCTCAGCTCTTATACGCTTCTCTTCCTGCTTCCAGACACGGAACTTGTCTACGAGCGCTTCCACCTCTTTGATGAAGTAGTCTCGTTTCGACTCCCAGTCTCTCGTCTCGCCAGCCGTGACGCCTGTTATGCCCATGACCCTCAGCCAATCAGGCCCTTGTAAGCCGTCGAGAAGTCGCTCCAGCTGCTGCTTTTCGTGCATAGCGCGCTCCTTCTCGATGTTGCGCAGCTGCTTCTCTTTCCGCTCAGCACGGCGATGTTGAGCGAAGAAGTGAGAATCGGCCAGGGGATCTTCCTCGCCATCGCTCCGAATGTGCTTTGATATGCTGCTGTAGTCCAGTACTTGGAAGGTAGTGGATGATTGTGTTGAGGGTATCGCGTGGTTCGAAAGTTCGCGTGCAGGTGTAGTAGCTCTCGGTTTGCGTGTCCGCGTAGGACTGGCAGACTGGCGGAGCGGTTCGGGTGAAGCAGGCGCAGGTGTCTTCGATTTGGAGGGCTCATCGACAATATATATGGGCGTGTCGATGTCGAGGAACTCTGCTCACAAGGGTCAACTGATATCTCAGCATGGCAGCAGCGAGTGACGCACCAGATGGCTTCGGCAAGTCTGCGATGATGTCGTCGTAGCTGGAGAAGTACACGGCAAGGTCACTCTTTAGTCGCGAGCTACCGTCTGAGCTCCTTAAGCTCCTCCTGTCCTTCGACTTGGGGTCCGCTGTGGGCGCAGGCACAGCAAGCTTCCCTGCGCTGCCTGGCCGGGGTGTAGAGCGCCCAGAAGGCACATCGTCGGCGTCAATGTCTAGCAGTGTCTGCACGCCATTCGTTATGCGCACCAATTCGCCGTGTGGCTCACGGTGCACGACTTTGGTGGGTGGTCTCGTGTCAGGCGCGTCATCCAGCGCTGCAGAGGACCGCTTCCTTGAGTTGGTGCGGGGCGGCGGTGCTGGACGCGCTGGCGATACTGCTATTTGCTTCACCGTCTTCTCATCGTCGCCGAGGACGAGCAGCGGGCCGCTTTTGCTAGAACGGCGCGTCGAGACGGTGGTGTTGTGGGGGTTGCTGCGGTTGATGTCGTCAGGCGCGACAGGCGCGAAGTTGAGCTTGGTCTGCACGAGACGTTCAGTCGACGACCGCATTGGAGGCCGGACGAGGTTGGCCATGGTGCTACTGGGGGAATATCTGGTTTCGCGGGGTCATCTTTCAGTCACTGCGACGCATAGCTGCCATTGAGGATGTCGCGCTGGGTCAAGGCAAAACTGTCGCAACGGTGTTAGGGGTGCTTGTCCTCGAGCTCAGTCGGCCGCTTCTCCAGCAGCGGTAGCTGCAGACATCTATGCCTGGTCACTTCACCCTCACCAATGCACGTGTGAGGTCAAATTAAGCCTCGTAAAATAGGATTTGACCTCTTCCACGTCCTGTTGCAATTTAGGACGATTTTCATCGAATCAAGTTGCAGGAACTCCGACAAATTCCAAGATAGCTCGACGCCACAGTGAATTGCAGCCAATCATGCGCCATACTGTGAATCTGCGACATCAACGTCGAAACAGTCTTGTGTGCTGAGGTTTGAAGATTGTGAGCTGCATAAGAAGACTCCATGCTTATGTACTGGTCTTGTCATTACACGTTATATGTACAGGGCATTCACCTTCAAGGGAAGACTGAGCCATAGCTCGTGCTATCACCAACAATAAAACGCCAATCGCGCGCTCCTACAATCGATATGCAAAAAGCAACGGGTCCAATGCACCCACCCGTTATGATTTACGAGAACAAGAACTCTTTCAAAACCGGTGACCCTGCAAACTCCGGGTTGAGTAAAACGCAACTAAAAATATGTCAGTCGAGATATTGCGAGCGCGAACGTTGACAACGAACTCCAAGAAGTACGATAGACCTTGCTTTCGCCGTTCGAGGAACCTCGGCCTGAATCGAGCTATACCGTTCGTGTCAGCAACGAATGTGAAGAGGTGGGGTGAGATGAGGGGCGTGACATACACACTACAGATTTGGGTGGAAACTGTGGCATGGAACCCACAGCATGAGGGAACGTCCGGATGAGCTTCTGGTGGAGATCTTCGAACTCAGAATACCTGGTGCGGAATAAGCAGAGACACAAAGAAACATCTTGACAGTACATACCTCTTACGGATCTTCATGGGGCCGCCCTGTTGTTCATTAGTCAATTGTTCTTGCCATTCCGCATATCTGGAGATAGATAGACTGCATCATGGTCTTGGTAGTTCCCTGCATGACCAGTTCCTTTGGGACAACGCCAAATTGACTGATTGGCTGGGGGGAAGTGTCTTGAGCGAGCCAATATGTGGGCCGCGTACACGTGCTCGATTGGGGTGAGGCTCTCGGAGGACTTACATCGAGCGTCTCAACTGTGCAGTTCCACACCACGTACTGGCCGGGCGAGTAGACCCCAAGTCCTGGCGCTGTACCGCTGACGACCACATAATCATCAATCGTTACATGCTTTGCCCAAAGCACTTTGCATTGCTCGGAGCCCTCATCGGTGTGGTCTTCGAGCACGATGCGAGCTCCAGCATCTGAGGTGTACGAGCTCAGACGACTACCGTTGCGCTCGTGCCTCTGCCAGTAGGGCGGAACTACGCTGTTCCGCTCTGGACGAGCGGTGGCGAGCTTTGCCCCATCCTCGCGAGACGGTGATGGGGGGCTTTCGTTTACAGGTTCAGAGCTCACCGGCTCCATCCATCTGCAATGTAGTGGGCTGGGCGGGTGGCGCGTCAAATGGGAAGACGGAAGGTGTCAGATAGAAATGCGTGGAGGTGAGGGGTAGATAAGTCCTCTGAGGTGGGACGGCGCTGCAGCCAGATTCTTAGTGCCGTTGGTAGCAGACGAAAGAAAGCTGGCTTCTGCTTTTGCCTCGCTTTGACGAACACAGCCGGATGATGCGCAGATGGATACGGGGTGTTGGACCCTGGTCACGGCTGGCAGAACAACGCGTCATGACTGGGCAATTAAAGAAGGGATATAGACCGCCCTCCCTTCGGAGCTCACCCGAGAAGGGTCTTGAGAAACATTTCGATACTCGTTCGTGGTGTTGCACGGCGAACTGTATGCACCAGGCCGCGCAATGCACCAGAGTACAGCATCTGGCGAGACATGCAGCACCGTTCCGCGATTCTGTTGGCCCAAAGGGCTCAAGGGAGTTAGCTCTACGGCAATAAAAGTGGCGGGAAGACACCCCAAGCTCCAAGCTAGTGAAATCGAGATAGGCCCATGCACTCATTGTACGTGCGCCATTGCCGTCCTCATGATCGCTCCCTTTATATACCGCGCTACTCCCTGCAGCCTCTTTGCCCACACTCACGCTCGTTGTTGAGAATTGTCACTTTGCAGGAGACGTTGTCCCGTCAAAAGTTCGGTTCGATTACTGTCTGTCGCTGACCATCTCCTCGTTTGAATTTGTTCCCATCTTGGTATCCAAGCAAGCAAAGGTACGTGCATTCCCAACCATATCTCCGCACTTGGGGAGCAATCTCCTCGGAACATCAAAGCTTACTCTTCATCTTTCGCAGTCTCCTCTCCAAGTCTCCTCGAACTTCACATACTTTCGACATGCGTTCCACACTCGCCTTCAGCTTCGCTGCCTTCGCTGGCTTTGCCGCAGCTCAGACCACCTCTCAGAACGACTATCCATACAGCATCGACCCGGATAGTGTCTCGTCATCCGACAGGCGTACGTGCAAGCATCACCTTATGTATGGGCTGTTCTGACTTTGCTGTAGAATACTGGTGTGACCAGAACGAGGCTCAATGCCCGCTCATCTGCCTCCAGCAGCCCGGTGTCAGCTCATCGACTACCCAGGACAACGACTGCGACCCTGTAAGCCTCACAACTCGACTTTACAGACTGGGAAGAATGCGGGGAGGGGTCAGAATGGAAGTTGTGGTGTTTAGCTTGCCCTGACCGCTATTGGCTAGCCCTTCCTCTTACTCAACCGTCTCAACATTTCCCTAGAACTTGAGCTAACAAACTCATAGGACCAGTTGACCTACTCCTGCGTTTGCGAAAACGGTGTCTCCCCCAACATCACCCAATACTCGCAGACCCTTCCCTTCTACATCTGCCAGGCGTGGGGCAACCAGTGTGTAGCCAACTGCAACGGCGACAACACCTGCGCCAACAGCTGCCGTGCCGACCACCCCTGCGGTGCTCAGACTCCCTACCTGGGTAACGCCACTTCGAGCTCTGTGTCGTCCACAGCTTCGGCCACTGCATCCGCCACAACTTCCCGTGCCGTAACTGGTTTTGGTGGTGCTGCCGCCACTTCTGCCGCCGGTGGTTCAACTGGTGCTGCTGCGGCGTCCTTCATCCCCAACGCTGCCACCAGCATGGCTGTCCTCTTCGGCACCGTGTTCTTCGGCTTCGCTGTCCTCCTCTAAGCTGTAGACCCCCACACCTCTGTTCCATTGCTCGATTGCACCATCTCTCTTCTGAATCTTCTTCATGCATAGCGTCCGGGATTACATTACAGTCATTTCACCACCATACAGATACCCATTGGGACTTGCCGCTCATTTGAAAGCAACCGGGAGTTTAATTAGCAAGGCGCATCGTATAGGGTGCGCTTAATATCGGCAATAGTAGCATTTGCATCACCATCGTGTAGCCCGGAGTTCTTAATTCAAGATCAGCAAAGGGTTTTGGCGATTACCAAGACTGTTCTATCACACTATGTGCCCTTCGTCGTTTCTTGTGTGCGTGATGTATTGTCCTTGCTTCCTTCCGTGGTTTGAGGTTGAAAAATACGTTCTAGTAATACTATGGCTGCTACTAAACGTACACAACGTACGACCGTGGCGATTCTCGGAGACCCATCCGTGTGGTACAAGGAAGCAGTCCCCTGGTACAGTTGCGAGACATTGAGGTGCACTTGACCACGCAAACATTGTGTCTCTCGGAAGGGTTGTATTCAATCCAGTCTATAATCCATACTTTTTATCTATTGTTTCTATCGTCACAATTGTCATAACCCATGATCCATAACGTCATAACGCCATAAACAGACACGTCGTCAGCGCCAATAGTTCATACCAGGCCCATACCTCTCCGCCATTCCATCCCACCACTCGCCCCGAGCCTGGCGAGGATTCACGTAAACGGGACAGTCAGGCAACGACGATCCAGTAGTATCCGACAGCTCGCACATATCCCAGTCCCTATCCGCAGGTCCCTCTGGAACGGACGTTGGCTTCGCAGGCAGGGAGATCGTGTCGCCGTAAGTAGTGTACGAGACGCCGGATGGGTATGAGGTGCTGTTTTGCCTTGAGTCGGGAGGGGTTGGCGGGAACTGGACGGCGGGAGCAGCGGCGGGAGCGGGAGCAGGAGCAGGGCCACACTTCCTGAGCCTGGGCATCTCGATACCATCGCCGAGGACGTCGGCTATGGTGTACTCTTCATCTGGAAAGACAGGCCTGAAGGGGGTTCGTACAGCAGGCGGAGGGTGGAATCCTCGCTGGACGTTGGTGGCGCCAGGGCTAGCGGATACCAAAGGTGACATGTCGAAGATTGGTCTACCACTCGAAGACACTCTTGAGGCTTCCTCTAGCTGCAGTGTATCCGGAATGGGAGTGATGCGCTGCTCTGGCCTGAGCAGAGGGGCCGGTGGGGGGATGAAGTTGTGGCACAAAGGAAAAGGCAGTCGTCCATCTTCGAGCGGACTTCCACCATACGAATGGCCGGTGACATGAGCGAGATCGTGCAGGTCAAGGCCTGACGAGTCTGCAGGCTTCAGGTCCGGGATCGCAGGTATAGGAATCTGGGATGGGTCGAGAGACGATGAGATGATAGAACACCGAACTGGCTTTCGTTGCGTATATTGATAAGCATCCCGGATCACGATGCTACCCTTAGGTGGTCGCGATGCTCTTCTGGGCCGATCTGGTAGACGCTCTGAAAGTTGCGTTCGAGGACTGAGAAGCACTTCGTGGAGCGGGCTGGTGGTACACTCGCCTAGCTCATCTGGAGCTGGCGACTTTCCCTTCTCCTCTCTTCGTTTGCTGGATCTTGACCGCCAGAATGGGTTCGAGAAGTAACCGTCTGCGGACGACTTCGGTTCTTTGGGCGATTTTGTGCTCTTGGGTGAGCTTGATCGTGAGGATTGTAACGGTGAGGATTTCAACGGTGAAGGGGACCTGTCTCCTGGTCTTTGGGTAGCTTTACAATGGTCGCACTTGATCTGCGAGCATTTTGCAAGGTGACGTTCCCATCGCTTAGAGTCCAACCAGTCACTCCCACCAGCTGGGTAGAGTGTGAAGAAGTGATTGATGACACGCTGGGATACTTCTTCACCGTCGGGCCCCACTACCGTAGCGTTTGCGTCCAGCGTAGCCTGTTTGAGTTCTTTCTCAATATCCTGACGATCGAACTTCGAGTCGCGATGCCGAAAGACCTCCTGCTTGAGTCGTTCGACACGTTGTGCCTGTTGAACGAGCCATTGCTGAATGCGGTCCCTCTTTCGGATTGGTTCCTCCGGAAAGGGGTCTTGTGGAACAACTGTCACAGTAGCTTGACATTTGACATCATTGGACGCTGGCGATGTTGCGGAATCTGGTGATGTGTCGTCTTGATGCTGAGAGCTGACCACAGACTCTCGTGAAAGTTTGCGTCGCTTCAGGCTTAGTGGACGAAAGGCTCGTAGCCGCTTCCTCTCGTGTGGTAGTGACATGCCTCGATTGCCTAGAACTGAACGAGGGTGATCTATGGGAAGGTCGTTTAGGGACAGTGATGAGATTGAGGGTATAACTAAGGGGGGTTCAGGGAGGCTCATGATGGTAAGCAACAACGCTGAGTCTGTATAGAAACATTGATACTCAAGCTGCAGGGGTCTTTACACGTTCAAGTGGAGAACATTTATACCGATGTCTGCCCAATCTTAGAGCACGGCTTGCACATCCGCACGTCATGGTCAAAGCTTCAACATCTACCCGGCAATAGTTCGAGCGTCGAAGATACTCGGAACAGCGCTTCGCAGGCTTGGAGGTGCTTTCAGAGGTCTAAGTAAGTCTCCTCGAAAGAATTGGAAGGTAACGACGTCAAACTGACTGGATAGCGGCTGTCCGGAGGTGCAATCGAAGATCCAGTGCTTCTGCAAAGGTGAGGTTCGGTCAGCCGTCATCGACGATATAAGCTCAATCCCAACTCTTTTGGGCCGTTGCATCCATGGGGAAGAGGAGGGGAAACTGAATGTTGCCGGTGCAACTGACGTTTAGGGCCCAACGGCTCCTGTGACGTAGCTGCTGGTATCATCGTAACAGGGGGCAGAGTTGACACGTCGGGCCCATAGGGAAATGAGGTTGTAAATAACGGTGAACGGCTCATTGGCAGACCGGGCTTTGTGAGGCTGCAAGGTGGGCCTGATCGGTCGAAATAGGCATCGCAGACAAAAGTATCGCTCTGGATGACTTCAATAATGATTGAAAGGATGCAAGTTCACCTTCCCAACGATCCATAGTCAAATGTTCGATGCTCGATAGGGGTTAGAAAAGTGATGATGTGGCGAGGAACGTTGGAAGTCTCGAAGGATGCAGGAGTCTAGTGCGGTGGCTCTTGCCGCGCTCGGAACCCAACCGATTCGACGATGAGCGGGATCTCATGTCATCAGCCAAACAACGCAAACATGCGCGGCTCACCATGACACCACCACTCCGAGGCCTCGACTTTCCTCATCGATCACGTCCGCCGATGCCACGGGCACCCTGAGATCGTAATGCCCCCTCGATTACTGTTCAGAGCGCCTCGAGCATCTCACTCGCGATCTCCGGTCGTCGTGCGAGTGCGCCTCGACCGGAGGTTTGCCTCGAGCTCTGCGAATGCACCAGAAGTCTACGATGTAGTCTGCGTAGGTGGAGGTCCGGCAGGTCTGAGCTTGTTGGCAGGCTTGAAGGCGTCGCCAGTGACGAGAGGATTGAAGGTCGCTCTGATTGAAGGCCAGAACATTCAGAAGAACAGGCTATCGAAAGATGCAAGCCTGGACAGCTTCTCGAATAGGTGTAGCTCCTTGACACCGGCTTCTGTGAGGAACCTACAAGGTGCGCCAGAGAACGTGAGAGCATGGCAATGCCGATCTAACATGTACATAGAGATTGGAGCATGGTCACGTGTGAACGCAGCCCGAGTACAACCCTACCAGGAGATGCAAGTATGGGACGGTGTCACAGATGCACGCATTTCTTTCGATTGGGATACAGCGCGCCCACTTCTCTCGCCTCGAAATCCCGCACAGCCGACTACAATCGCTTACATGATCGAGAATACGAACACCGTCACGATGCTCTTGAGTCGGTTGGAAGAACTAGGGGGCGTCGATATGTTCACCTCGACCAAAGTGAGCTCGATCGAGCTGGGCACCGATACGGAACAGATGGACTTCACGTCGTGGCCCATCCTCACATTATCGAATGGCAAGACACTCGCAGCGAGGTTGCTCGTAGGCGCAGATGGTGCAAACAGCCCTGTCCGGACGTTCGCCGACATTGAGTCGCGGGGTTTCGATTACAACCGCTTCGGCGTAGTAGCAAGCTTGAGTATCGAAGGGCAGGGCTGGGGTGGACCGGACCACAAGATCGCATACCAGCGCTTCCTGCCTTCAGGACCTCTGGCATTGCTACCTCTGCCTGGCAACAAGTCGACACTTGTGTGGAGTACAACACCAGAGCGTGCTGCTAGACTCAAGGCACTGTCGCCAGAAGACTTTGTTGCTATGGTCAACGCAGGGTTCAGACTGTCGCCGACCGATTTGGAGTACCTGCACACTCTCGAATCAGGGCAAGCAGAGGAGGTGGCATGGCGAGAGAAGCATACACCCGTCAACGAACGAGCGATACCGATGCGCATCACCGACGTCGAATCTGGCACCGTTGCGGGGTTCCCTCTCCGCATGCGCCACGCCGACACATACACCGGCGAGCGAGTCGCCCTCGTTGGCGACGCAGCCCACACTATACACCCGCTCGCAGGCCAGGGTCTGAACCAAGGTCAGGGAGATGCTGCAGCTTTAGTGCGAACGATTTCGCACGCAGTACGGACCGGCCAGGACATTGGTTCGACTCTGGCACTAGAGAGCTACAACAGCGAGCGTTACGCGGAGAACAACGCTATGTTGGGTGTCTGCGACAAGCTGCATCGACTATACAGCGTTGAGTCGGGGCCGGTTGTAGGATTAAGAAGTTTGGGGTTAAGGGCAGTCGATGCCATGGGCCCGCTGAAGAATTTCTTCATGAGCAGGGCAGCAGGTGGCTCGTAACGTTTTGTACTCTAGATACTGTACACCTTGACTTGTATACATAGTAGCCGATGGGGAACAATCCTCCTTGCGGCTTGAGAGATCTCAATGGCATCAAATCGCGCCATCGGAATTGATCCGCAACTTGCCCTGCATACGCCCCACTGTTTGTTGCCCCACGTCATCGACCGACAACATCCGATGTTTGAGATTCAAACATGTCTTAGACATCACCAATATGGCGGTCCATCAGAAACAGATAGAAGAGTTTGGCAGTAACGATGACTTCTGGCTGTTTGGCTACGGGTGAGGAGACAAGTTCGATCTACCGACAAGAGCCGGAATCTCACGTATGTCTAGGAGCTTAATATGGAAGCCACCGCCACACTTCGGTACTTCAGCATGCACAGAAGTTCAATCCTTAAATTCGGACTGACGGTATGTTGTAGATCAACGAGTGCCCGGCTACATCGAAGGTTACGTTCGACGCTTCTGGCAGGTATGACGACCTGCGCAGGACGATGGACATCTACAACTAAATACTCCTACAGGCAAGGTACAACTTTCTGAGCAAATCACGCAAGACACGTGTATCTAACAAAACATAAAGTGAGGACCACAGAGGCACGCCCGAAGCACCCGGTCGCGTAGTGACCCTCATCGACCGCGCACACTGGGACACTCTATCAGACCACGTGAGCACTCGTCCGTTTCCAGGCCATCATGAACAGAGCCTGACGACTGAATAGCATGAGCCCACAGAGCGCGTCTGGGGCGCCGCCTACCACATCCCCGCCGCCAAAGTCCCCGAAGTCCGCGAATACCTCGACATCCGCGAAATCAACGGGTACAGCATACAGTTCACACCCTTCCATCCGGCCTCAGACTCGAAGCCCATCAGGTGTCTAGTCTACATCGGCCTGCCCGAGAACCCTCAGTTCCTAGGCCCGCAAGATCCAAATGCACTAGCGAGGAAGATTTTGCAGAGCAGAGGGCCGAGTGGGGAGAATAGAGAGTACTTGTTCAATCTAGAAGAAGCGTTGTTGGGGTTGAGTGAGGAGAGTGGGGATAAGCATATTAGTGATTTGGTGGCTAGGTGCAAGAAGCTCGAGGCCGAGAGGAAGAGTGCAAGTGGTAGCAAGTAGCCTATGCAAAACAGAGCTTACATTGTCCTAGAAAAGGGCTATATCGTACACTGCAGGTGCGGGAGAGGTTAGCAAAAAGATCTTCCCTACACAGGCTCGAACTGTGAACCTCCAGACGGCAGCTATCACAATCACCTGAGGGTGGTGAGGCCTCAGTTGACTGTGATAGTTTAACAGTCTGACGCGCTACCGATTGCGCCATAGGGGATTTGAGCCGACTACACAGAGTCGACTAAGTAGTCGAGTAACTTGATTTGATGAGATTCTGGAGACTTACACCATCTATAAAGTAAACGATAGTCATCGGGCATCACTGTGTGATGCTTGTGGGTGAAGGCACGATATAGATACACTTGTGCGATTAAGATCAGTTGGGTGATGTGCATAGGAGTAGCCGCGGGACCTCGAATGTAGTTGATATATGGAAGCAAACAGAATCTATGCCCAAGCGCCAACTAATGCCATAAGTAGTGCTCCGGCTACAACACTACCGCAAGCTTGCAGCCGTCGCTTGCCTTGCAGAGTGATGTAGCTTTCGTCGCTCAAGAAATCCTCGGCAAGAAGCTCTACAAGGCCAGCGAACAACAACAGCCCGCTCGAGATGGCGTTCATGAAGCCTACCATTAGCAAGCCAGTTTGGCTAAACGGGTCGTAGAGTGTGTGAATGGCAAGACCGATTGCTTGTCCAACAGGTGTGGTGGTCCCGTACGCAAGTGCCATGAGCCATGGCTTGGGAGAGCCAACAGGAAAGCGAATTGCACTGATTCGTGATCCAAGTGCAAAGCCTTCAAAAGTCTGGTGGAACGAGATGGCCACTAGCAGCACGATGAAGGAAGTCCCAGTTGCTACAGACAAAGCCATGCCAATGAAGACGCTGTGAAACAGAATGCCTGCTTCAAGAAGCAGACACTGTAATAGCAGCTTCTTGTTTTGTGCTTCCGTCTTCTCAGGTGTCTCTGGCGAAGAATTACGAGGATCGTGGGTCCGCTTGTGTGCGTGGGGGTTTGACAACAGCTGAGATTCATCTTCCAGATCTTCCTCCTCTTGTTGTCTGGCGAGCTCTTCAGGGCTGATTTCGAGGTCCGAGTCATCATCACTGTCAATGCTTTGCCTCGCAGCATGACCGTTGGGCGCAGTCGGTGTGGTGGGAGACACAAGTGAGAGGGCTGGTGATCGTCCTGCCATTAGGCCCGAACGTTCAGACGACTCGACATCGTGCAGCACGATGCCTGGTACGTTGCCGTTGGCGCCAGCACTGTATCGTCCAAAGCTGTGACTTCTCTTGTGGTTCGGCCGAGCGTGCGCGAGGTGATCGTCGTGACCAAGGGTGTCATAGTCGACTGCATGTGAATGTCCAGCGCCTTTCGAGGCAAAGAACATTTCAATGCCAACAACCACAAAGACGGCGGTCATGGCTATGAGCCCCGGCATGGCCGGGTAGCCGCGATTCCAAAAGTGCGGAAGACATGGGTCAGTGAGCGATTCAAAGGCGGTAGGAAGAAGATGGACGAAGGCTGTCGCAATGAGCACGCCAGTGCCGAAGTGTCTCGAGAGGAAGAGGAAGCGCGAGGGCACTGGGATTGCAGGGAATCGCTTGACGACGATGGGGAAGGAGCAAGCTGTCCATGGTCAGTTCCGCCGCCGGCAATATCCACCGCAACCACACGCACCTGCCGTGCTCAAGGCAAGAATAAGAATTAGAGCGAAGACATGGATGCCTGTGTTGTAGTGCTTCTTTCCGCCCTTCGACCCGCATTCGGGCTTCTCAACTTCATCTTGTCGGCGTTGTAGCTCTCTGCGGAGCAGCTCGGTGGTGATGTGCGAGAGGCCTGAGTAAGAATCCCAGTCAGTATACGAACACCACTGTGGATTTTCGATGCACCCTAGGAAGGACCGTGTTGCGCGACTCACCTTCTACAAGACCATCGCCAGCCGTCATGTCGACGTTGCCAGACCTCGAAACGCTGGGAGACGCGTTTGAGACCGCCGAGGTGCTCTTGCCAATGATACCGGACCGGAGCCTCTTTTCCCCTTACATAATTCGACGTCTGCGCGTCCGCCTATTGTCAACCTCGAGACATCTCCTTATTCAATGCTGCATACGGATTACGGTGGTAGCGATACAATGAACTGCGACACATCGTCAATCTTTCCGGGTGTGACGAACAGCCGCAGGACGGTGTGGTCCTCCCCTGCAGCAACTCAATGCAGCAGGCACCATCACGACTTCAGCGATTGCACCTTGACAGCATGAAAGGGACGTGCCGCTTGAAGCAAGCTCGAGTCGTGACGATGCAGCGGATCAACGACACCTGACAAAGTCTTGTTCATTGATTTCGGAGTTCACGTTTCTGACCATTGGCCGGTCTAACGTTGCCCAATCACACCAATCACTCGCTCTGAGGATGTAGTACACCAAGTAGACAAGATTTCAGCATTGCGTCCGACAGCTCGAGCAAATCTCGAAGTTATCAAGATGACACGTCCCAATTAATCTGCACGTCGAACGTCTGGAAGCAACCGCTCATTCCACTATCCCCAGATCCGTTGAACGCCATGTCAAGAACGATACTATTTTTGTGTACATCCGGCATGAGGCCCGTATAGCTTGAATAACAGCTACGTACACACCCGTGACCCGCCAAACCTGCCATACCTTTGACATCTCTGTACGATACTTCACAGTACAACAAAGACTTGACCGGTACGACTACGAGCGAATACCGACGAAAGAAAGGGTGCGAGGTCGGTATCAAATACCCTGTCAGCTCCGTGCTCGCTTCAGCAGCCTAGCGCTAATCCGGACTTTGATAGTTGCACAGCTTCAGCCCCTCCATGACCTCCAGGCACATCTCAGTACGAGGCAGCTGCAACCCGGCGCCGTTCAAGGAGCACTCGAATGATGATGGTGGCGAGCGGGAATCAATTGCGAGGTCTTGGCTCTAATATCGCTCGCATTTTACGCTTAGGTGTGCCTTGCTGAGCTGCACTACCACCAACGCCCCCGAGATCAGGTCAGCAACACAACGTCTTGCTGGTTCTGTTCCCGAAAACGTGTGATGGAGGGCCAGGAGCAGAATGCCAATGCCCCAAAACGCTCCCAACCGACTGTGCCCATCCCACGAGACTTCCTTTTTGTCGATGCGTCTGAAGCAAAGACATCCCGCCAAGGACGACGCAATGCTCGCTCATTCGTCATGCAGAAGGCGAGGAGGGAGCGTCCGTGGTCTACGAGCAAGCAGGCCGCGAAGCAACGAGCCCAAGAAAGTGCAAGTCCGGGGAGTGCCGGTACACCCACATCAATATCAACCCCAAACACAGCATCATCGAGCCCTACTATCGAGCCCAGTCGCAACGGCTATTTCCCGGCCTTCGAACAAACAAATGTTGGCGCGTTCGAGCGAGGCATTTGTTCGAATTGCAAGATCTTTGTCGTCCGACATGGTCAGACACTATGCCCGAAGTGCATCTTACTTAGAAGTACTGGGTCTGTGAGAGAGCCTAACAACGGTGTTCTCGATCCATTTGGGGCGTCGGCCGTCAAAATAACCAAGGAGATATCAGAACTTCTTGATCACTGTAAGCTTACCTTTCTGTTCCACAAAACACAGTCCCATTGCAGTCTTTAAGTGTGCGTAACCAGTATCCCTGGCGCGCCGCTGCACCCCAGGGTAATGACAGGCTCAAGCGAGAGCGAGTCAAAGCCTTGTTCCAACACGGCGGTCGTGTGAAATGAACAGCGCTGACTGCAAGTGTATAGTTGTCCATGAAATGGCTCCTGGTATAATTGGAGTTGACATTCGAAGCAGGTCCACCCTGATGAAGTCGGAATGGTTTGATACAGCACTGAGTAACAAAGGCTTCATGCACAGCTTGCTTAGCACGGCTGCCCTGCACATGTTCGTCTTTGGTAAGGGCACCGTCAAAACGATCCTTGGCCATCGCGCAAAAGCTATCTCAGCGGTGAACAAGGCTCTGTCGACACAAGATCGTGCTGTTCGTTTCTCGGATGCGAATCTCGGCGCTGTTTTCAACCTGTTGACTGTGGAAGAAGGTCTGATGATGCCCCATTTTAGAGACGAGATACCATTCGACGAGCAGCCAAATGCTATGATGCATCTAAATGGTTTGCAAGAGATGTTGCATTTGCGGGGCGGCCTGAAGGCTGTCGGCACGAATCGCATTCTGCAAGCTTTTATCCTTTGGTATGTGACACCTCACTTGGCCTGATGGCCCAAAGCGGGTTGGCAAATGCTTACTGAGCATCAGGCATACTACAGCTCACGCCATCGCAGCTTTCGCCGCACCCAACCCCACAACGTTAGCGTATATTCGCACAGCAAACTTTCCTCATCATCCACGAGGCTATAGTCCAAACCACTCACAACACCTCGTTAGCCTTTGCCGACATGCAGGACTTACGGAATCCCTTACTGAGCTGCTGGAACTCGTACTGATACTCACCGCTGACCTAAATGCCTGGTATGATGATCCAGAGAGTCCACTTGACGCACTGGACATACAAAACTTCTCTTGTTCACTCGAGTGCTTGCTGCTCGCATGGATCAGCGAAAAAGAGCCTCTCATTACACCTCTTGAAGGTGCCCTTTGCGTTGCATTGATCATCTACACCGTACGAACGACTGAAGCGCTGAAGCGACCGTCAGACGTTCACCTTCTACACTTCGTTGCCAGCAAGCGGCTCGAAAGCGCACTTAACTGCACGACGCGCGCTGAATGGCAACCATGTCCAGATCTGCTTCTTTGGATCCTCTCCATCGGTGCCATCTCGGCTGAGGGCTCAGCAGAGAGCGCCTGGTTTATACACCAATCGTCTCTTGCATGCGCAGAGTTCAACATCGCCTCTGCAAATGCGTTACTCGAACGTTTGAGCTTCTGTGGCTGGGTCAGGTACAAGCTCGACGAGTTTGTACGGCACTTATGGAACAGAATTGTCCACCTCAGGTTAGATCACTACGCCCATCTTGTTCCGATACGTTCTTTTGCTTATACTTGACCCTTCATCCACAGACTCGAACCATACTTGAACGTACCATCACCAAACATCGAGAATGCCGACAGCCCGCCCGGACCGTTACAAAACAATCTCAAGGAAACCGAACTTATAGACTGGCGCACCATCGACTGGGCAGCCGTCATTGCAGCTACGCCTGTACAAGAGGCGGACACGAGTAATGAAGGAGTAAGTTGGACGACAGCAACAGCGAGTGGATTTGGCGATGCTTTTGGCGATGCTTTGAGTGATTCTGGGCGCGACTATGGAGGATTTGGATTGTTATGTTTGTACCCTGTTTTATTGCTTTTGACTACTGCGTCTGCGATTGCACTGCGCCCGCTCACATTACGGACACTGCTGACCATCACTACTGTAGGGCGGTAATCACTTCTTCATCGATCACACCATGAAGGTGACGAATGAGTTGATGGGCAAGTACATGGCGCTCACTAGAAGAGTAACGGACCTCGATACACCCGAAGCGCGAAAGCCGAAGCTGAGCGAGCGCAGTATTCAGGAAATGGATTGATTGTAAGAGCGAGATAACAGACTTCTCCGAAGGCGTCGACAAGACTGTACCAACACAAACGAGGGCGTTTATCACACTGAAGGGCTATCTAGCATCTACATCACTGGCCAGCAGGAACCAACAGTCTCCCCCCATCACTCGTGACTTGGCTCCCATTGGCAAACTTGTCCTTCATAAGATATCCATACGCCTCTGCAATCTCCTCCGGCTGTCCAAGCGTATCCGTCAGACTATTCTCCCGTCTCCACTTTGCTGTCGCCTCCTCACCCATCCGGTCCAACATAGGTTGCAACAACTCCGACTGAGTCGCCCCAGGAATAACGATGTTCGTGCGGATGGGATTCAAGTCAACTGCCAGTCCACGTATGAGGCCTTCAGCAGATGCGCCTACCGCGGCGACAAACGTCCATCCGGGAAAGGGCTTGTGCGTGTTTGTCCCACCAGTCAGTGTGAATGATGAGTTCACGGTTTGAGGCATGTATTCCCCGGTTGTTAGGAGTTTGGCGATAATACTGGGTGCGATGAGGCGGACATTAAACCCCTTCAGCAACGCTTCCGGCGTAACAACATTCACACCTGGAAGACTAATCGAGTCGCCGGCCGTGTACGCAATATGATCAATCTTCTTGCTACCGCCTTGCGTGACCTTGTCAAACAAACCAGTGAGATTGGCTTCGAGGTTGGCGATGTCGAACAGGTCGCAAGCAAAGCCGGCAACGTTCTCAGCGGGCATGTCGGGGTAAAGCGAGCGCAGTTGCGAGACTTTGGTGTCGACTTTGGGTTGGGCGCTGCCGGAGATTGTTATGCGGGCACCGTTGGAGAGGGCCATGTTGGCGATGGCGTAGCCGATGCCTGATGTCCCGCCAAAGACGAGGACGTGCGTGTTGTTGAGGCGGTTGGTGTGGGCCATTGTGAGCGGTGTTGGGATTGTGAATGAAGACCGAAGTTTCGAGTTGTATAGACGATGCAGTGATGGAACTTGAGTGAGGAGAATGCAGTTACTGGACTTTAGCTTTATACCTCTTCAGCTTCCCCACCTGCTGTGTATAGTTGATAGTGCTCGATAGTGCTTACCCTGCACCAAGCCCGCTATGTCCGCCAATTGTGAAGCTCTGTACCCACAACAATGGTGAGTTACATGATGATGTCGACAATGAAGCGAGCGAGCTATCTCAACATGGCCACAGAAATGAAAGGCCTGTACCCAATTGAAGGATACTTCCCAGCTGTGCTGCGTCCAATTGGTCATTTGGCTGTACAACGGCATTAGTGAGCATCAGTCTTGCGGGAAGCGTAATCGGTATGCGGAGATGTCGTTACAATGAATTCTCATGCAATTGGTCTTGTCCTTTGTGAAGTTGCACATCTTACCTCCGATGTGGGAAGAGGCGATCACTCAGCAGCATGCTTACGAGGGGCTGCTTGAGCCGAAGAGGCAGCCTGATGGCCTTGCGATCGACGACAAGCAGGTCCATTCGTCATCCATCCTCTGAACCCTGCCTCTTTACATGGGTAGCAGTCTCCGAATATTGTTGAATTCTAAGCTGTACCCCTTGTAGGGTGACACCTGGACGTTGTCGAAGTTTCATCGGCTCTACCCTATCATGTTGACGTTATGCCATTGACAATGTGTAGCAACGAAGGAGGCTACATCTGTGCCCACAAATCAATCGCAGCTTCGGTCTTCTGACCTGAAGATGCATAAGAGCAAGGACATAGGTCCTTGATGCGTCAAGAAACCATCGATTGTACACTCCATTCATTCCAGACATCATATTGGCTGCCAGCGCGTGGTGTAAAGGGCAACTGACTGAGTGCACGTAAGCCTTGAATAAGCATCATTCCTATTATCTATTCAGGATTCTAGGCCTAGGTGTAAGAACGAAGTTGAGTAAAGTGAGAAGGGCTTCAGTCTCCCACGTGCTCCCCAGGGTCTGGGACCGACTTTTATCAGAACACCTCTTTTTCTTCTCTGCCACCTCACTTCATTCCGCAAGCATCACACCGTCCGATGAGAATACCCCTGATCCCGAGCCGGTTATTTGTCTGGCTCATAAGTTGGTATAGCACAATGTCTTCAGGAGGCGGGAGCAGATAGAAGCAGTGTGACAAGATGGAATGCGAACAACTCTTCCTTCCTCCGGCTCCACTCAGAATTCCACAATCGTGTCTAAGACGTTTTTTTCGAGGACTTCCCCGTCTTCGCATATTACCAATTGGTGCCACCCCTCCATTTCTACGACTTCATCATGATTGGAGACGAAGCGAAAGAACAGTTTGACCTCGTTCGAACGTGCCGTCAAATTCACAAGGAGATCCTAGTATTGTGGTGCGAGGCTGCAACATTTGCGTTCAAGAATATGGTCGTACTGTTCGATTGGCTCAGGGTCCTGCCGCAGGGAAGGAAGCTCGTGGTCAATGCCATCAAGTTCACCACATACCTACACGGTCTGGACGACATATCCCAGTGCTGTTACGTCATTGGGAAGTATCCGAGGATTTGGTCTGAGTGGCAACCTCTCTCCATATTTGCAGAGAGTTGTCTGCTTTGCAGCGCATCTCTTTCTATACAACGTGCGAAGTGTTTTCCGATCTGAATCTGGAAGAGATGGATATACTCGCGAGATTCTTGTCCAAGGATAATCAGAGATTTATTCAAGTCGCTACTCAGTAATCCCATGCTACAATTCCAGAAAAATTAGGTTAGGAGGCACGGTCTGACTGGATGCAGACAAATTTTGGTTGCGGAGGCAGATCTAGCTCCATAACGCTACACTTGTGCGATGATGTGCTGCTTGTTCGGTGCATGACCGCAGTCGACTTTGGAGGGTGAGGTGCTACATACGAGTTTTTTTTACACGGAATCAAAAGTTAGGTAATGTAGCCGTATGGCAGCATAGCAACCAGGTGGAAATAAAAGTGAAGAGCAGGCGCCCAGAGAAAGCGCACTAATAACCTGTCAACACTTCCAACACCATGACACAACCGGAATCCTGACTACCTGCACTTCTGAAGAACTCCTAAATGTCCGCACAGTGACACTTCTCGGGGCAAGAGCTGGCGCCGCGCAATGGCACGTCCAGTAAGACAACTCAGCGGTAAGTCAGCAATGCGTCTGTTTGCTCGTCAACTGACAAGATATTGCAGTACCATCGACAATGCATCGAGCTCATCACTACTGCGCCTCCCTGGAGATATCCACACCTGAATCTACGACTTTATGTTTAACGAATTTGACATTTGCGTATACTACTATGTCAAGCCCGCAAGAAGTTTCTCAGACTCCATCATGATCAGAGACGAAAGTGGCAGGGCAAATTACAGACTGCTCTCGACTTGTCGCCAGATGTACTCTGAGATGCTGTTCTCAATGTACTGCGCCACAACATTCGAACTTATGACTCCTGCAGTGCTTGCTGATTATATCTCTGTTATGCCAGAATGTCAGAAAGCGGCTTTGAGACGCATCGAGTTTACGTTCCACCTGTGCAACTACTCCTCACGGAGAGCTGAACTACGAGGCTTCAAGGTCTTGGGTAGTACCGACTGGGAGCCTTGGGACGAGCGAGTGCAGAACTTCCTTGCTTGAAACGCATCTCTGTCGAGGTTTCCCTAGAGAGATTCGCAACACGGCTTTTAGAATACGTGATCAAGGAGTTGGGGTCTGTCCTGGTGAACCGTAAGGGGAAACCTGTCACGACCCTGGCCAAGTAAGTCGCCCTCATGAGCTGCACACTGTTTTCTGACTTCTGAGAAGCCCTAAGCCCCACCGGTATAAGCTACCAAAGTTTTGATGGTCGAGCATAGACTGGTGCTTACAATGATGCTGCTGTGGCTGACCTTCAAGATGAGTCGCATCTTGAACGGTTGACCGAGGGCAAAGCTGCGGTCCAGAGGCTGGAACACGACGTTCGTCGATACCTGATCGATTCTTGCCAGGAAGCGCAGCATGTGCAGCAAGCTTAGTCGGAGTTATTCTGCTTTTGACGCCGCGGTACCCAACGGAAGCCTGAGACTTCGTGTACGAAAGAACGCGTTGTGGTGACCTTTGCTGGGCAGTGATTCGCTTTGTACCCTGATCTTCTACCCACCGTCTTTATACTGTCAGTGAATGCGCAGTTTACACCCCGAGACGTTGAGCATGGACCGTTTGGACCTTCAGTCTCTGTGAAAAGGGAAGATCCTTTGTGCAGAGACAGTTCCGTTGTCAATGCGCCTGCCCTGTTCGAAGAAGGAGCTACTTTCTCCCACCTTCCTCACCTCAAACGTCCCAATTCCACCTCACATCTCACTGCCCTATCTATCACGGGCGTCGTGTTAAGATAGCTTCCATGCCGCCGTCTTGTAGGCCCTAGAAATCTTCAACACTTCGGCGGTTGTTTTAAAGCTTATCGTTTGAACCAAGTCGCGTCTCCACGTGTTAGCGCGCTCATGGACGCGTCTGAGGAAGGAGTAACCCATTCACGTCCCCCACTTTTCTCCAACTCACCTCACATCTGACCACACTTCGCTGTACGGTGGTCCCGCCACAATGGCTTCCACTCTCCGCAAAGTACTCAGGACAAGATGCAGGCCAGTGCCGATGCTGCAAACAAGGCAGGGTTTGTACGCAAGCGCAAAGCTCTAGTGATTCGCTATCAGCGCAGTGTGCGTGGCAAGGCACTCGTCGGCAGAAAGACAGCGGAATACCTGCAGGATATGTGAGTCTGAGTACTGATCACCGAGCTTGTTCGCCAATGAGACATGTAGCACGATCGCCTTCGCCAACTCACCTCTGCTTCGCATCCTACCAGAGACCCAAAGTATATCTTCAAGTACACTGTAACTTCAGATATCACCATCCAGCTGTTTTTTAAACAGGAAGTACGTGCTTTCCCAAAATGGAGCGTCAACGTATATGCAATCATATCAAGACAAACATGCTTAGTTGCGGCTGCACCAAGTTTACTGCTAGCTCTATTCAGAGACCGCCCTGTTGGTTTACGAGCTCAACACATTCCCTTTCACCACCTACAAAGGGCTAAAGTTATGGCTCGGACAACGCTCGATTGCTCAACGCGAAGCCATCAAATCAAGTCTCTGAACTTGTCAGACTGGGGAATCGGCGAATTTGACACCGATGGGGAAGAACTCGCGGCGATCGAGAGAAAGCTTAGAAAATCGTCATTCCCGAATCTGCTACCCCTTTCGATGCTGAACTCGCAGATGCGCTTTCGGAAGCTAGATGTGGTATCGCCTACGACGTAGTGTCAAATTTGAGTATGGATGACGACCGCACGTGGAGCGAAGCTGATGATTGCGACTGTTCAAGCTGCGCTGCCAGCGGTCTCTAGAGACAAGGTTATCTCACATGATTCATTGTCATTCCATGGGCGAGACATGATTCCTGTAAGGCTATCAGTACATCACAATTCGAGTCTGAGTGTACGTAATCGAATAGTTTAGGTATGGCCTTGAACTCGCCAATGGCATTCTAGAGCCTAGCGCGGGGCTTACGTCTTTGACATAGCCCAAAATCAGTATGGCTGGAGAACGTCTATCTGCCCATGCTGTTAATCATCTCCCTTTGTGTCGCCCTATCCTTGTTTGTCTGGCTCAGCGGCGGGATGCTCCTGAGATCACCCACAACATCCTTCGCCTTGCCGAAGTACACCTCTTGCAGCAGGTTACGCATCTTCAGCTCCATATCCTCAACCATCTTGCCAATGTTTGCGACGTGTGATGTGTCGTCCTCAACAGCCATGTCAGCCTCCACTTGGCGAACCATGTTACCAGACAGGTCCAGACCGCCGAGCGCTTCGGAGTCGGTGCCGAGGGAGAGAATGACGGTCGAGGTCAACTTGTAATGGGCGGTACGGGCACGGTCCTGCGCGTCGAAGACGTGGATGCTGTCCCAGCTGCCAGAGCTGCGTTGTGTGGGGTTGACGGCTGTTCGTGTTAGCGTGGCCCTTTGCAGAGTACGACAGGATTGACACACCCTTCTTGAGCAAAACACAGCCTGCGAACCCATCATCCATGTCCCAGAGGTAGACACTTGAAATGCCGCCCTCAAAGTACCTGCCCTCGTCAGCATATGCCTAGGTTAGCAAACCAACGATGCACCCACAGCTCCCGATATACGTCAAACGCCTCGTTCGCCTTAATCTCCATCTTCCTAATTCTCTCACTTGGTGTCACGCCATCATCGATTGGCGGCTCGAACTCGTTGCTCCACGGACTCCTCCAGCTATCACCATCGCGGTTGTAGTCGCAGCAAAGGAAATCGCGCTTCGTCTTCGAGCACTTCTTCTCGGTGAGCGGGATATCGACGGATTCGAGAAGGTCTTCTTCTAGCGCGGGGTTTAGGCTGATAATGTGTTCGACGTTCTTCTTGACATCCTTGGGGTTGAGGCGCCGGAGGAGGTCGCTGGTCGATGTTAGTGGAGCTGTTTGTGATGATTGGAGGGGAAGATGCTTACAGAGCGCTGTCTATGGGGTCAGCCATTTTGTGGAAAGGTACTATCTCGAAGAAAGTGGTCTGAAGAGGGGATCTGGGGACAATGGCTCGGACGGGTGCTGCGACGTGGTTGGCGGCGGCAGGAGCTCCTGTACCTAATGCTTCCAAGGTCGGGAGTTCGGTGGTGGTCCGCGAGTCAAGTACGAAGTCGCCCATTGCGGTTTCGCGTCAGGTGGAGGTTGACCTCACCTCTTCTACTCTCAACGTGAATTGTCAAAATTGATGCGCATACAGTTTACTGATACGAGGGGAAGTGCAGTGAGCGTGAAGGCTCTGTTGGCAACAGCTCCTACTCTTTTGGGACGCTGTCGCCATTCGTGCTTGCTGTTTGTTGCCTTCACTTACACCGCACTGGCGTCTCAAGACCGTCGTCTATACACCAACTGCAAAACCACATAACGAACGCCGCCTGGGCAATTGTCTATAGTGACGGTTGTTCTGTTCACTGAGTAGATGCATCAATTCTATGGCTACCATTAACACTTTTCCAGCGCTGCTCCTCTCCCACAAGGCATGGGGCGCACAACCGCTGCGCTGCATGACGAGCGCCACAACACGCCCAAGAGCATATTCAGTCGAGCTTCGAGACTTTACCACTTAAGAGGAAGAAAACCCAGAATGGATAGCTGGCAACTGCCTCAATCAAGCGCGGTCACTTGCACGTGGTGGACGTAGGTTTCACTGAGGACCCACCATAACAAATGGGTGTCGCCGTCAAACCGTTTGCTCTGCCCCATATTCGTCTACAATCTGTCATGTTCCGTTGGACGGTCGCGATCTACGATAAGGTCTAGAACACGTATCTTCGCGGAGGGCAGCTAAAGCAGGAACGAGCGGATTGATTGATTGGTTTAACGTCCTATCTGAGTCTGAGACTATGGAAGACGAGGAGAACGAGCGGACATTCGCCGCCATTTGGTAGCATTTCAGTGCATTCACCTTCACTCTCTGTTCATCAGCATCGTTGCGCTAGTCTGTCCCTCAATCCATAAATACCGTCGATGCCCCACCGTTCTTCTTCGACACACCATTTGCGATTGCTCCAGCTCATCACCAGATCTTCCTACGAGCCATCTCCCTCATACCTCACTCTACCACCTGTAACCATGTCCGACACTACCAAGTCTCCTGTTCCCGGCGCTGCCGCAGAGGGCCCCAAGTTCACCGAGCGTGAGCTCCAGCTTCTCGGCTGGGCCATGCAGTCCCTCAAGTCAGGCCCTCCTGAGGTCTGTCTTCTATTTTACCCACCTCCTGACTATATCATTGATAGGCGTAGATCGACAACGAGAAGCTCGCCGCTTTCGCGGGCATGTCTAATCCCCGCTCTGCCAGCAACGCCTGGGCGAACATCAAGAAGAAGCTGATGATGCCCAGCGACGGCAGCGCACCGCCAACTCCCAAGAAGGCTGCTGGGCGCAAGAAGAAGGACGAGGCCGGCGAGGACGGCGAGGACACACCCAAGAAGACTCATCGCAAGCGCGCCAACCAGGAGCCCGAGGACGGCGACGCTTCACCCAAGAAGAAGGGTCGCCCTGCTAGGCCCAAGCCTAAGCAGGAGCCCGAGGAGGAGACTTGTAAGTAGACTCCGTTCTGACGTGAATTAAGTGTGACTAACTGCTCAGTAGCCAACGTCAAGGCCGAGTCTGACTCCGCTGAGGAGCTCAAGCTTGAAGACGACGCTGCTATGACTGAGGCTGAGGAGGAGGTTTAGGTCTTTTGCCACCTTGAGGTATATGCCTTTTGCACCCCTTTTCTTACCTGGCACTAATGGGTATAACAAGTACATTTCGACGCGCACGCTATCATTTCTCATGATATGATTGTCACAACACGTTGGATTATACGATCTTCTTTTATGTCACCGTCATAACCAGGAACTATACGTCATGGCCGTTCTTCTCATCATCCCAAGTTCACGGTCGGCGTTGCGGTAGGTCCGGCGCCTTTCAGGGGCAGTGAGCGTTCTGGTGCGCATAAAAGCGTAAAGCATCGGCGGCGTTTGGGTATCTCTCAAATCGTCGGTGCAGGTTTGGTACATCGGCGCGTCACGGAGATGTTTGCGGCGGACCGTAGCATCGCAGGCCCACTTCTCATGGCAACAAACAGTAATCAATCAAGATCTTTCTCACAAAAGCTGATAAACACTTCATGACAGCATTTGTACATTTGCTTGACTTTTGTAGAAATTTGCGTCTCCATCATGTATTCCTTGAGTATGCAACGGCACTTGGCTTATGAAGCATCAGTGTGCCAAACCCTCACCAGTATGTGGTAGCAACAAAATGCTTGTAAACAGAAGTAGCTATACGACCAAGTGTTGATTTTGGGCAGCACTATCTGAGGAGCCTTCTGCCTATTCAGTGGACCCATTCAGTACAGAGCTCTTATCGAAAAGACATCGGCGTGTCTTACGGGAAACAGCTTGTACTTGCCGCCTCCCCAACTTGAAGCTGAAGTAAAGAACAAAACTTCCTACTCTCTATTGAACGATGCCCCTGAAATGACACGTGGGATTTCACCCCTCTCAACAAGACCTTCGCAGTCCCAGCCAAACGACATGTATATTATATCAGCCTGGTGGACTTTGACGGCCCAAAGTGAGTTTGAGTTCGTGCAAGGCTAGCGGTATCGATTCTAAAATTTGGCGACGGTACTTCGGCATCAAGAACGTCGCGGCCGTCCTGGTGCGGTGAGAGTAGAACGTCGCCAAGATCTCACCTCGCCTGCATCCAGTCCGAATCATAGAACTGCCAGAGTATCTTCGATAACACGAAAGCCAAATGTATCTTACTTCTAGCCGAGAGCAGATCACGTTGGTGTGCCTCAAGTACAGTGACTGGTGCGCGGCCTGCATGGAGAGTGTTGACCGGTACTGGCATGAGTTCGTACCATTGGCTTGTAGGTGAGTTGATTTCAGTCATGCTTATGATGTCCTTACAATGTGTACTGGGGTTACTCAGACGATGCTTTTCAACTGCAGTCGACTAGCAATCTCGTAGAAGACTGGCTTGTATGATGGTCTTGATGTTCGATCGCCGCAGTCTTGGCCTTTATAGACACATGCTCACGAGGCGGAACTCCGGCTGGGAAATCTAGCTCTTCCCAGTCTGATGACAACACACTCTCCTCTGTGTCATCCTCATCCAAGCAGCATCGACCCGAAAAAGCGAAGACTGCAGTTGAATCATCGCTATGCTCATAGATGTGATCTCTCAGAGTATGAGCGGGTCAGCGGGCATAGCGATTGTGCTGTAGTATATGTTCGATCCAGGTTGCTGGTACTTTGTCCACTGTAGGTCCCGGCATTCCTTTCAACCGCTCGACCTATAAGTCAACGCCTGGCAAGTTAGTGCAATAAGCACTTGACGAAGTCCCATGGCTGGACATGTGAACGCTTAGCGCGTGTATGGTCTCCAGCCTTAGTACAGTCCACATCTCAAGGAACATGCAGCCAAGTGACCAAATATCGGACCACGCATTACGAGGAGAGCCTCCGGCAACCTCTGGAGCTCCCTCGCATAAGTATCTGTGCTATGTCTCGAATGTTCGTTTCTGAAAGAGGCTTTTGTTCGATGTGCGTAGTGGAGAACCATGCTCGCATGGGATCGTGGTCATCATTTTCGGTCATCGGGTGCTTTGGAAGGCTCATAGAATGGCTGTGCACAGAGCAGTGAGGGCGGCCCTCGCAGCAGTCGATTCGGTCCGGTTAGGACATGCGGTTGTACGTTCAATATACGCGTGGTAACGAAATGATCAAAGTGAGGGTGTCACGGTTTAGGGTGCTCCTGCCTGTCGTACCTCATCTGCCATGAGAGTGACTACCACGTCACACTAGCGTTGTTTACAGCTACCCACCTATATACATACTGTTCGTAGCTTCACCCAATACAAACTCAGTTCAATCCTTCAATATTTCCGCACATGCGTACTGATCACTCACGATCTACCGCGACAGAGGGTGTCGTGCGGGGTGTCTAGTTGAAGTTGGCAGCTAAGCTCAGCATGATCGATTCATGCAGGCGTCCCCGCCGAGGCGTTCGCTTGTGCTAGCCTCACACCATGCGTTTACGACTCTTCCACAAGTGCGTACTCTGCGAATTTCTGCTTGTGGGTCCTAGCACTCTAGAGAAATGACAGACTTTGAATATAACCTGAACGTTATATCTTAAGGTGATTGAGGTCGTTTCTACACAGAAGCCAGCACCTTGCTTTGCAGTGAGCAGAGATCAACGATGGCGCTGATGCTACTGACTTCCTTGCGACTTTCTTGCAGATGTTCCTTCACAAACGTCTCCGTTGCGGATTCGACTTCCGTTGCGACCTTGCCCCACACGCTAGCATTCTTCGATCCAGCCGGGAGTAGATGACTTTCGCCCGACAACCGCAGTAGCGCTTCTTCAAGCTCCTGATCCGAAGCAGCAAGCTGACTTTGGAGGTACACAGCTTGTTGCAGCAGCGAGCGCTCATTCTGGGCGGAACGAGCAAGCAGAGGAAGATGAGGTAGCAGCTTCGTGATAGGCTTTACAAGCTTTGTGTCTTTGCGACTCTCAGATAAATCTTTCGTGGTATCATCAGACTCTGTTTTGCTGTTCTCGTGCAGTGGCTCGTTCAGGCTACCATAAGACCTTATCAGCCCAACTCGAGCTGAGGTATACTGATCATAAGAAGCGCGAATGCGTGCTTCCGCAGACTCAAGGTCAACAGCAGTATCTGCCTGTACTGAACGTTTGATGGGTGAGGCATCCTCGAGAAACACTGAGTCTTCCTCCATCTTGGCCAACTCGCCTTGTATCCATTCGACAATCTCATTCCGTGCTCTTTCAAGGGCGCGCACTTGGTCTTGGAGTCCAGGCTGATCTCGGACTACACTGTTGGCTTGCTTCCTAGCGATGTTTGCTCGATCCATACGGCTCCTTGCTTCCAATACTTCTTGCTTGAGCTTGAATATCGAGTTTTGGTTGTCCTCAGGCTGAGCAATCTGTTCCAGCCTCTCCGCTGGAAGGTCCGGTTGCTCTCCGATAACCTCTTGCACGTGGTCCCTTGGGTCATGATGTTGGTTGGGTGGCTTTGCACTTAGTAATTTCTCTAAGGAATCCTGAACCACATTCAGCTCTGCAAGCTTTCGGCGCTGTCGAAGCAAGTTGATGTAGCCTCGTGTGGATTCGTCGTCATGATCTGGCTGCGGCAGTGTAGGATTCTCGTCGATATGGCGGTTCCGGAGATCTTCCAGTGATGCTTGGAGCTCGCGATGCTTGGTTTCGGCTTGAGTCTTCGCCCGTAGGGCATGCAGATAAGCTATGCGTGAATCCTTCAGGCCGGGTGGATTTGTGCTGGTAGCTGAAACGCTTTGAGGGCATTCGTGATTTACGTGCTGGGTTTGGGTTGCATGGCTCACTGGCCGGAGGCTGGAAGTGAGATAGCGCGAGAGTGTACGTCTAATCCTTAGTGTGTCATCACGGGAGTTGATGTATGACGAAAGGGCCCGGTCGACGCCAGATATTGGGCATGCTGTTTCGGCCGGCATCGAGAATGTTATTTGTTTATGAGTGGTTACGTGTCGAAGTTATTGACTGTTCCCGGATATCACATGTGACCCCTTGGAATGGCGACTGTCCGATTAAACCAAGGACTAGTGGTCGAAAAGCGGCTCGCGGAATATCTGGGTGTGTGTGATGTGGTGGTACAGTTTCACGTCAAGTCAGGGCAAGCGCAGCAGGGTCCAAGCCCAATATGAAGCAGCGAGCTAATTTAGCGCAAAACGCGCTAGCACGTGACTTTTTTCGCGCGTCCCTTGATCCTTCCCTAAGATTCTGCGAACGATCTTGCAAACAGTCCTCAATTGATGTTTGCACGCGTGTGAGCTTGAGAGGTATTCTTCGAGACAAGGACCGCTCACGGTCTTGGCTTGACTTAAGCTTCGAGGGCTGCTTCTTTTGCTTTTGCTTCAATACACGACTCGGAAATTGCAAGACTGTGGCTTGAAGACTACGACAGGACGCGACAATTGTTTTTGCAGTTCAAAGCTGAGATTGCTGCCTTCAGACGCAGGCATGTGTCTATTCTGGAGCCGATCAAGCTGGGGCGACGATGCCACGCTGGCAGGCGATCCTTGCTTGCGCTTGATAGCATGGAGATATGAGTGGAACCAGCATTCATGCACAGTCGTTCGGCCCGCAAGGTGGTCCACCAGAGCTTAAATAAACGGCTATCAGCATCTCAGGGGCAGCGCCCAGCAGATCAGCCAGGCGAGGTCTGCTTTTCGTGAGACCGTCGCCGATGACCAGAATCTTGTGTTATGAGCGTTGCACAAGAAGAAGATGTGCCTGGATGTGGCGTTCAGTAGATGTTCTACATTCGCCGGGCGCAGAATGCAATGATTCGCGGTGAGTGACGCGACCAGGACAACGCATCAGCGAATCCTGACCAATTGGATGTACCACAAGGTGTGTGTATCAAGGCAGCCAGACAATTTGGTAGAGGATGTGCTGGCGGGCAAGGTATCGGTGCAAGAACGAAGAACAATCTCCAGTACGTGCACAAGGTAGGAGCCACACGTTGCAGAGCAGTGGCACTGGCTCCCAAGACGATCGTCGCATTATTGGGCCGCACCCTTGTCATTTCGCTTCTCTCCACTTGGGAGTGGAGGCTTGCCTCAGAAGCAACCGCCTCGTGCTTCTCCTTTTCACCTAGCACCTTTCTGAAGCCCTGCAGTGTGTTCAGAGGTACACTGCGCGACGTTCCCACCTCCTGCGCAGCCATTGCATACATAGCTCCGTCCCTGCATTGCGTGCGCTACACAACGACCACGCTCGCGCGTCCCAGCACGCTCTCCGCCGGCCGCCCCTCCTCATACCCATTGGCTTCGACCGCAGAAGTCGCCCATTGAGGCTGCCCACGCCAATTCAACATGCCTTTCTTCAAGAACGTCTTCAAATCGAAAGACCCCTCCAGGTCAGGGTCAAAAGCAGACGCCAGCAGCGAGCCCGCTGCACCACGGCCGCGATGGGAAGATTCATGGTCCCGCAAGGATGTCGCCCCAGAAGAGGTCCAAGAGCTCGTCCACGTTTGCACACAAGAGATGAAGTCGAGGGGTACGCGCAGAACAGGACCTGGCCATCATGATAGTCAATACTAACTTGCAACAGCTGTCGACATGCCATTCATGCTCCTCCCTTTCCGCCCCACCTCGGACACAAGCGCTTCCCGCAATTTCGTGCGCAACTTCTTCAAAGCAGCATATGAAGGGACACGGCAATATCGTGGGGAGAGCCTGGCGCAAGAGCTGCGCCTAGCCGAGCCATTGGTGCGATCAGTTGCGCCCAAGAAACTCGATCTGTATGCTGACATACGCAGACACTATGTAGTATCATGAAATGGTGCTGGAGTCGGCTGCCAGGTGGTGTTGTGACCTGGGATGCTTATGAGCTTTTTCGCATTGGCGAGTCTGGTAAGCAGGCAACTGCGGTAGACACTTGTAAATACGTGAAGACGTACTGACGCGCCTGACAGATTCTAATTTCGCAAGACACGCCTTCGATACGTTCATACCCCTCAGCGTCGACTCAGACGCACGCAAGCGCCTAATCTTTGATTTCTTTGACCTCTTGTCTGCAGTCGCAGCAAGAGGCAAGACCAATGGCATGGGTGGCAGGAAGCTGTCGCGCATGGCAGGTTGGTGGGCTTTTGAATTCCACGATGATGGAAACGGCTTCGACGGAGGGTACCGTACGTGGGAGAAGTATGTATTACTAGTGCTTTGTCAGTGAGTACGATGCTAACTCTTCCAACTTCAGGGCAGCAGATGCTGCGAGCCATCTCTTCTTCGCGTACCTACGATCACTCTCCCCCGATGCGAATACAATAGGCGGCATTTCCAACCTTCCTCGTTCTCTTCAGTCGCTGCTTTCCCAGACCGAATACCCGCCACAAGCGCCTACACTTATGCAATCTCGTACAACAAAGGTAGTCATGATCGTGGACTCTGTTTCACCGACGCCGTTCTCGTTATTGCGTCGCGCAAAGAACTTCGAATACCGGGACGATGATGCAGCATTGCAGCAGTTTTCGGCTTACGAGGATACTGTGAAGGCACTAACTGATGAGTGCCGCAGAGTGCTAGAGTGCATTGCGTCGGTAAATCAGTCTGTCACGTCACCGGACGCTACAACTCCAGATCCGTCCTGGTCACGATTCGAGGACTTCGGTTTCTCTGGGCTCTTGGAAGATTCTGCCAGCAGCACCAACGGAGCATCGGCAGTGGGAAGTCCGCATGAATTCTCTGGCCTTCGAAATGGAGCTCGCTCCAAAGAGACTGACTTTGGCCGTCCTACCACTCCGTCTTGGGCCGACTTCCTCTCTTCTGGATTCGCCGACGAGAACAACCAGACTTCCCCAACTACTTTGTTGCTTCCAACACAGAAGCTTCCTCCGCTTGGTGAGCCAGCCCGTTTACATAGCTCACAGTCACACGTCCGCAACGGGCATGGCTCAGAAGAAGACCTTGAGCCTGGTGAACTCGCAAGCATCACTGCATTTGATTTAGACGAGACGTTCTGGTGGGTGTGGATGACGAGTCTTGCAAATGAAGAAACTCCCGACCGAAAGGCAGCCTTTGGCAGATGCACGATAATTGAGACACGGATTCCAGGCGGAAAGTGGCTAGTTATGGAAGAGCAGGTCAAGGGCGCCGCTGCGGGACCCGAAGAGGGCGCGTACATCGCAGAAAAGAAGTCGAAGTTCAGCTTCACCAAGCGCGGACGTTTGGGACGAAGAAAGTCTACCGGCAAGAAGACCGCGCCTGTTGCGAAGGATCCTTACAACCGAACAACTTCAAACACACCGTCAAGCACTATCGGTGCAGACCAGCATGCACGAATCCAGGCTGCAGCTGCCAAACTGGCACAAAAGGAACGAGACCAGAAGGCAGCGGAACAATATGGCCAGCGCCGGGCCAGAATGGACGAGGCATCCTCCATCAAGACGAACAGTGTGCTGACTTTACAGCCGCATCTATTGAGCGAAGCTGGGCCCGCTATGAAATGGGACAAGAGGTTTGGAGAGGGTGCGAAAGACAAGGAGGCTATGCGTGCGCAGTACCTTGGTGACATCAACGCTGGAAAGGGCTCAAGAAACGATCTCAGGACCACAGCCAATGGGCGCTCATCACCACTACCTCCCGAGATCTCGAATCGCGACCTGCCTGCGCTGCCCAAGTCTCAGACGGACCTACCTGCATCGAAGTCACAAGTATGGGAGCCTTCTACAGCCAACTCTAGCCAAGACGTCACCATCACCCCAGTCCCGTGGCCTGAGGATTCACCCCTTCCCACTCCTCACCTCGAACCGGAGGAGAAGCCCCTGCCCGCTTCGGATAACGTTGACCGGCATCCTGCTTTGAAGGCGCCAGTCTCTGAGCGTAAGGCAATCACACCAGTATCTTCCAATGTTCGCGCTAGTGAAGAGCAGACCAGACAACCCGAACCGAGGAAGCTGGAAAAGAAGAAGAAGGAAGGTGGCGGCGGTTTCAGGAAGCTCTTTGGCCGGAAGAAGACCGATACATCCGCTCCAGCTGGTGTCAACCAGCAGAGGCCGTCTGAAGACGACTCACGGTTTCGGGCGCTCGACGCTGCTCGAAGCACATCTCGAGTCTCATATCACGGCCAGCAATACCGAGAGCCATCGCCAGCAATCAGCGTTGAGCAGGCTGCGCCTGCTGGGACACATTCTCCGGCTCTCGAGCCTAGCCCCATACCTTTCGAGCAAGTACAGCCTGCAGCAGAACAGCTCAGTCCACCACTGGCTCCAGGTAGCGCTGCGCATGAGCAACGCGAAGCAGATCACGCCTTTTCGAGATTCGACCAAGGCCCCATGGAGGACATGCCAGCCTTTGTGCCTGAGGAGAGCGATGAGGAAGATCATGCCGCTCCGCCTGTAGTCCACCGTCGCCCAGTGGACCATGACTCAAGGATACATCGACCTGTCACACCGCCTCAGCAGCAGACCGCATACTCAAGGGATGACATCTCAGAAGACTCAGTTGAGGTCGGCAGACAAGCCTCGCCCTCGCAAGATAGGTGGGCGCAGATTAGGAAGAACGCAGCTGAGCGCGCAGCACGACTCAGCGAAGAGCAGACTCGTCGCAGCCGTAGCCAGAGCCAGAGTCAGCGTACCGACGAAGGGGAGACCAGTGGTGAGGAGACGATCGAGAGCCGTGTTGCTCGCATCAAAGCTCGCGTCGCCGAGTTGACGGGCAACGTCGATGGAACGCCAGTCAGACCTGGTGGTGCCATGCGGTAGATAAAACAACTTCGTATACAGAGGTATGTCTGACATTTGTACAAATGCGCATTGATTGCTAATATCTGACCAGATCTTTCATGCGTCTATATATACTGTCTGCTTTCCCAAGCGTACAAAGAGCACAGATACCCATTTCCGTTCTGCTCTCCGGACATTTGATACCCCTTCGATGTCTTCAGCGAGTTCACTTTTAACTTGTCATCCGCTTTATACGATTCAATCATTCAATCTTTGTTTGCTGAGGTAATTGAAGAAAGGGCATGTCCATCACACTAATAATTGCTGGGAGTGGGGAAAGACCATAGCTTTGGCATCTAATGCACTTTTGCAAATGCCCTTCGACTTACAATAGATCTCAAACCATCAACATAATGCATAGCACCAGAGTATCTCCCTATCCATCACTATGTGGCTCTGTGATCTCGATCGCAGCTCGATCGCAGCTCAATCATTGCCCAGGAGTCACCAGAACAGATCTCACTACCAACCATCACAAAGTAGCACATACAAATCAATTCCTACACTGCCACAGGTCGGTCTGTGGGCGCGTAGACGGGTCATCCTCAATCCTGCCGGGGGACACAGCCTACGCAAGCCCTTCAGCAAGTGGTATTCAAGAGCCCTCACGATTACGCATTCGGCTACAGTAGCCCATCGGCATCTGATATGGCACGGTGGGTCGCTCACGGCTGCGTCATCCCGCGTGGGTACATGCATATCTAAATATAGAGCACCTGTGACAGTGGAGGCAAAGGTACGCGAGGGCGACGAACTACGACACCACGACGCAGTCGTGAAGGATATGATGGAGGCTGGGGCGCGTACAGAGAAGCAGGTCTTGTGGCCTGCTGACCACACAGTAGACAGTGGTTGGTAAGATGACGAAGCAGCAGCTCGATAGCGATGCAGTGCAGTATCGAGGGCAATTGCTTTGGCAGCCGCAATGCCCCATACAGAAATGTGCAACACAAAATGCTGAATTTTGGAGGCACAGTTCAGGAGAGACAACTGTCACTTCGCTGTGTGTTGCCAGCAGATGCGGCTCGTACAAGCAGCGCAACGTGTGCCAGAGTCCTCCCCATGTTCGAGTTCCCGCAATCTGATGCTACCTTCCCCTCTTCCAAGGAGCATCCCACGTGAACTGGTGTCAACACTCTGCTCGCCTTGCACGCGTACCTGTTCTGCGGGGTTGGTGAGACCGGCCTAACGTCATCATATGATGCAAACTGCGCACGAATGCACACAGACACACATGGGAGTTTACAGAGAAGATCAGGGTCTGCATCTGCATCGTCCAGCACAATTCTCGAGAGTCTGGCAACGGCGCGATCCCAGTTATGATATGTCCTATAATTAGCCTTCATGATGGCTGTCTAACCCCAAAGCGTGGTATTACCGGACACCGGTGAGGATACTCAGCCAATGACAGTGGTCAGCCTGCTGTTACACAACGTCTCGAATAGCAGCAAATATCCGCGAAGGGGTAATTTGGCGAGCAGTGGCCCAGGCTCGACAACAGCCATGGCTTCTAATTATAGGCAGCGTGCCCGCGCCTGCCTCCATGCTTCCTCTGCACATCATCTCTCGTTCTGAGCCTCAAGAATTTGGGAGCTTTGGGTACAGCTCTGTGTCGCGCATTGGAACCATATAGCTTGCGGGCTGCCGGAGACTCAGCACCATTTCGCGCCGACTTTGGCCGCCTATACTGGTCTCCTGAAACGCTCTCGCAGTAACGCGCCGCGCAAGCTAATCGACGCCTCTGTCCTCGACGACCCTCGACGGCGAGCCACGCCATCGCTGCCCAATATACCCCTCGACGTTCGATGCGCGCTGACGTCTGATTCTGCTATTCATTATGGGTCGCAGAAAGATCGAGATCAAGGCCATCAAGGATGATCGGAACCGCTCAGTGTACGCTTTCCATTCACGACGCGCGCTTACTGCGAGCTATCGCTGACATTATGTAGTACCTTTTTGAAGCGCAAGGGCGGTCTGTTCAAGAAGGCGCATGAACTCTCTGTGCTCTGCTCAGTTGATGTCGCTGTCATCATCTTTGGTCACAACAAGAAACTGTACGAGTTTTCATCTGGCGATATCAACGAGACAATCGGTCGCTACCAATACGTGAGCATTCCTTTTCCTTTGACAGATTACAGCAGCGCCTAATGGAGTCGCGCTGACAGGTCACGCAGTATGGCGGCGCACACGAACACAAGGGTCCTGAGGACTTCATGGGCAAGAAGGACGGCGACGACGACGAAGACGAGGACGACGATGGCGCGCCTCCACGCGACTCGCACACCCCGCCAGAGCAGCATGGCCTGATGCCGCACCACATGCAGCACGCGCAGGCCTTCCAACACGTCCGTCACGTCACACCCTCTGCCTCTCCGCCGATACCGAACGGTTTCCAGCACCGAGGACCGTCGCCGCAGCCCCCCCACCACTTATCGCGACCGAACTCACGATTGGACCAACACCCAGGCCATGTCCGCCGAAGCTCGAATCTTGCTCCTCCTCAGCCGTACCCCTCGCAAGCACCGCCGCCGCAGCCTAGCTATGCTTACATGCCGAACCCCCCCTTCTACAACCCGCAAGCCGCTCAGCGACCGCCGCAAGGTCCGCCAGGTCCTCAGTATCATTACGCTACGCACCCCATGCCGAATCCCCAAGTACAGCAGTATATGCAACAGGAGCAACGGAGACAGTCTATGCCGCCTGTGCCCCAGATGCAGCCTTCCCCGCAGATGCAGCCTACCGCCCAGATGCAACCGCACCCATCACAGCAGCAACAACAACAGCAGCAGCAGCAGCAGATTCAGCATCAACAACAGCAACAACAACAGCAACAGCAAGCTCAACAACACGCACAACAGCAAGCACAGCAGCAGGCACAGCAACAGCAACAATCGCAGACACCGCAGCCTCCTCCTCCTCAGCAACAACAGCAGCAGCAGCAACATGAACGACCGCCGCAGCCCACGATTACCGTTCCATCCCCGCCTCAACACGACTTCCAAAGCCCACCTCTCCCGCAGCCGAAACCCTTACACGCATCCGCCAAGCACAGTATCTTTACACCTATTGATGACAGTCAGTCAATGTTGGCAGCGCACTGGGGTAGTAGTAGTATGATCCCACCTCGCAGTGACATCCAAGCCATAACGCAGGAGAACCGGCCGCAGTCAATCGATGCAGCCGCCATGTCACGACTCCAGCCGAACGGCGCTCAGCCTCTGCAACCGCCGAAGATTTCCAGTCCACAACCGCCACCGCAACCTCCTCAGCGAACGCAGTCTGCTTCATCCATACCCCCGATAGCTCCACCCACGCGAACGAACAGTCTACAGACGGACAAGAACAAGCCAAAGCTACGCGTCCAGATCCCGAGTGAACATTCAGATGGAGGCAGTGCTACAGCCGATTCGTCACCCAAAGACTCGATTTCAGGCGCAACGCCAGCTCGCAGCACCGATGCCTCACATTCATCGGGTGTCGTCCTCCCACCTCCGTCACCGTCCGCAAATTCCCTCCTCAGCGCCGGCGCAACTGGACCACCGAATCCCTTCGCACGGCCCCCTCCTCCAACCAACAGCAACTCATACGGTAGCAGCAATCGCGACATGGAGACACCCATATCAGCACTGCCATCGCGATTCGTTGAAAATGGACTGCTGCCTTCACCGAGCAGCTTTTACCCTGAATGGGGCTTTGGTCGTGGCGACTCCAATATGCTCCCGAGCCCGTTGACATTTCAAACACCGGTAGTCACGAACGGGCCATCCTTCGCACGCGACGACTCTGCAGATCGCAAGCGCAAGACATCTGACGGGGGGAGCGACACCAGCCAGAAGAGGGTGAAAACCTAAGCATTCTTAACCTGTAGTACCATTATATGTTCTCTTCTGCCTTGATAGGCCGGCGCGTGTTTTGCATGTGTGTTGTCATTTCTATACTCGCAATATTGTTCGATGTTGTAGGCGTTATAGGATACCCACGACACTTGAGTATGTTTTTGTTCGATTTCAGTTATATAATGGCATTGGGTGTCTTGAGTTCAAGATACGAAGAATAGCACGATAGTTATGAAGTTGGAGACGAGGTCTTCGGGGTAGATACCAATTCAAAGTTTCAAAAGCAGAAGCGCACTCGTACGTTTTCATAACACCACTGGTGGACCGGGTGCTATGCTCTCGAGTTGCAGCAGTAGGATACAAGCCCAGGGCCCTTGAATTTATAGGAGGTACTCAGCACCAAATCGCAGTCCATCTGCAACCTGGTAAAGCGTCTAAAACCTACAACAGATTGTGCGGATGCTTTCACAACACGCTTCGACCCACTGGAGGCCTCCAGCACTGATGTGGGAAGGACGTCGCGACGATGGGTGTAGCCAGCTCTTTCTGCCACACGAGAGCGATGTGCTGTTGTCTTCAGGTCTGACTGCATGAAAGTTCCACTACAGCTTTGCGCCTCCACCATTTGGCAGCCGCAGTTCGTCAAATGCTTCAGCTTTGCGCTGCCTTACTGATCGCTACAGCGATGACCCTTGAACAAAGAGCCTCAAGTCAGTCACACTTCCAGATTTCGGGCTCAAAGGGCTGAATCTCCCAGCAAGGCAATCAAGCTAAGAAGACGCTCATTCCGAGCTTGCCAGGCCGATCTCCGAAGACCACGATGCTGGGCTCTGAGCGTGACCTGTGTGCTCTTGGCTCGATGCTTGACCGGCATCGTCATAGCTAAGAGCCCCGCGCCAGGGTTCAAGTCAGCCGCGAACAGGAAGGCTCCAGGGCTGTGAATTGGGCACAAGTGGAGCTTAGAGCGTATTAATGCACTTTACAATTGCGAATACGCAGTCTCTCCGCAGAAGCTGAGCCTCTGTTTACGCCTTATATCAGCTCGTGCCTCGTGTCACTTCTCGGGCCCCTCTGTTGGCAACTACATCCCTCCTTCTCCACCCCTCCACAACTACTACACCTCACTATGGCATACAACAAAGGCTTCAACCCGGACAGGCTGCCCGCGCATGCGGAGCCAGAGCAGGTACGGTCCACTTCCTCTGTTCGAATGCGCACCATTGACACAGCTCCCAGGCCGCGCAAATGATGTCTCAATCCTCCCGTCCTCCTCGAACCTCCAGCGCCAGACCCGACTACAACAAACCGCCGCCGCCTGTTCCCAGCTCACAGCAGTCGTACCGCCCTGAAGAGCGCTACGGCGGTCGCCCTGTAAGCTACGACAGCAGGCCTCCTCCTGGCGCATACAACGACCGCTACGACTCACGCTACACCGACTCACGCTACAACGACTCACGGCCCAGCGTTGGGAGCCCGCCGCCTGCGAACTATGGACATGGACCGCCGCCGCAGAGTTATCATGGTCGGCCGCCGATAAGTCAGCAGCAGAGGCCGCCGCCTACGCCTGCGCCGCCCAGGGACGCGAACGATAGGGATGCGCTGTGGAGGCTGTTTGGGGCTGTGGACAAGGATGGCAGTGGGAGTCTGACTGAGGCTGAACTGAGGACTGCGCTTGTGAATGGTGACTGGAGTCCTTTTGATCCGCATACTGTGCGCATGATGATCAGGTAATGTTTATCGGCATGTTTGGGAGGGGGAAACTGACGGGAGAAGAATGTTTGATACTGATCGCTCTGGCTCTGTGAACTTTGACGAGTTCTGGTATGTTCAGATCTCCCGCTTTCTGCTACCCAGCCCTCAACTACCACTAACACCCTGCAGCGGGCTATGGGGCTTCCTCTCCGCATGGCGCGGGCTCTTCGATCGCTTCGACGCCGACCACAGCGGATCCATCTCCTACGTGGAATTCAACGAAGCCCTGGTCGCTTTTGGATACCGCCTGTCACAGCAATTTGTTACGCTCCTGTACCGCACATACGACCGTGGCGGCCAGAACGCGATGAGTTTCGATTTGTTCGTGCAGGCGTGTATCAGTCTTAAGAGGATGACAGACGTGTTCAAGAAGTATGATGAGGATCGTGATGGGTACATCACGCTGAGCTTGTGAGTGGAACTATGTTTCAGATGAAATATGCATGTGGCTAATGAATATACAGCGAGGAGTTCCTGACAGGTGCGCAAGCTTTGTTCCTCTTTAACTCGATTTCCGCGTCAACTGATACCGGATTGTATTAGAAATCATCCGTCAACGTTGAGCGAACGAACAGCACCTGGATTGGCAGACCACCGCTTCAGGAGTTTTTGGAAAGCGTGCTGGAAGCCTCGGAAACCCGACTGTCAAACGGTTGTCAAATCCGGAAGAGATGGGATGTGCAAGCATTCCGAAACTCTTTGAGCGGGTAGGGCCAATGGGAACAAACAGCATCGGTTATGGATATGACCTATATGAAAGCAATGTAGCGAGGGCGTCGGCTTTGGGTTCCTAGTAGAGGAGGCGATTTAGATACCCGTTTTTGAGGAACCATATGATGTAAGTAAACATAAGTCTAGTCCTTGGCGGACAATCTTATGCACATGGTAGATTCGGCATGAGGTGCACATTTTGCGTGACACGAGTCCCTGTAGGTTGTGATTAGCTCTTGACCTGTGAAATTTTGTTTGTTTACACCATATTTGGGTAACTGTCGGTCTACGTGCCAATGTAGTTTATATAAGAACTATTGCGTAAACTGGAGCTTCGCAAGCTGTTATTCGAGCTTGTCAATGATCACATCAGGATGACAGTCCGAGAATGACAATTTGAAGAATCCCAGCACCTCCGGTACCTCAGGTGTGCGAATCGTCATCTCGATCCTGATGACGGGCCCGTTGACCGGATTTTGCCCTGGGGTATTGCGCTGTCCCAGAGCACAATCAATCGACCAGTCGAGAAATGCAAGCAGAAAAGCTGGTATGTCATCTGTTTTCGACAGGTAGTATGTATGCCAGACAATACTCTTGGAAGACAAATCTTTGGGTGTGCTTTTTGCGTCAGAATATCCTGGTCTCCCCTTCAGCACCCACGGGTGCCAACAACTCGATCCTATCTCGAAGGTTCTGTGGGAGCTTATCACGGAACTGGTACAAGTCTTCCTCGGATGGTACCATGGGTTTCATCTTCCGTAAGGGCTTGCTGGGGACCAAAGACCTACCATTTGCCATCTGTTTGAATTGTCGTAAACATCCAATTGTTCCTGTCTTGTGAAGAACGGCATCTCCATAACAAAACACTTCTTGTTAACTTTCGTGAGTAAGTCAAGTACTACTTGAGCTCTTGTGACCTTGTCTTTCATTGACGCGGGAGGACTTAGCTGCGACGTTGAACGGTCCCAAGGGACATGTTGTGCAGGTTTTCTTGTTTGCGAGTGGCCCATTCAAGTCACTGAATGTTGAGTCAGAAGCTGAAAGCGGCCTGTAAGAGGCAATTCGCTCAACACAGCGAAGTCCTGGTTAGGCAGACCGATAAGTGAGCATATGAAGTCGAGCTCTTTCGATCTATTTCCAGCTTTCCTAAAGACTGACATGACTTCGGGCCTTGCCACGCTTTGACCGTCAGCTTCTGCAACAGACTCGAATATAGTGCGGTATTCAGCGCGAACAACGTCGTCAAAATCCCTTGTTCGTCCAGACAGAGCACCTGAACTGTTTTCCTCAATGTTAGTTCCCGACATGTTGGAGTGCATCTCTGTCGTCTGCATCGATACGCGTTGAGGTTCAGATATCATGCGCTCGCTCGCTCGATCTGCATATGTCGTCGCAGGTCCATTGTTCGATCTTGCACGAGCTCGCAGACCGGGTGTTGGCACTGCAAAAACAGACGATACCACAGTCTCCTCAACTTCATGCTGCGCCAAGCAGCATATCCGTACGAAGTAATGTCTTCTATCACTTACAGCTGTATCATCCTCACTGGAGCTATGGCATCGAATAAAGTCGCTGCAATGTAACGCTGCCTCTGATCCGTCTCGAGCATCCAGGGCGTTTAAGATCTGCGACAGCAATACCTGACAGGAGCATCTCGCACCATGATACGATTGCGTCTGGGTTGCTGTGATAGTTGATAGACTTAGAGCCGCTATTGCGCATGAGCATCAAGCAGTGCGAGTGTCGAACCGCATATCAGTGACTAAATCTTAAGGAAAGCGCAACCTAAGGCCAGGTATCGGACGATGTGTTTCGAGCATCTGGCTGCGCAATTTCTGCTGCACAGTACTTTTCGGTTTTGACGGTAGAACCAGTGATCGTGCTGCGGCCTGCCTGCATCAGTCACGGCTATTGCCAAAGTCTGTCGGCAACACTTGGTGATCTTTGACGAGTATGTTCTGAACACCAGTTATCAGGCGAAGTAACGGTATATCATATCTCACCCTTGGCTTGATGTCCTTGTGCCAAATGCGATTCAGATATAGATAGGCCACCGCGACAGTAAGACAGCCCATCGAAGTTTGCAATAAAGAGTCTCGGTCCGCAGAGGCCGGTCTGGACATAAAGTGTTTTGAATCACAGTCAGCAACAGGCGAAATGATGATACCAACGTACCTGCCCTCAAAAACATTAGACCCGTCTTGTCTCACATAGTCTTCGGTAGACTCACGTTGGATCTGTGTAACTACCAATGAACTTGACAATGTGTCTATGCGACAACCGCTTCATAGTAATGAGTTCATTCTCGAACTCTTCCAAAACTTTCCTGTCTTTGCGGAAAGTGAGGCCTCTGATAAGGCATTTTCTTGCATTTTCTTTGTAGCTGATGTTGCTTTGTACCTTGTGAACAGCTCCAAATCCGCCTCTTCCCAACTCTGAAAGTTGTACGAATGGAAGATCCCTGGGTTCTGGAAATGTCGATGTTTGCCGTTTTCTCTCTCCAGGTCCAGGGCTTTTGTAAGCACAAGACGTTGTGCGGTCAAGAAGGCATCCCTGGTGGTTTGGTCTGTCAGGCAAAACGGCAAGGTGCAGGGGAACCAAAGGTTCGTCAACTCTTCGTCGAGAAAAGACTGGACAAGATGAGGCTGATTGATCGTACGCAATACAATAAAGATGCTTGGAACCCGACCCCACGACTCGTGGGGTTCATTCCGAAGTACAGTGGCGATGTCCCTGATCGTTGCGTCGTCGAAAGGCGCGCGCTCAGTAACTGGGCCTGACTGTGCGAACCAGCTAGCATGCATCAACCTATCGATGTTCTCCATCATCGTGAGATAATGAGGCGAGATGATTCGTAGCACCATCAGGTAAACGCTCGCAAAAGCCGGCGAAGACTCAAGAGCTTGGAGTGTTGTAAGAATGCAATGGCCCACAATGCCATGCAGGACTCACGCAGCCACTGCAGCTGCGAAAACATAGTTAACCAGCGGCTAGAACAAGCCAATCAAGCGTGCTCTTGCCTTAGTAATTTACAACCAGACATCTGAGTAAAGCCTTCCAAAAGCGGTTTTGTGAAAAACACGACTTCTTCAGTGGCAAATTATAGTAAACGAGAGAGAGCATAGATGGTCGTGTGGTAGATCTACGTTTTGGTTATGACGTTTTGGTCCTCAACACAAGTTGCGCGCGCCCAAGATGTCCCACGTTCCACAAGTCGAAGATCAGAACGCTAACAGAACGGCGGGATTATGGAACACTGCCGTTGAAGGACTCCTCGTATATGCACGAGAGCGGGAATTGTCTCAGCCTCACGTTTGCCTGCTGCACACGAGCCTCAAGCAGAAACAAGGCAAACGACGACGTGTCAAGCCACAAAACTAACACAGCAAGGGTATCTTGACTTTGGACAGTATGGAAGTGTCGTATTCCTAATGTGGAAGTCGGGATTGCCTTCTTTAGGCTGCTGAGCAGTTGGCAAGGCGCGCATCTCTAAGGCTCATCGGTTTTGTGCACAACCCTTCTATGGTCGCTTCATGAAACGCTTGAGCATGCAATAGGTATGTCATTATGATGTTGGCTTCAAGCTCGACCCTCAGTCGAAGTTCGAACTGACATCATCCTCCAGACTGAAGTATAGCGCCGACAGCCCCACCGTCAGCGCAGCAACCATCCACTGTCCGATAGCGAATCCACTATCTCCTGACTGAGTGATGAGATCATATCCAATCGAGACTCCGAAGCTTGCTACCAGTACAACCATGAGCGCCCAGCATATCGCAACCTTATTGGGCCCTTCAATGATATGGATGCCCCATCCTTCTAGAAGCTCATCAACACCGAGGGAACGAGTCAAGCTGTCTCCAAGTTTCTTTGGTAGTCGACTGACATATTTAGCACTCGTACTTTGCGAATGCGCATTGTGCTTGTAAAAGTAATGTAAGAATGTCCGAGAGTCCATAGGTGGCGGTACAGGAGGTTGCAGATTGTATTCATACTGCTTCGATGCAATGATTTCTTCAGACGGTAACGGATCGCTGGAGAAGAAGCTCACTCGATAACCAGCTTGAACTCCGAAGTGGACAAACTTGATACCTGCAGGCCGGTATAGAAAGCGGCGCCAGGTATGCTTCCGAAGGGCGAAGTATCTGTGATAGATTTGGCGAAAGAGATGGGCATCGGTGCAGATGGCGGCGCCGTTGGACTCGCTAGAGGCAACTTGGATCTCAGCCAGCTTTGTCTCGTACTTTCCAACGTCCACGCAGAGCTCGAGGTACTTGTTTCGCACGTAAAGTCCATTTTGCTGTGCGGTAGGGGCTTGCGAGTTGCCTGACCCAACATAGGTATTGCCAGAACCAACCGTGGACGCGGGTGCATTGCTCTGGCCAATACTGCTCTGACTCAACTGCAACGAAGTGTAGTTCAGCTGAGCTGTACCTCCTTCAAGCTGTGAGGGTGTGGTCCGGTTCTGACTGGTGGGTTGAGTCTTTGGTGCAGGCCTCGTGAGAAATTCAAGCATCTGCTGGTATTGGGCACCGTTCTCGACGGGCAAGTCCGCGAACATCTCGTCCCCGCATTCCTGGGACTATCAACTTTGAGGTTCAAGAAGAATAGTCACATTACTCACACAAGTCCACTCCAAACGCTGCGTACCTGGACGCGGCACCTCCCTGAGTTGTGTTTTCCACCGTGCATAGGTTGAACATAGGGTCTGTCCAAGCCAGCTCTTGTTCTTACGGACCTGTCTGAGGTAAGCTAAGCATGGGCATTTCGCATGTATCTAGCTTACTATCTGTCTCTTGAGAATAGACAGGTCTCGACGCAAAGCGATAACCTCTCCGACCATATCGTGTTCTGTTCGGGCTTCTGGTGTATGGTTGACGGGCTCGTCGTTCGGCCCACCGTCGTTACCATGTTCAGTTCTTTCTGGTAGGTTGTGTGATAGTCCACCTCCGCCGATTACGGACTCAGATCCAGAGTAGACCCTGTTTACCGACTCATCAACTACTCTTTCTACTAACCCTGTTCCTGTCCGTCGACCATGTCGACCTTCAATCTTATTTCTCGAGAGTCTGGCCCGATGTGCCCTTGATACCAAGGAGGAAACACTCGAGCCTGACGAATTTCCAACGATTGAGTCTACATCGGTGTCGTCTGACTCATCGTCATAGACCTTTGACTCTTCATCAGGAGTCCGAAATGCGTAGACTATTGGTACCTGGGCATTTTCATCTGCCGAGTTTGCAAGTCGATTGGGTTCAGCTCCAACCGTGGGTTGTTGATGAATATTCTCTGAGCGTCGCTCCAAGTAGGCCAGGACCTGGTTAGCTTCGATGAGCCTTTCCTCGTTCTTTTGCTTCAATGTCTGCATGCGCTCATCCATAAGCTTGACAAGCTCGAGGTCCGATAAAGACGTTAATCCTTCAGTTTCAACTGCGGAAGATGGTGGCGAGGACAGAGCAGGGTTATTTTTGATTTTCGCCTCATCTTTTGATTTTCTTGGTGCCTTCTTTTCTCGATTGACTGCCTGTTCGAGTTCCCGTATCAAATCTCTGTACTTGGTTGTTAGTGTGGAATGCCGCTGAATCTCGGCTGCATCGTCAACGGCTGCTTGCTCGCCTATAGTTTGAGCCAAAAGATTCTGTTGAGCTGTAAGCAAGGCCTCAATCCTGGCCAGACGTGGACTATCAGACCCTTTGTCTGGTGGTGGTACCACGGCTGCCTGTGGTCGTGGCGGCGATGCATGCCTTACATGTTGCCACGGATGCGGATGATCGTCCTCGTATAGGTTCAGGTATGAATCGTACCACGGCTGCATTGGCGCAGGAGGTATATCGTCTCTACGGTCGCGGGGATACACTGGGTATGGATGAAGAGGCTCTGAACCTCTGTCATGCGCGGCCCAAGGATCTCCTCGCTGCTCTCTGGGCCATATTCTCGTCCTGTAGTCTCCTGTGGTGTGTTGCATATACAGAGGTGGACTGGATGGGCGCCTGGCTGCTGCATGTCTCCCTGCTCGTCGACGATACCAACCATCATCTCCGCTATTTGATTCGCTTCCCGAATCGTCCAAATATCGGGACCTCCTCTCGTCGGATCGTTCAGGTCTTCTGGTCGGTCGTGAAGACCCACCAACGTTGATGTGGATTGTTGGCTTTGTGTCAAATGGATTAGACTGGTTCACCCTCCTAGCGTAATCTTCGGAGCCGAAAGGGGCAGAAATGGTTTCGTCGGACCATCTGTGTGCAGACGATCTCTGTGACCGTGTATGCACCGGATCGCCTGACCAGGTGACATTCGACTGCTTCGGTAACGAAGATCCTCCAGCGGTTGCCCTTTGTTGCGGTTCTATACTTCCATCCACTTCTTCCGCAATATGATCCAGTCTCCGAGGTGGTTCCACTTCTGCCATATCTCGTTCTGAGCTCGAGAAGATGTCTTCGCAGGTGGGACGCTTGTAATCTTTTGGCGTTCTTGCAGCCTTGTCTGTCTTGGAGTCTTGAAATTTGTGACCAAAGCGTACAAGCGCAGTTTCCATCGCAGTGAGGTCACTGTGTCTTTGCTATAAGACGGTCATGGAAGGAACTTCACAGTTGTCGACATGAATGAGAAGGGGTACAGATGGTGTTCCAAGATGCAGCTGAAAGTCGAGGTATGACAACTGGGGGCTGAGCCACCTGCATGATCAAATGTCTGCGCCTCCTCTCGTTCGCTCTCTTTCGCCCTCGACTGACAAAAGCCCATCGTCAAAGTGGCTCAGCGCGCTTGAGCCCTATCAGTTTGACTAGTTGCGCTATCGTCTTTTGGGGGTCACAGTCCAAAGTTGAGAGGATTTTGTGGGGGCTGAATCCTCTCGCTTGCAACCTTGCTCCGCGCTTGCACCTCGTGAAGAAGGTTCTCACTACATCCGGTGAACTCAGTCCTCCGCCGGGTGCATATTTCAGTGACATCCCTTTTCGAGATTTGGGAGGGCCAAACAGGATCGAAAAACTTCTTCGTCAGCCACGGCAGCCAGCCTTGCATGGCTGTGAGGGCGTGTGGTGACGTCGATGAACGTCAGTGGTCTCTTCGCTGGAAACGTGTCTGGTGAGCTGTGAAAGTGGAAAGAGCGGTCGTTGGGACGGAATCAGCGTCATCTGTTCTTTCGTAGTAAATGTGGCTAATAAAACTGCAATACAGCCAACAAGTTCAAGAACACTGGTGCGTAGAAAAGCAGTATGCATTATGCTCATGACCTAGGCCGATTTATGCGAAGAGACCAAGAAGTGCATCTACCGAAAGAAAAGAAATGTGCGCACGTATCTCGAACGCCTCAGGGTATCTATCGAGTAAAGAAATTCGTAGCATAGTTCCAATATCCCGATCACCTCAGTAGTCCTCATCGCTGGACTCACTGCCAACTCGTCGCGACTTGCCGTCGCCAATCTTCCACGCGCCATGCTCCCAGACAATCAAGTCTTCGTTCATGAGGTATTGCTCAAGAGCGGTATCGACCTTCCAACTCGCAGTATCGAGCATATCTGCGCCACTCTTCCTGTCCTTCTCAAGATGGCGCCCAACATGTTCCATGCGCTCCTCCCAGCTCGTTGGGCCAATGAAATCTCTGTCGCAGCCAGAGAATGGACAGATCGACTGCTGTGGAGCGCAGCGAAGCTGCAAGTAACAGCGCGTCTGGTGCTCCTGGATGTTGTCTTCATTGATGGGATGCTCTTTCATGTGGCGAGCACCGGATCCGTGTGCGGCGTGCATGCGGCGCAGGTGTTGCGTAAAGAGGTCTTTGCGGTTGAAGTCATTGTAGTACAGTACTGAGGCGTCGTTGGGGTCAGTGGTGGGAGCGCAGAGATTGCATCGCCAATAGCCGAGTTTGATGTGCTGAGTGCTGACGTGGCGCTTCCACTCATTCTTGGAAGAGAAGGTCGATGTGCAGTTATAAGCGGCGAGTGGGCAGGGGAAGGGTCGGCGGTCGTCTTGGTGTTGGGTTTCGATGTTGGCTTTGGAGGCACCTCGAGGTCGGCGACTTAATTTATTAGAGCTCGACGAGCTCACCACTGAGTCTTTGCGAGCGCCACCGCGTCGCCTTGGGGCTCTAGCGGTGTGTTGAGCAGACCTCCTGCGCTTGTTACCCCGGTGGGTTGGGCTGTAGTCTGAGTCTGAAGCAGACTCATCTTTAAAGTCGACTGGCTGGACTGACTCGGCATCGCGGACGGAGTTGCCGATACCGGAATCTGTATACTCCCTGTATGTATCGGGGGCAGTCTCTGTCTTGACAGACGGTTGCTCGGATTCGATAGTAGCTTCCTGCTTGATGTCGGCGGATTCGGCCTCTTGGATTGGGGGTTCGGGCTCCTGGTGGGCGTACTCAATTTCTTTGAGACTGATGCTTGCACCTGAGGTGCCCGACATATACGAGATGTCGCTGAACTGCTCAGTGGTGCTGTATGGTAGCGAAGGCTGGAAGAAGTCTATGGGACTACCATAGGAGACAGCGTTGTAGGCATGTGGCGATGGCACTTCGTTCTGCGAAGCGTAGCTTGATATTCCAGAGATTGACGTCCGGTCAGGCGATGCGTTGCGGTAGCACTCGCTCGAAGGCCATTGTGGAACGTAATGCTTCTGGTGCTGACTGTGCACTGGTATGTTGGCGTGCAGCAGACCAAGGGATTGTGGTGATGGGTCGAACATGAAGCGCTGCATTGGCTGCATGCTCATTGTGCCATCGTCGAGACGGCCGAGATATACGTTATCGTCGACGATGCTGAAGCCAGATGGGTGTTGCTTGTCGGCATAGGGATAGCCATAGCAGTCAGATGACCAGTTAGGGAAGCGTGCATCATCCATGCATTGTATTTGTGGGAGATTTTCGAACTGTTGGGATGGCATATTGGTTGATCTCGATTGGGGTGGACAGGATTTTTGTACGCTCGGGGTAACCGAGATCAGTAAAGGACAAGGGAGATGTGCTGCAAAGGTACAACAATGGCACATCACACCAAAGTAAGTGGTAATATGCTGGAGTGTGTAAGCGTAAACTCAATCATCTGAGATCGATGTCCTACTTACGGTGGCTACCCTTGGAACTTATAACAAGTACTCAAAGGTTACACCTATCTCAGACACCAGTCTGTCGAGTCGACTACTAGCTGTAGACGAATAGGATATGTTGTGTGTGGACTGAAGGGGCGCAGCATCGAATACAATGTCGGTGACTAGAGGCAACAGATTTAAAAACTTGATAACAATTTGCACTGCCACTTCTTTAGACTGGTGTATTTCCACCCTCAAGCTCACATTCCCTATCTGCTTTATGATGGGCTTGTTCGCAGAGCCGCATCATTTTGGGTTTAGCGAGGAATACATGAGGAGTGATGCGCAAGTGCTTGGCTTGCATAGGGGCCCTGCAGCTGCATTCACCGGTGGAGACAAGGGACAGCTGGACAGCCACTACTCACCCACCACTCGCTGTCTGGGCGTCTAGCTCTTGTTTACGAAGATCTGATAAGGTAAAGTCTACCGACCGCAGCCCCAGTTTAAAAAGCAATTACAGTATGGTATGGCGAATCGCTGTCATATCACAGTGCCTACCGAACCGAAAGCCGTGCACGAACTGCGTTCCCGACTGTCATGGATGCGCAGGAACAGGGGACCTTACCTGGTCCTGTAAATGCCAACGTGACGCTCCGCGGGTTCGCTTTGCTTTGGGGGCCAAATGAAGGATCAGCTCTGAGGTGACGAACAGCGAAAAGCGAACAACCCGGGCGCGTGAGAACAGACGACCATCCTTTCGGATGTCTTGAGGCCGCTCGTGGCAGAGTCGCGGAAGGCGACAGTCGTGCTCCCGCACGTGCATCAGGGACCTGGACATCGAGCAGATGCCCAAGGCCACAAAATAACAAAGGAAATGATGAGTGAGCAAGCCATGGTCTCGAACGGGAGAAGATGCATCTGTCGAACGAGGAGGATGCTGGCGAGGGTGGTGGAGACGCCGCATTCCATTGGAGAATCGATTGCATGGAAGCACACCATCTGGGGCGCAATGCTATTGAAGACGCTTGAACAAGGCAATGAGGCCAGGGCGGAGCACAGATATTTGCCTTGTCCTAAGCCGTAGTACACAAGAGGGCGTTTGAAATGACAATTGCGAGAACTTGGTGGTGAATGGACCGGACCACGCCCGTGTAGGCTGTTTCGCAGGCTGCGCGCTCCCCTCTCACTTCCGCAGTCGCGTTTAACCTGACTCGAAGATCGATCGATGGCTTTGATAGTCCTGCTGGTGAGGATTGAGGCGCATTCCAGCGCATTGGGGGCGGTGCGACCCGCGGAAGATGGATGAAAAGGATTGGACGGAAAGGGCGGGGAAGTTTTGGAGGACCTCGAAGCTCGAGCAGTACCACTATGACAACAACATGCTCCAAGCGCCAGCTGCAGGGGCAAAGAAGTCGTTGTCGTCTCAAATGGCGATTTTGATAACAAGGCCACCGGCGGATCTGCTTCACATTCCGCTGGACCAGAGCTTATCGTTTTCGTCATGGTGGTCATCATTTTATGAAGCTTACGCTTGGCACATCAGCTGCAGTCCGCCCGCGCAGACCAGGACCAGGATCGAACCACCTGCCACAGGTACCAACACGATGGATTGAAGGACTGTCATAAAATTGGCTTTAGGACTATCGTTTGACCGGCTACGTAGATCAGGCAACCAGTGCGAAGTACTGCGTGGGATGGTAGTCCTCCATTTTGGGTGCTATGTTGATCTTCTATATTGCAACCCAATTGCAAGCTTACAGCGCTGATAATACACTGCGCAGACTACACGGCGTACTTCTCTACTAGACGTTCCTCAATTCCCTCAAGGATCCATCGGTGCTCAAGGACCTCCAGGTTCTCGGCTTCTGCCAGGAACAGCTTATCCGGATCCTGCTCAGGACCCATCATGCCTGCAGCAGGATTCTGCATGCCCATCTGCTGTGAAACCTGGTTGGCGGCTAGAAGTGGAGATTAGCTCCATTAGAATGAACGGGTCAACGGAAACACTTACCATTGTTACTGCCAAGGATGAAGTTGTAGACTGGCTGCAGACCAAAGAGGGTGAGGAAGTACCACGACAAACTAGACACCCATCTTACGTCCAAGTCACGAGTTCCTACACCAGACTGGAGCATGGACTTGAACTGCGGAGTCAAGGGGAAGGGAAGTTTCACTATCGAGCATGGTCAGCAGATATTCTCCTATATGGCCCCGCGTGTACAGCCTGTAGCAAACGCCATGAGGAGTATTTTCCGGAGATTCAAGTCACTGCATTTCCGACCTGCAGCCACCTCCATCGTCTCGAGAGTCCAACAGCTCTTGCGCCACCAAAGAGAGGATAGACTTACTGATAACAAACCCCGAGAAGAACGCGTTGATCCACCCCATAATCAACGTCTGAGGAATCATCATTGCCATGTTGCCCTTCATCATGCCCATCATACCCTCCATAGCCGCAGGGTCACTCATAGGGTTTGGTCTAGGCTTGCCCCTCATCTCAGGCTCAGCCAAAAACTTGCCCTCCTGGTACGCCTGTACCATGTACGCCTTCCTGGCGGAGAAGGCAGCAGGAGAGAGAACATTAGCGTTCTGACGTAGCGAGAGACCGCGCGCGAGAGATCGTTGTTGGCGGATCTTAGGCAGGTCTTGCTTCTTGGGGGTCGTTTGGAGGAGAGTCATCGCGTAGTGGCGAAGGATACCTGTTAGGATCTGGAGAATCGTTAGGAAAGAATATCATGATATATAAATTGACAAACATACCATGACCACCGTGATAGGGAGCAGAATCCACCAACTTATCATTTCGTCAGTACTGTGTTGCTGCATCTGCCGGCGCATTGCACGTACAACAAGGCAGGATCCCTATGGATCGTCTGCACGATAGGTTCAGCCATCTTGCCGGTCGAAGACAGGATGCGCGCGAAGTGAAGGGTGGGGTGGTGGTTGACGTGAGGTTGCTCGTTTGATGATGAAAGCTCCCAGCGGAGCCTCGTGCGGCGGACGGACCCTTGTCACCTCCGCGCCTTCCTTCTGGAAAGGTGTCTTCCATCAACCGAGCTCTACAGCTTCGACATAAACATAACTTGAGCTCTTTCGCGACCATATTACCGCTGCTTTGGGTCTTAGCAAAGAAGTAGTAGTCAACATGTCGGCGACACAAAAGATCGCGGTGCACTCACTCTCCGGTACTTGACCCAGTTCAAGCACAAACACACGTATACAGGCAGCAACTAACAGCTTCCCAGACCTGAAAAACACAACAGACGATGCACTCCCCAACTACCTCCACTCTCTCAAGTTCAAGCAAATCCACACACAAACCGATGTCAGGTTAGCGCTCGGCTACAGCGCTGTCATCATTGCTGGCGCACTCTTCTACTTCGACTGGAAGTTTGGCTGGGAGGCTTCAAAGCCGTACACTGCGCCCGCAGTAGTTGCATACTTCCTCTTGAACGGCGCATTCTCGTACTGGCTGTGGTTTGTAGAGAGGGGCGTTGTGTATGAGGGAGAAGGCAAGACAGGGAAGGTACGTTTACAACCACTCCACACCACCAACAACGCTTGTGCTGCCATTCCTAGCGACTTTTGCATAGAACTGTGGCTAACAAGCATATGCAGATCCGCATCTCCTCCTCAACCAAAAAGCACATCCCCATTTACGAATGCGACGTCGTCTTCACACCCACACCCTACACCTCAAACCCTGAGCAGAAGATCCACATCCGCGCGCCCATGACACGGTGGTTCACATCTGACGGCTACTTCACCGCGAAGCCCTTCCAGCAATGGCTTGCGTCTGAGGTCCCAGTGATCGGTGCCGCAGACCCAGACAACATTGTGGAAGATATTGGAAGGGGAAGCGGGGCACAGCAGTTGAACTTAAACAGCTCGAATGCGATTGATGTGCTGAATCAGTTGAAGGCTAGTGGGTCGAGCTTTGTAAGTGGGGAGGGGAGGAGGAGGAAGTGAACGACTGCCGCGGACTAGGAGAGTGTGAAGAGGAATGAGCGAGAGCATTCTCCTGATTTTGGCGTTTGGGACAAAAAGCTGCACCCGCTCGGAGTGACAGCTCCGGGATATTTGGGCTTCCGTAGGGCGAGCGACCTGTTCAGTATTTGAGAGCCGTATAGCGGACAAAATGTATCACACAATTTATACTCACTCGACTGACAAGAGGAAAGAGGAAACTGAAGCATCGTTCTGGCTACGGCGCTCAGGAGGAGAGACTGAACCTACTCAGAGCGACAACTTATACATGTTTGGGCTTCTTTAGGACGAGTGACCTGTTCAATTGATCGAAACCCACGAGGCATACAGAATACATCACATGACTTACACGATTTTGAGATATGTAAGAATCGGATCGAGTGTGATGCTATTTTGTTATGTGAATTCGTTACATGCTTATAAATGCTGTGCCAACAACGCCAACAGAACGCTATGCACATGTTCTGGTACCCAACTTGGTCCGCTTATCTTGCGTGTATGCAACTTGTTGTCTAGTCAGAATCCCTCTCAAGCAAAGGCAGTACTTCAAGCTCCCTCTGGATGATCCTCTCAAACTCTTCCCTATCAATGCCCGATGCTCTTGCCAATCTGAACAAGCTCTTGATATCCGTACTGATATGCTGTTTGACAGCCAGCTCAGCCTGGCTGTGGGTCGCTGCTTCCCTCTCCAACCTCTCAACCGACCTCGACGAGCTAGAAGACGACGGACGTGGGTGGTTCAGCGCAGCATGTCGTGCGTCGTCGACCGACTCAATGTGCTCCGTCCTGCTCTCTTCACCAGATCCATTGACATATGATGGTGGCAGCGACGAGTCGTATCCGTTAGGTCCTAGGTTCGAAGTCTCGAGCGGCTCGGTTTGAGGAGCGCGAGTGTAGTTCAGAGCATTGCCGTTGAGTGTCGATTCGCCAGCTTCTGGGCTCTCTTCGTCGGGGTCGTGCGCGTCGAGCGCCGGTTGTACCTCCGAAGCGTACCGTGCGAAATACTCCAGTTCAGACTGTGTGGGTCCGATTTGTGTGCGGCTGTTTGTTTGCGGCACGGGCGAGCGTTTCTGCGCAGGTGTGCGGGTGTTGGGTGTCTGGTCATATGCGGCCCAGTAGGAGCCGTCGTCATCTTCATCGTCCTCTTGCTGCGACTCCGAGTATTGTGTGATTTGCTGTGTGGGGTAGCCGTTACTCTTCAAGGGCTTGCGATGGAAGCCTGCTTCATTTGCCTCGCCTAGGCTTTCGAACCATTCTGTGCCATCGTCGGCATTTGCGATTCCTCTGAGCTCAGCAAGGAGCCATCTGCTGCCGCTCTCTCCACCTGTGCACCAGAGGTATGTTGGGATAATGCCAAATTCGCCCAATACCAATCTCGCATGTAGTGTCTCAGGATCTGACCGCCTGTACAGTATTTGGTCTGGGTCTTCCGGCTCGATCTCGCCAGATGCTGGGTGTGGCTCGACGCGGATCTTCTCTATGACCGATGGTAACTTCGCCGCGACATCCCGGTCCCAGCAAAGGAGGGAGAGCCAGTCGTCTGTAGCAACAAGCTGAAGTCTCTGGCGAAGAATCGGTGAGACAAGGGGCAGTAGTCCTGGTGGAGCCTCTTTTGCTTTACCTGATACTGCGAGGCAGGCCAGGAGCGGGGGAAGGAGCTCCCTTGAGTCGGGTTGTAGAATAATTTGGTCGAGCCCAGGCATTGCAGCTGATTGTGGGGCTTTGTTGGGGGGGCGGGGGGGAAGATGGTCTGAATTAACTTTTGACGTCTCGAATTACTGAGCGAAAATGGTACAGTAGCCGTCGAATGCAGAACTACCAAAAGTGTCAGGATGTCGTATGGTGCGCTGGTTGCTAGTCTGGTGATTCCGTCACATGCGGACGCGAACAGTGACGCGCGGGGAGACTGATGCACAAGTGCGGAGTTGGGGACGCAGGGGAGCAAGAGTCAAGAGAACTCTGTGGTGTCAGGGAGAAGAAGAGTGAAGAAACATTTGCATTCTGGAGACGAGCCATGTTTTGCGGGCAGAAAGCTGGAGCAGTGGAGTTTAGTTTCCGTTCCGCCGAACATCGAAGGGTCCAGTTGATTGAGAGCGCACGGTTGCGATTGCCGGCAATGTTGAACAAAAGTTCCAGATGTAGGTGACCGCGGCTAAAGTTGAGCCTCACGTCCGTCAATCAACAGCTTTCGATTTCCCAACAGCAGCTCAACTTCCTGAGGTGCCCCGCATTCAAGTGCTGTTGTCCTGGGCCGTGCCTCCAGATGATGTTGCTCTCGCTGCAGCTTCAGCTGTACTCGATGACCCGTCGTGGAAAGGCCTTGTTGTCCAAGCACTTCTTCAGATGCGGACAGCGACAAACCGGCCTTACCAGTGGTAGCAGTAAGTAAGGTTAGTAGAAGAGCCAGATCGCTCGGTGCGCATCTGAAACCACGTGAGATATGACGTCAATTTGATTGTGGACTTGAAGAGGAAATGGCCTTGCAAATCAGAGGAAACCTTTCCAGCAAGTTCTCGCGCGCGAATACCGTCTTTGACGCCATTGTTCATTGTCAATACAATTGAACATAGTTGCTTTATCGCTGACTTCTCTGCAAATCCATTGAGGCATGACAGATGATGCTGACGAATGATAATACCAGCACGATCAGATTCACTCAACACCCCATTCAGTATCTTTGCCGTGATCGACCAGTCATCTCAATGTTCCTGACATGGGGCTCAAATGCACATCTCTCACTTTCTGTCAACCATCTTTTCGGATTGCCCCACAAGCTTGCCCGGGAACCGGCATCGGTCACTGAGCCAGCCCAGGCACGGCCTCGTTCCGCGGCGTGGCTAACAGGAGCTTATGTTTTGCTCCGCCTCGCTGTGTTTAAAGCTTGAAGCTTAACCATGAGCTGATGAAAACGCCTGGCATACACTCAAGCACTTTCACACGCGATCAATTCTTCCGGTTTGCTCGATCCAAGATACTTCGGCATGTAAGGATTCGAGTTAAACCGCAAATGAAAGCTTGTTGGTCTTTATATGGCACTCATCGGCACCGGCTGCTAACTCCAGGCTAAGCGCCAGCTGGTGTCTGGTAATGAGGTATATGAGTTTGAGATGAATGCGCAAGCAAAAGCTTGAGATACGAAGATATGGAGTCTATAACGCATCGTGACGACGGAGGGCTGCTCCGACTTGCAGAAAAGATGCGCCTGCATGAAAATGCAGTGTCGTTGAGCATAGCCACTTGCCCTGTTTCAGAGGGCTAGGGGGCTGTGCCCTGCCGTTGTATCAAGTGCCAAGAGGGCAGTCACCACCGGTGAATCTGCCTTGGGAAGCTGCGATCAAGCTCGCAGCTCCTGGTGTATGTTCGCGCTTGTTTCGATCTCTCTTCCACCAGCGTTCGTTGGATCAGCTAGACGACCGTGTTACCTTCGAGTCTGCAGAAAGTGTCTGCTTGGCAAACAATCGTCTCAACAACCCCTGCCAGCACATTGGAGTTCATAAGAGGAGTCAGCCTTAAGTTCCCCTACCAGCCGCAGCAGCATCGACCATTACACGAGACTCGCGCTGCTTTCGCCTACCGTTCGACCCACTTCTGTAACTCGCGCGCGCTTTTCCCGTTTTCTCACATCCGGTCTTTCGTAAAGTGGTCGACTTCGCGGAAAACCGACACCGCCTCTACCACTGCAGCAACTACCCTGCGCAAGGCAGATCGCAAACGTCAGGCCTCAGGCTAGCTTCACTTATCCTTGACCGTACAGAGGTATTACCTACCTGGGTTGCCTCTCTATACTCTGTTTGCGCGTTTTGATGCGCTACTGAGCTACCTTCTGTTGTTGTTGTTGTTCGTTTGGTTCCACTGGCCTCTCGCATAATCCCACCACAGCACTCAGGCAGCACTATGCCTCCTTGACCGTCGGGTATCGAAGTCACGTTATTCCCTGGTGTGTACTTGATTGGATCCATCGCTCGCCACTCATCCATACACCGTCTACCTGTCCAATCTACCATCTTAGCAGGCTGTCACAGCCGTTATTCATGAACGCGATCGACGCTCATATGCAGCCACGAGATGGCCAGCGGCGTCAGCACCGCCACTTCGAGGATGCGCCTGCCAATGGCTACCCACCTGTGTCTGGCACCGGAAATCTCTTGATGCCAGATGCGCAAAGCGCATTCACCTTTTCGGCTGAGCCCACAGCCATAGCCTACGACAATTCGATGATGGCCCTCCCAACATCAAGCACGCCAGGTCAAGATTCTGTGTTCACCCCTAACGTTGGATCCTCTTTCGACTCCGCCTTCCACCCTGACATGGCCAGTCGCTCATACCCTCCAATCAACGCATATAGTCAAGGGCAAAGCCTCCCACCAGGAACCTACAACAGCGTTGGCCAACCTATCTCGCCGTCACACTCCGCAGAGCACCTCAGCCCAGAGCCCGGATATGCAAGCGACCTCAACCAGCACGACCTGAGCAACTATACGACACCGAGCTTCAATGGCCAATACCTCGACGAGTCGTTCTCGAACCTGAACTTCGCTGAAGATCCCACTACCACTGCCTTTCCTCCTTACCAAGGAGATGTAGACATGTCTCTCTTAACGTCTGGCACCCTGAACACATACAATGCCCAAACGCATATGTCCGCGACCAATGGAGCATTCGCCCATCAACACCAGCTGATATCCCCAATCATAACGAACAACTCCAGTCCTGCAACAGGTAACGACAACTCGACGTTTCCAGCAGTGCAATTTGCTGGAGAAGCCCAGAGCTCCTTCACGCCTCCCAATCAAGCGAGTCACACACCACATACCATACCAAGGAAGCCTTTGCAGAGTCCACCTCTGACGAACAGTCCTGGACCCATGTCATTGGCGAGTCCTCGTCCTCTCCAACGCCATATGACAAGTCCGATTGTTCGAGTAGAGAACTACAGCAGAGAAGAGTCACCCTCACATTCAGACAATAGCCGTGGCCTAAGCAGACGAAGCCTCAGTAGTCGGCGATCTGGCAATCATCTCTCCCCATACCCACAGAACGATTCCTCCGATGAAGAAGATTCGCACGAGCAAGGGCGTGTTCGTACGGTATGCCGAGAAACAGAACGCAATGAAGACGGCTCTTGGCTAGGCACGGGTGGTCAAGGCCAGGCTGGACTGAGTCCCGAGGATCGTCAAGCAATGGGCGACATGCTGGTACCAAGTCTTGACGAGATCGCAGAGCGTAGAGCAAGGATGGAAAAGAAGCTTGAAGTACAAGACTGGTTGACGAAGAGCGAGGTTGGAAGTGAGGCAGGAGATGTTGGTCCATCAAGCAGCTACCTCAAGCCCCACACCGGACGACGTCGTGCAAAAAGCCAAAACGATGCCAATCGCCAGGCTCTTCAGGGCAGTTTCGTGCTTGGGGTACGCACTGACCTCGAGAACTTCAGTCCCAGGTACATCAATGAGCAAAGCGACTACGGCGATGATGATGACGACGATGAGGATGAATACGGGGATTCAGACTCGCCACCAGCCTCTGTTAATATACACGCGGATCAAGCAGAGGACTCGTACTTTCCTGCCACGCGAGAACCTAGTCCAACTACTGATGCGATCGTACAACCATGGATGGACGTGCCGATGCAGCCACCGACAACAATGAGCCATTATCAGCCTCCAACTTCGAATGCTGCAATGATGCGCTTTCGACAACGAGCAAAGGATGTCGAGTCTGCATCACTCGCTGCAACTGTTGGATCGCGCCGGCTGAGTGAGCCGGACCTTGCTAGTATTCGTGGATCACCAGGTATTGCTCGACTCATAGAGCCCGAGCCCCGCAAGAGCGATGAAAGGCAACGGCGTCCAAGTTTTCTACGGAACATTCGACGTACCCCAAGCAATCTACTCAAGCGCAAGGGCAGTATGCCTGTACAGCAGTCTTCGGACATGGGATCGGATCAATCCAAAGATCCTGTCTTCGAGAGGCCCAAACGCATTGGCAGCTGGGGCCGCCCCAAGTCTCCAAGGGTTAACACCAACCTCAGCGACAAAAGCAAAGAAGGCGTCCCGTCTAGCTCTTTAGGTCTATCTGCAACTTCGGGCCCATGGTACCAAGGCGCTAAGAACGTCATCAAGCGAAGCCGTAGTCGAAGTGACATTGGCAGAAGCAGAGGCGATTCTGGGAAGTCTTTTGGCCTCGCCGAGCTCATGACACAGCACGGTGGACCACCTATGCCCATGCTTGCTTCGCCGCTTGCAGATACGGAAGCGACAAAGCAGTCTGTGCAGCCGAGTCCCGCCGCAGACGATGACGATGACGAACAAGAGGGAATCACGATGGACCTCAAAGTGCGCACTGACCCTATCATCCCGAATCAAGAAGGATTTCGAACACATGCTCGACAACTGAACCCTCGTCTAGCTGACTTCATGGTTGAACGAGTTGCTCAGGAGCAGATTAGAAGATACAAGCGACTGCTTGAGTTTCGAGTAAAGCATATCAATGTCGTGCAAAACAAGAACTGCGCATCAAAGGGTTTCTGTACGGAACTAGGGGGAGAAGCCAAGCAACTTCCTCCAAAAGCTGGCAACAAAGACCCTGATCAGCCGTTCATCGGTTTCCAGATTACGGCTCCAGGCGAGGAGGACGACGATGATGAGCTTCCATCGGAAGGAACGGTCGTGGCTGCACAGCTCCCCTCGGGTGTTCCTTTGCCGCCTGTCAAACGTCTGCCAGCTGAGTTCGAATGCCCGTTGTGCTTCAAGGTGAAGAAGTTCTACAAGCCATCTGACTGGACCAAGCATGTACACGAAGATGTCCAACCTTTCACGTGTACCTTTCCTAACTGCCAGGAACCCAAATCTTTCAAGCGCAAAGCTGACTGGGTTCGTCACGAGAACGAACGCCATCGACAGCTCGAAAACTGGACCTGCAACATTACTGATTGCAATCACACATGCTTCCGTAAGGACAATTTCGTGCAGCATCTCGTCCGGGAGCACAAGATTGCTGAACCAAAGCAACGCACTGGGCGGGCATCCAACAAAGACCCGCTTGCAAGCAGTGACTCAGGTACGTAACACCGAAATGAGCTTGATGAGTAATTGCTAACAGTATTTTAGATGATATTTGGGCTATCGTCGAAAGATGCCGACATGACACAACGAAGCAACCCAAAGACGAGCCCTGCCGGTTCTGCGGTAACATCTGCAATAGCTGGAAGAAGCTCACTGTTCACCTGGCAAAGCATATGGAACAGATCAGCATGCCCATACTTCCGCTAGTCGAACAGAAGCTTCTCAACGCCGACACCATCATCAGCCCTGTAAAGGAGCCCCCAGACGCACGCAAGTTATCAGCCGCATTTACTAGAAAGCCAGTTGGCGGCGGCTCCTCGCAGAACTCACCCAACACAACTTTTGCGCCTGGTATCAACCCCTTCGGTCAAGTTCCTCATAACAACCCAACCGAGGCAGCGGCCAATGCCATGCACTCCTATCCTCCGCCTCAAATGGTTCCGCCGCAGCAGAGTGGTTATGCAGCCTACGCTACAAACAACGTCCATTACTCCAACCAGACCTATCCAGGTCTTCAAAATCCGCCAAAATCTCCTCTAGTGTACACAAATGGGTTCCAAATGCAAAATCCATCATACCTCAACATGGGTCCCATGTCTGCAGTTCAACAACAAGAACAGGCAATGTTCACGAATTCTCCCACCGAGACAACTGTGTTCCCCAGCTACTTTGCTCCTGATCAGCAAAGTATGACAGGAAACTTCGATCCTACGTTGCAGATGCAGTATCAACAACAAACGCCCTCGGGAACATACCAGGCTATGCAATACCTGACAAACCAGCACCAACAGAACTATCAGTATCAAGGACAGTGATATGCTTGTGAGCAGGGAAGAGGGTGATCTAGGAGGAAGAAGCTGCAATCTCAGCGCAAATTACGCCTAACGACTTTTGGTTTTCACATCTCGACGATATCCCTGCTGCCTTAAATCGCGTTTTCGGCGGTCATTCTGTCGCTTGCGCTTCACTCAGTTGTATATTATAATTGATATAGTGCATAATGACATATCAACAACGACCAGGATTCTTGCAACATGCTTAAGCGTCCCCCAAAGTACTAATACCAGAAACATTGTCTCTTGTGTAGAGCGCAATGGCTGTGAACCACGACATGCAAGGCGAGAAATGCAGGACTCGATCGCGTGCACCACGTCAAATATAGCAACGGTGGCACCACTTCTTGAGAGAAACAGGGAAGAGTCGCGTGCTGGCACGGGTTGCTGTTGTGTCCAAATGCACCCCATCAGGGTCGCAATTGTGTGCCCTGCGGAGGTAAGGCATGATGCAGGTTTATAGATGGACTCGAGCCTGGTCGGTGAACTGGAAATTGATCTAAATCCATCTTGAAATAAGAAAAGGAGAGAGCGTCGCAGGAAAACTGCAGCTTTTGAGTTCTCATCTGGAGACCAGACATCTGATCTTAACTTGGTCCGAGCAAGACCATCAACAACGCTTAATGAATACGAGAATAGGCTGCAACTCCGGCATTTGCATACCAATCGATCTTCGAGAATAACACAGGTTTCTTCCTTTTGCGATAAAGTGGGATGGCATTGTGCGTGGTATCAATCCTACGCTGTCATCGTTGGTGTGACTTCACATGTCGGCGAGGGTCATCGGCCGGACCAAGCTATCGGGCTGCCGACGGCTGGAGGCGGTGGACGGGATGACGCAGCGAGGAAGGCTGGAGGTAGGCGACTTGGCTCTTGAGCTTTGAGCTTTGTTCAAGTACTCCATCCAGCACGTCAAGACAAGATGTCGTTCAGCTTTGCACACAAGATTAACCTAGCCGCGACATGTTGTCTAAACAGGCGACCTGATCGATCTGCAACCACGAACACGCCTCCTCCATGTGCACGCTGGCCCCAGCATGACGATCAGAAGCTTTGACGCTCAGGCGCGGGCTAAGCTGCATGGCATCGTGCTGACGTTGTATGCTTCTGAGACGCAGACGAGACAGCTGCTGAGCCAATGGACGCCAGATGGCAGCATCGCAGCTCGATAACGGGCGCGAAACACAGCAGAAGCGCGAGGCGACGCATCTGGACTTCAGAGTTCAGGGCAGAGCAGCGGGGCAACACTTAGGCACTGAAGAACCCTTGAAAGGATTACGGTATGGCATGCAGAGGCAGGCTTTGCGGTGGTGAGATGGAAGCATGTGTTCTGTGCGACTGTGACCACCGCGGCGACTGTCTGACCCGAGTGATACCGACGATCAACACTGTTTGCTGTCTTTGCAAGTGCAAGACTGCTGTCTGTTGTTGAGGCTTGCGGTTTTGGAGCACGGATTCAAGGAGCTTGGGCGCGCCGCTTGCAGTGCAAAGCTGGGGGCGCCGTAATTTGGCCCGGGCAGCGAATCGGCCGCAAGAACACACAGCGAGTTCAGCGCTGCGGGATCACGTTGGCTACGCGCGCGGGATTTTCGGCGATGTGCGACTGTGATTTGCCTGTGAAATGTGCATTTCCATTTCACGCCAGAGCAGTGCGAGGCCTTGCGGGCTAGAGGGTGATGGGCAGCACGTTCGCGTCCACCTGCCACAGACTCAATTGCACATTGCGTAGCCCTCGGGCTGACCGCTCTGTTGCTGCCCGCTTCTGAGCCGGGCCGTGACGTCCGGCGCGGCTCTCCCTTGTCCGTGAGGAGCGTTGGAAGTCGGTCCAAACTGATTGAAATCTATCTTCAAGCTTTCCCGTAGAGCTACCATGACATGTAGAAGCACACTCCCCAGATGCCGTCATGTGCAGCACGGTCGCGCAGAACAGACCCCAGCACTGAGCAGCTAGAGCGTCGCGAAAGGCACGCCCGTGGCTGACCTGTTATTGGCAGACATCCCTGTCAGCAGGCCGCGCCTTCCGCGAATAGAAGAACCCCGCCCATCGCCCTTTCCCTCTCGCGCCCAACCACAGCTTCTCCTTCCTTCTCCAATCATCCTGCACCACCACGACTAGCCATCGCATCAACCAGAATCACGAGTCTTGCGCTACAACGCGCTCGTGGTCACAACACGTCAAACCGCACCGGGTACCTTTGTGTATCTGCTCGGCGCTTCCACACGGCGTGCTGCCCAGCGCAGAATTGGTACTCGCAGGTATCCGCACGCGTCGGCAAAGACAAGAGCTGCGTCCTGCCGCCCTCCCAGCCAGTCAACGCGAGTCGCGCTCCTCACCACCACAAAATCTCGTGACTGAACTTTGCTGCGGCCTGCTGCATCCGTAAGTCTACCATGCCCATCTGCGCGGTGCACCTCGTCGTCGATTGACTGTTATCGCGACGCGCCGCCGTGTTCTTTTCTATTGTTATTGCGCGACAGTTGCAGTGCTGCCTGCGCAGCTCGCCCTTAGAACTGTCATGTTGGTCCCAGCGCTGTATACCGTCGCGCGTTCCCGGCCTGCCATGCGCTCCTGCTAACAACGCCCCGTTAGACACAGAGAACACACGGCTCATTAACGCTGCTCGGCTCTGTATCGCATACTCTGCCAGCTGCTTGGACTGAGCCTGCTGTTGCCAGCACCACCTGCGCACCGCGACAATATATCTCTGCGCAGTCGCTGGTCGCCCTAAGAAGCACTGATCTCTGGCGCCGCCATCCGAGCACGTTCTAGCAACACCGCTACCAGAGCCCTACCACGACTATCACGCCAGCCAGCGTCACCTCGCCGGCGCAGCAATTACCCAAGCGTGTATTTGCGACGTGCATGTGCCGCGCTGATTAAAGTCGGTAAGTGTCTTCATGGGCGTGCATGAACCTGCATTGCCAACACATCACCTCCAATCGCCCGCCCGCCAACACATGCCTCCCCTCGACCTCCTCCAATTGCTCGAGTATCTGTGCCTCGGACTAGCTGACGGTTACTCTTAACAGTGTAGACATCTTTCGCAGTCCCTTTTGACTGGGTGAAGCCCTGAAACGGACTCTTCCCCACACGGAGCGGGCCCTTAGACTGCGTATTCTTACCATTACCGGCCCACTCTGCCCTCTGTGCGAGTGCACCGCCCCAGATCTGACTCGGCACCCAATTGCCGTCATTGCGCCTCAAGACCTACGCTGAGACTAAGACCGTGCGCGCCTCGAGCACTTCGCCTCATAAGCGTGGCCATTGACAACGCATCAAGCATCGGCTCTGCCACGACGTGACCAGTTTTGTACTGCGCGCCTAGAAACACGCTTCCCGCTCTCGATCAGCAAACAAGACGCACCTGTCGAGGTAGCCTTCACCACCTAGCTCACTGTCAAATCAGCCACTGACTATATCGATCAAGCTGAAGTCAATCCTCCGTAAGCCTCCAGACGCTCAAGATACGCGTTATTGGTCGCATACTAATTTCGGTCCCAGCTCTAGGCTACCATTCCTCCAGCCTGCCTTTGTAGAGCTAGTATCTAAGTCGCGTCCCTGCGCGCCCATCATACGTGTTTCTGCGAATCACACAAGACCCCGTCCCAGGCAACGCACGACACGAGCACTCGCAATTGAGGCTCGTTCCATATACGACTGAGGCTTCCACGAGGATCAACTACCCTGCGTCTGTGTCAGCCAGTGGCGCAACCGGGGTAATACTCACAACAACGCCGCTTCCAAGTCGCGCACGTCGAGCTTGCCTTGTACACCCACAACACCAACAACAAATATTCCTACCATGACCGACTACGCGCAATACCAACAGCCCCACCATGGGCACGCGCCCGGGCACATTCAGCCCTATGGCGGCGCTCAGAACCCAGCTGCTGGGAACCCATCGATAACGTCACCCACACAACAGCAACAGATGCACTCGTATCAACAAACATCGCCAATCCTCCCATCGCAGGGATACGGCCAAGCCGGCGCGCAACACCAGCAACACCCCCAGCAAATGAGCTACGCACAGCAAGGCTACATGCCTGGCATGCCCCAAGCGTACGGCATGTCGCCAACACAAGCGGCAGCCATGGCCACAGCTGCTGCTGCAGGTCCGGCGGGAGCATATGGATATGATCAGAATACGATGCATGGACAGCTTGCGCAAGATCCCAGAGCATCTCCGCGCATGTCGGGAGGACAATTGAAGCAAGACGGACGCGCCGCTCCGCGATCGCCTACTGCTGTATCAGCTGGTATGGCTGGACCTCTTGCATCCCAAGTCCAAATGACACCCGGTCAGATGCAACAACGCAGAATGAGCACCCAGATCAGCAGTCCTGCGATGCAGCAACCTCAGCCCGTGATGAGTCACGTAGGACCTCGTTCGTCTATTTCCGTTCCACCCCAGATGTCGGCGCCACCCCAACATCAACAGTCGCCCGAGCTTGTAGCTGGAGCGCAGGCCGAGGAAGCCCCGCTCTACGTCAACGCCAAACAGTTTCACCGAATCCTGAAGCGCCGTCTTGCAAGACAGAAGCTGGAGGATGCCCTCCGTCTCACATCAAAGGGCCGCAAGCCGTACCTGCACGAGTCAAGACACAACCATGCCATGCGCCGCCCGCGTGGACCTGGTGGTCGATTCTTGACTGCCGAAGAAGTTGCTGCTATGGATGCTCAAGGCAAGGATGGCGAGACCGACAACAAAGAGAACAACGCTGCGCCACCGGCGCCCAAAGCTAGGAGCGGTGGCCCCAAGCGCAAGGCTTCTCAAACTCAGCTGAAGGCCGGTCCACCCAAGAAGACCAAGGCCCAGCAGAGCATCAGCGAGGAAGACGAGGAGGACGAGGACGATGATCTGGAGGATGACGGTTGAATACCTCAGCTCTCCAAACCCGAATCACTTCGTGGATCCTTCAACCTCTAAACCTTTTAATCTCGACTTTTACACTTCTCAACACCCACCTTCTTGACGATTTACGACAGCGAGTCTTTCGGGTCAACGGTTGGCTTTTGCATGTTACCCATATTGTGCGCCTCGATACACCCTTCACCATCAAATTGTCTTAGCAACGGACGACCCTCCTTGAGAGGATCGAAATATACACACATGTTGGGCTGGTCTAGGTATGGTGCACTTATCTTGTACGGATGGACTGATTGACTATTGTGCTTTCTGGTTGTTGTATTCCCCTCTTGTGGCTTTTTGTGCTTTACTCTTTTTCTCATACCCCTATACCCCACATTCGTTCAGGAGCTGGATTGGGAGCATCCGCGGGAAGCTGGTGCAGGTAGTTATGGATATAGAAAGGATTAGTCTTCAGGGACGAAAATGGATGCCATGTTTGCGAAGAGTTGTGTCTGTTTGCATTGTTTGACGGTGGTGTGTGTCGTGGTCGGCATGAATCACCGTACCTTCGTTACAGCTTTTGGCTTTGGGTCCCGGTGCGTTCTCGATACTCTCTCGGGGAAGGCTTTTTGCGAGTCAGTAAATGATCCTGACACTTCTTGCGTGCCCATGGGCTAAATTGATTTATGTACAGGCAGTAGGCGCGCTTTAAGCGTCAATTTGGCCCTCGCGACATTCTTCGTTTCGCACATCAGGCCATCCGTAAGGCTCGATGGACTGTCATTACGAACGTTTTTAATTGTTGTTGCTGTGCAAATCTGATTCGCCGTGCAGCAACGGAGCAGGCTGGCTTACAGTGCATGCCGCTAAGCCATCAGGTGTCGACAGCCTGCTCAGCCTTCACACAGCCTGATCAGAGTATCGCATCTACGTCCTTCGTAATCCCCGTCCTTAGCTGGTATCTCCATGAGACAATCTTCGAGACGCCTGGCTTTCTCTAGATCAGGGTGATTGACCCCCTTTCAACTTCACCAGTAGCTGCAGCTGCAGTTAAGTTTGTACAGTTCTCGGCGCAAATCGTGAGCAAAAGCAGACAAATCTATCAAACGACTCACGGAGAACGAACACACGGAAACAATTACACTTCGCCTTAAAGCGGTAACATCACAAAATTACGAAACCTTCCCTCAATACTCGAATTAAGATCAACCCACAAAATTCTGATGCAATTCAGACGCATCAAAAGCAGATCGTAGAGATTGCTCGCGAATGCACCGAACTCTCAAAGGCATTACTGGATTGTTTGTACGAGCTGAAGGTGCCGAAAGGCGCTGAATATTGAAAATGGAAGAACTTCCGCAACACCTTGAAAACGGTGTGGTCGAAGAGTGAGATGGATCAGATGGCTGAGCGATTGCGATTCCTGAGGGATGAGCTGAATACTCATATCTTATCTATCGTGAGGTATGTCAACAGCATCAAAACTTCTCGATACCTGTAGGCGAGCGCTGCTGACTGATGTTCTTAGAGAGATCATAGGTGATGTTTTCCTTAGCCAAGAGAAGATTTACACCCTACTAGACAAGAACACACAGCCAGTGATCAAGACCATTGAACGAAGTTAGAAGGCCCAAAATATATTTTTGCAACAACAGTTCGACCAGCCCATGTGGTTTATACAACAAAAGTTTGAAACATCCCGCTCAGCATTTGTGCAACAAGATTTCGAAGTTCGCAAGAATCGAGTGCATCTTCATCTCCTCGAAAGTTCGCGCTTTGCAGGAATGAGCCATCGATATGAAGCAATTGGGTCAGCTCATGCGCATACTTTCAAATGGTTATTCCAGGATCCCGGCAGCCCAGCAAGGCTGTGGTCGAGCTTCAGAGTCTGGCTCTCACAAGGCTCAATGGTCTTCTGGGTGAGTGGTAAAGCAGCTGCTGCGAATTCCACTTTGCTGCGCTTATCTCGGAACAGCAAGAGACTTGGGACTGCTTGAATGACTGGGCCGAAGGAAATGAACTGGTGACTGGAGCGTTCGATTTCTGAAACAGTGGCACATTAGAGCAACGATCTCGGTCAGGCCTCTTTCGTTCGTTGCTTTACGAGCTGCTACGAAAGAAGACGGACCTTATCGCGAACGTGCTCTCGAACGAATGGGAGCAGAATTGCGCCCTTTCATCTCACGACCTACCACTCGCGTCAGTACACTGGTCCCAGGATCAGTTGCAAACAGCGTTTAAGCGACCGGTCAATCTTTCGTCCAAGGACTTCCGCTTCCGCTTCTTCATAGACGGTCTGCACGAATACGACGGTTCTGCTGGCGACATTTCAGGCTTTGTGCACGATCTAGCCGAAGATGCTCCTTACGCCAAATTCTGTGTTTCTAGCAGGCCTTGGCCAGTCTTCGAGTATGTCTTCCGAGATGCGCGCCGTGCTTGAAGCTGTAAGGTCTTACTAAGGACGACATCCGAGCGTATGTTCAAGACATTCTAGGAAAAGAGCGACACATGCAAAGCTTGCGACAATGTGATCCCGAAGATACATCTGACCTCATCGAAGACATAGTCGAAAAAGCGGACGGTGTCTTCCTATGGGTTGAACTAGTCGCCAAATCACTTGGAGGCCTCCGAGATGACGACGAAATCTCACGTTTGCGGGCTCGCCTCGCCAATCTACCTGCCCTCGAGAATCTGTACGAGCACATATTAGTCAGGATTGATCTCAAGTACAAGGTGGAATGAGCGAAGATCTTCCAGCTTTTCCGTGCCAGTGGTTACAGCCTCGGCCTCCGTACCTTGTATCGAGCTTTGTCACATCCCGACCATCGCCGAGTTATAGACATCACTGTTGGTACCGCTATTATACCTGTTGGAAGGTGCTATTCTCTATATATTAATTAGTACTAGCGTTGTTTATATGTGCTAGTGGATGGATACTCAGGTTGCCCCTTCGTAACTTCAGTCAATAATCATACTTCAACAATACCCACATCAACGCTGGGCCGTACAATAGCAAGACTCAACAGCCGCACCAAGGGTTTTCTCGTGACACATGATGCACACGATCAACATGAGCAAGATGACATTCATAGAAAGTAGTATGTGATGTAAGTGTTGTTATTGAGTGGTGGCGAACGCTACCAATTACATAGGATAATGCTAGTACCTAAACGGTAATGGATACCCAGAGAACAGCTCTTTCTCAACAGTCCGTAGAGACAAAGCCAACGTTCACGCTACACAAACAGGAAAAGACACGTTCCGTGACAACGTAGACCTAGTGAACAAGTTGATCGGGCGACACGGACCGTCAACATTGAACCCTGTAGCAGATACTGTTGATGCCCGGGTACCTCACCCAGCACAAGTATGTCAGTTGGGATATGCTGCACTAGCCCAATCCGACCTAATCTCTCGCAGTGCTTCCCTTTCACATAAACCGTAGCTCAAATAGTCAACAATACAACATATATGCTATCCACTCGTACCATTTAACAGATACCGCTGTGTATATGCTCCTCGCCAACGAGAAACAGATACGGTGTCCTACATTCGCACCTCACGTCAGGAACCGCATCAAATAGTTGCTGGTACATGTGAGGAGCAACGATCACCGTGGCCCTTCTGGCCTAAGAATCGCTCTATGTGATGTATATACATCGAACTGCACGAGGCTTCCTAGAGCAAGAACACATTTGGGAACGCATACTCAACGAAACGAAGCACGAGGGATTCGATCCACACATAGCCGTCCGTGCTGCATATGTGATCGAAGTCAAAACTACAGACTTCATCCGGACCACAAGGCCTACAACATACCAAGCCGCGCTGTTATCATTCACAGCACTAGCCAGACTAGAAATCCCGCCTGGATTGACAGCGGCCAACGCGCTGCTTGAATAACCCGACAGAGTGTTCGCCGCCGCCTCAACAAACAGACACTGGTTCACTGGCAACTCTGAGGATCTATCGCAGCTCCAACAGAGGGAAGACTAGGGCACTGATTTGCTCGCCATGGCAGTCATATTTAGTCTGAAGTTGTACTTCGAGTTCAAACTGCACAATCTCGCCTACCCAATATTTCTCGCGAGACAGCAAAGATTGTCCATGCCTCTTGTAAAGCACACTCAGAGACCGGACCTACCGTTACTTGCCTACGCAATCTGCCTGCCGTGATGGACATGTAATGGGAAAGTTGTACCGCCTTACGTCGCTTTGGTCAACTGCTCACTCGAAGCCGGCCAGACATCCAATGCGAAGTTTGGCAGATGCACCGTCTGGCAATACGTTCTTGTATAGACCCACATCCTGGGCAATCTGGATGGGCTAAACCTGGGTTTTATTGCCTGGATGCACGTTTTCACATCCATGCTGCGACAAGGAGCAGATCCCTACGCCAACTGTGTCGAAGACTACCGCGCCTTTGCCCAGACCGCAGCACTATCCAAGGACGGTGCATTCGGCTATGAACAGCCTTATGTCGCCAAGCATAGTCTTTGTAACCCTGCGCCACATGTTCTAGATCATGGTAAGAGACCACGACAGATTGGTCTAGAGGAGACGACTTCATGCGTAGCATCACTCAGTCACGACAGTGGTGCATGATGTATTTGTGACGAGATCAACCTTAGGGTTGGACTCACTTCTCAGTATTCTGGCAGAGACGAGAAAAGCGGCAGGAAACCACTACGATCGAAAGCAGAAAAAGAAGAGAAGACATATAAATAGTATGAAGGAAGGGCCAAGATGGGTATTCTGAGTGTTGTTTATTTTTGTGTTAGCAAAAGCAAAATGGTTGCAACTTCCCGGAATGCTGGAATGCTACTTTTAGGATGCCACTGCCATTTTTGTTAACGTGGCTTCTGCTTAGCCTTCTACCTTCCTGCCTTACGGCCTTCATATTTTCTCCGTCGCGACTTCACTCCCAAACGTTCTTTGATGACCTTTGTTCAACAAGTCCAAAAGCAGTCTGCTTGGCATTGCTGCAGCATTGTCAGATATGTTACTATTACGAGCAAGACAGACTTACACCCTTCCTGGCCTGACTGAAGTTTCCCCAGTTCCAGCCACTGGTGTTGCAACGTGGCACTCTGGTAGCATCTTTATCATGAAAGTTCACTCTTGCGATTTTGCCAAATGCAAATTCGTTGCGGTATCAACCGGTCCGTACGAGACCCGATCACCCTTGCTTAGACTGCTATGGACTAGCACGTTCCAGGGCCAGTATATATCGTCTTATCCTAGCTAGATAGCAATTCAGCGCAGTATTCTATCGATCCGATAGTCCTACGTTATCGTCTACCGTAGCTGTGAGTATACTACAGCGGCTACGCCGACACAAAATTCAGGGTTCCAATCGTTTTGCGGCAGATCTTTGCGAGGTTTTCCGGTGTAGACATCAACATCATAATCCAAACGTGAGTATCCAGAGGGATGGAGACAGTCTTGCCAAAATAGCGGTCGAAATGGTCGTCAAACAGCTGCGTATTGCTGCCGTCGTAAACATTGAGACGAAACGCAACATGCTCGTTGCGTGCGGTCCATTTGTAGAAGTGGATGCGACATGTGCCGTGAGCATATCTCAATAAGGGAGTTGAGTGTGATGGCGCTATTGAGCTTGCAGAAACCCTGAACATTGTCGACACCGACGAAGTGATATCGTCCAGCTTGTTCGTTTGATTTTTCTTGAGGCTCAAGCTGATGGAGGAAAAGTGCGACTCAAGAAGGGCGCTCGCTATGTTTGAGGTTGTGATTGATGGCAAGATACAATCGTTTGCGAAATGTACGGACCCTCCTGAATTTGGCAGTGACTGTATGTACCACAGTATAGCATGCAGGCCACATACGTGAGTGGCTAATTGTCTTGGTGCCCTAAAGCATCCCACGTTCTGCCCTGCATCCTGCCACCCAGACTGTCACCCATCCTATCAGCCAGCCTTAGCTAGCCACTCGAAAGCTCTCGCCCACCTGTTACGTATGCTTGATGGTATTGAGCCAAAATCCAGGGGGGTTCGTACATTTTGCAAGGCACCGGTAGTCTCTGATGAGATGCTGGCAGATGAAGTAACAGGATTGTGTGTTGAGCTGGATCTTGATACTGTTTGAGACACTGCAGCTTGACTGTCAGACCCGGAGGTCACGATCGAGACTGACACAGATGGGTGTGTAAAGGTAGAGTCACTTCTATCCGTGTTCGTAGAAGATGAGAAAGAGGCCGAGGTCGTCCAGGGCGCGCTGCAAATATCCAGGAGACAGACACATGCCGCACCCACATCCCCATCTTTACGCTTCAGGTTGGCAGGTTGCGCGGAATCAGAGTACTGACACGCAAGAGGCCGCCATCACTCTTTCGTAAAAACTGGAGTAGGCGTGGATTCCACCCAGCACTCGATCTTGTATTAAAATCTTAGATAAATCTATCAACCTTAATTTTATAAGTACAAAGTAGTAATACTAGAATAGCTATGTTTTAAAATATTTATATGTAAAAGTTGTAAACCCAGTTATTTACTATAACTTTAGCATTAGAATTGCAATTATAAGACTAGGTCTTATGAGCAGAAAGAGAAAGATGTTTATAAAAAAAGGGTTCTAGAGCTATGACATAAAAGATGATAGTAGATCGATTCGCCATGATTCTGTGTTAGGTATCGACACCGAGATGGAGATGGACACAGATTGACCACTTTATCGACACAGTCAACAGCGCTTAGTACTTGAAGTCAGCATACTGAACAAAAGACTCCAGATTCGTGAGACTGCCTCGTACTCTGGGACTACAGTTCGACCAACACTCATCTTTTTAAACGCCATGCGCGGAATACATCCAGAACCCATCATGCACCCCAGCATCGAAAAAAAACTCCAACTTGCCTCAAGCCGTTGCAGAAGCACTGTCTGTACACCGGGCCGCGCGTTCATGTGCAGAAAATATTCTGCATGCTCGAGACAGCAGATGTGGGCCGGAGATGTCAGCAACGTGGATGCAATGGGAGGTCGCCAATTTGTGCTCGTTGGGAACGATGGGCATTTGATGAGCCGCTATGCTCGGGTGCAAGGTCGGGTAAGCTTGACGAATTGCAAGCGCGACATATGCAGGTTCGATGTGACAGATCGATGTGACAGATCGATGTTGTACTGTTCTTGATCTTCATGATCAGCGATAATGAGTGAGAAATCAGTGGACGATCACAATCACGGTAACACGCGAATCACACGGTGGCAAATTGCGAAGACTGAGACCTATGTTTATATGTTTGATTGATGGTATACAGCGGAGTCGTGCAGTACGGACTCCAGCAAGATGCCCGAAGCATCTTGTCTTATCTATTCATCGCCCATGCTCCTCCACTCTATCAATGCATATACATGATAAGGATTGACAGCGAAATTAAGATTCCACCACATGATGACAAGAAAAGAGTCTTAGATATGAAAGGAAAACCACACCATGCTGTAATTATTGGGTACTATGGTCCGGAGATCGGCCATGAAGGCCTCGACGTAGGAAATGCTCTAGGCAGACTTTTCGTACGAAACTCAACGACAAAGGGTATCATCTCAAACGCTGCAGATATGCGACGCTCTAGAACCTAAGAGGAGAGTCGTCAGAGACGACAATCCACTTCTCAAGCTCCCTGGTATCGTGGGCCTTCTTCATGGCTTGCGCAGCCGGGCTGCCGCTGCGCTCAGGAACAACGTAGTTCTTGACGAGGCGCTTGGCAATGGCACCATCAACACCGTTGCTGAGCATGAGGTTGGCGCTGCCACTAAGGCTGCCGGTGACCTTATCGGAGCGGGCAGTCGCGAGGAGCTTCTTCTTGAGCGCAGCTGGGTCCTGCCCGAGGCTCTTGTCCTGAGCCATAAGAGTGGCCATGACACCGGTGGTGTGGGGGCAAGCCATGGAGGTACCGGAGAGGAAGTTGATGATGTTGTCACCGGTGCTCCATGCGCTGAGGATATCTTCACCGGGAGCGTAGATGTCAACGCACTTGCCGATGTTAGAGAAAGTGGAGACCTCATTCTTGATGTTGACGGAACCGACGGTAACAACGCTGGAGTTGCTGCCACCAAGCTGAGCAGGGGTAGAGCCGCAAGCATCGACACCGTCGTTTCCAGCGGCAACCGAGACGTGGATACCGGCCTCGCTGGCACCGATGATAACCTCGTCGACGGACCTAGCAGTGCCCTGGAGACCCCAAGACATGCTCATGATGGAACCGACGAAACCGGGCTGAGTCTTACGCTTGTTGTGGTTGTTGATGACCCAGTCCATACCAGCAATGGTGTCAGAGGAAGAGCCAGAGCCGTCGTCACCGAGAACCTTGACAGCGATGATGTTGGCACCCTGAGCAACGCCAAACTTGGCGCCACCAGCGGTACCAGCAACGTGAGTGCCGTGACCGTCACCGTCGACAGAGGATCCGGTAGCGGAGAAGCCCTGGGTGGCACGGCCAGTGAAGACCGCGTGCGATGTACGGACACCAGTGTCAATAACGTAGATGTCGACACCGGCACCGAGAGTCGCATCGTCAAAGGAGTAGGTGAAGTCCTGGGCCTGGGCAGATCCAGATGCGCCCGCCTCGTTAGAGATGCGCTGCAGACCCCAAGGAGCACCAGTCTTTGTCTCAACAAACGACTGAATGACTGTCTTCTCCTCAACAAAGGCGACTTCGGACAAAGCGTTGAAGGCATTGATGCAGTGGTTTCCTGCCCTGATCTCCACACCCGCGAAAACTTCGTTGTTAAATCGGCGAAGGAGGTTGGTCTCGTTGACGCACTTCTCGAGTCCTTGGATTAAAACCTCCCACTCTGGGCGCTCATCCTTCTGGAACATAATAAGAATTTCCTTCGCATCGTCGTCTTGCGGAGTGGTGGAGTTGAGACTAATGTAGCCATCCTGGGGAGCGGCAGCAGCAAGAAGGGAGGAGGCAAGGGTCAAAAGACCGGTGATGGCGAATGAAGTCCTCATGTTGGATTACAGACTGGATCCTGATCCGGTAAAGGTTGAGAGAGAGCGTGTGGCCGTCTTGGTGAGAGGGAGTGAAGAGTATAAAGAGCGCTACTGCATGTCAGTGTTTGTTGTATAAGACCTAATAACTAACGGTAATGGCGCGAATTGAAACAGGCAAGCACCCCGCCCAGGCTCGAAGACACTCGAAGAAGGCAACGGAGATTTGGTGATGCGTAAGCCAGACGGAGTTGAGACACCTCGTAGCCTCGTACAACATGGTGTGGGGTAATCATGGTAAGTGACAGGCGACCATGGCAGCCTTAGACAGTTGAAACTGGAGGACTTACATCAACGCGCGAGCAACGATAGCTGGTAGAGAACCTGTGTCAGGCGGAACAGGTATGAGGAGCTGCGCGTTTGAGCCAAGACGTGCACAGCACGCTTTTAGGTGAATAAGGATGCGGCCGGAGAAAAAAGCCTTAAGACGAGAAACGAAGTGAAGGAAGTGAGAGTAGCTGTCAAAAGAAGGTGAACTACTGCAAGGCAAGCACACCTAAAGAATGAAGGTGAGTGCTGTTTAAAGAAAAGAACGGTCTGAGAGTTGTGAGAGGAAGGAAGGACCAAGAGTTGAAGGAAGGAGGAGCATGGGGCTCCGCTCATGTAGGCCACGAGTACCAAGCTCAGCGAAGAGTCGTCCATATTTGAAACAGCTTGGCGGTCGGCTGGCTCCCGCGACTGACCATGCCCAATTCACCAGCGCTGTCCGCGGGCCAAGACCGCTGGCCTGCTTCAGACTCTCAAGTGGGAACAGCGGAGGTACTGGTGGATGCGAAGCGAGTAAGGCAGCCGGGCCCTGGTGCACGATTGGGACTTCAGGAGATTGTGCAAAGACAACCAAGTTGCTAACGTGAAGATCGAGTGCAGCATCAGATGCGTGGAACGGCGCTGGCGCCCATGGCGCTGGTGATGGCGCCTCGTATGGAGGTACACGAGCGTGCACAAATCTCAGCAAACGCTCGCCAACAGACGTGGACGCGCAGCAACAACACCAAAAGCTGCGAGCCTCAGGGTCAACACGCTGATTGGCTGCATCAACCTGAAACACGAGAGCTTGCGACGCGACCCAACTCGGCAAGCCCCATTACTCAACAGCGCAAGCTCAGCGACGCACGGCCAAGGGATCCATGGCGCGTCAAGGATTCATGCGCCGTGAGAAACCCAACTCGTGGCGTCCAACAGACTGCTGCTGTGCCTGAGCCACCCGCAACCTGTGGCACATGGCCGGCCTTCGATTCGCTGCCGCTGCCGGAGAGCCGTGCGGTCTTGACACAAGCCATTTCCGTGCATTCTGGGCCAGCCAAGAGTGGGCGGACGTTTCATCGCTGATTAAGGACGACGAGGTAAGTCCCGTCTCGCTCCTTGGGCTCGATGCAGTGAGCATGGCTTGCAGTGCTGTTGTAACAACGTCCTCTGCTTGTGCTGCATGAACGCCTCCGCCTGCGCCTGTAAGATGGGACACACGGAACTGCCACAAAATCGTTCACGTCCTTCAGCGTTGGCGTTGTTTGACACAGACATAATTTCCGCTGCCACAAATGTCAGGGTCTTTGCATGACAAGCATGTCTCCAGCGGCATTGACAGCTGTCAACCACCAGCTGTCAAGTAGCACGGCATGAAAGTGTCGTAAACAGACCTTATGCCGTTGAAAACATGCCGTAAACAGGAGGAAGAACGGGATATTGCTTTAACACTTTAAATGGCCTGAACTGCGCCTCATCAATACCAGGCAGGCGGACACTCTAATTGACGATCCTGGCCTTCATCATGCAAACAATCTACCTGCGCCGCGTCGCTTAACAAAAAAGGTACTGTTCCTCCGTAGAAGGCCCACCTCATCTATTCTCCAACTATAGAAGCAAAAGCGGTGTATATCGACTGCAAATAGACAAGTAGTTCACCCCATCATTGTCGCAGAAGTACTGCAACATCCGTGATGGTTGACCTTGCGAGCTGCTGGACTCGAACGATGACAGGAGGGTGCAAGAGCTCAACAGTGCCACACTTTAAATTCTTACAGTGAAAATGTACAGCTAACGTGTCAACTCCACCATCAACAGAATCCAACGCCAATCTCGCATACTACCAGTGCTACTACCTTACTGACTGGTTATATCACTGACATCGCAGCCTACACTTCCTCATCACTCTCGTCGCCCAACAGCTCGCCCTCGTCGGGGTCGACGACTGCGTAGTCACCCCTGCCTCTTGCAAAGGAGCTTCTGCTCGTGTAGGTACGACTACCGTAGCCTCCACCACCTCTGCCACCAGATACCATCCTCCACAAACTACCAACAAGCATAGGAATAGCAGCGATAACAGCGACCAGTCCTGATACTGCAGCAACGGGATATTTGATCCATGGTGCATCTGAGTCGAAGCCACTCCCAGAGTCACCAAGGCGAATGGTCCCAAACTTGCCCATGCCGCTCCAGTTCCTCCAGACATAGTATCCAATACCACCAGCCGCTGCAAACGGCAGAACAATAGCGAGAAAGAGTGCAAAGCCACCGATACCGTGCTTCTTCTCGAACTCCTCCTCGAAGCCAGGACAAGGGTGCGGCGTGCCGGCATGGTCGAATTCCTGGCCACCCTCGCAAGTGGACAGAGGAATCTTGCGATACGCGCTGTTGTCCCAGTATTCGGTTGCACCCTTTGAGCAGACGGCCTTGGGGTCTTCGAGCGTAAGGCCGGGGATGAGAATACATTCACCGCCCGGTTGGCGCTCGTAGTTGTACGCACACTCGAAATCGCGGCGTGTGCAGGTGCAGTTGCGTTGAATGTCGTGCATATGATCGATGCGCTCGCCGTTTCTGCACTTAGCATCACGCTTCTTGCGGTGGTATTCTGCTACGTGACCAAACAGGCACTGCTGGTCGTCCTGCATGGGGTGCTGGGGCGTCCAGAGGTCGTAGTCGCCGCTTCCGGGGTTCTTCTCATCTAGGTTGCACTTCTTCGAGAACTCTTCTAGGCCAGAGAAGTCAACGTTGACGGCGACAAGCTCCTTTCCATCTTTGCCCCACAGAAGGAAGTTGAGCGAGGTGTCGCTGGGAACTGTGGTGATGGCGTCCACACGAAAAGCGTGCTCGGCGAATTTGTAGAGATTCCACTTGTCGCCACTGTCGAGTGAGTAGTACAGATGATCGGTGTCTTCGCCACGGCGGACAATGACAATGACCGAACCTTGGTCGCCAAACTCCCAGGCGTAGGCACCCTTCTTGATCTCCTTCCACGTGATACCAGCGTCAGTGGTCATGAACGTGCTGGCCTCACCAAGAGTACCAAGCTCTAAGCCGACATTACCCACACCGAGCATGAGACCAACAGCTGTAGGAGAAGAGTATGTCTCGCGGGGGTCTGAGCGCTCTGTGTATCCATGGATGTGCAGACCACACTTCTCAGGGTTTGAGACATCGCAAGAGTAGCTCTTGCCGTCTGAATCCTTCTCTGGAGCCTCAAGTGGTGCCCACTCTGCGCCATCATTGTGGGTGATGCGAGTCTGCCTCCTCTTTTTGGCGCCGTTGTTGACCTCGTTGATATTGGCAACTATGTTAGCAAGTGCGACACCTTCCAAGCCCTGCATTTTCTCGAAGTCGACGTAACCCTCAGTGTTGCGATTCACGCCGTTCAAGCTCATAACATAAGATGTACCGTTGCTGTTGCTCTTGATGATGGAACCGTACTCCTGGTCTGGACGAGGGTTGACCGTGACATGCAAGAAGATGGCGTGAGTCGAGCTGTCAAGCACAGTGTATGCCGTCTGGTGGTCGACGTTGAACTTGGGAGGGAACTTGGCTTCAGCAAAAGTGTTGGCGTCAAGACTGGCGGACAACTCTAAGGACTTCCCATCCTTGCCCTTGGTGGCGATGACGATGAACTCGGACATGGTTGCGAACTCGACAACCGATTTGAACTTAATGTCCTTCTTCTTGAACCAGTCATCACTCGAGATGAGCTCTACGGGAGCGCCCATCTCCTCCTTGGTGTACTGTTCGCAGAAAACTTGCTCTTCCTTGACGTCGCGACCTGCTTCGCGCCAGACAAAGGCACACTTCTTCACGTAGGGAAGCATAGCCTCCCAGCTTCCAGAGACACCGTTCTTTTGCGAGACATATGAGACGGTGTGGCAATCCTTGTCGCCTAACTTCTCGCAGTGCTCGCCACCGAGCCAGATGAGCCAGCCCTTCTGCTTCGGGTGAAATTGCAAGATCTGAAGCATTTGCGTGTTCGGCATGACAGGGGCCTCGAAACTGTGAATGCTGTCCTTCAGGCCACGGTCTTCCGAGTAGTAGACCTTTTTTGAAGCAGTCAGGAAGTATACGTAATTGTTCTCATAGGTGTGAGGGTAGATTCGTACGATCTCATCCTCAACAGCCTTCTTCCACTTCTTGCCATGGTCGTGGGTAATGTAAGCCTCGCGCTCGGATGTCAATAGGACGATGGTCTCGTCGCGATCCCGAGCGTTGTCGCTATCGTCGCTGTTCTGCGTATCGCGTTCCAGATAGTAGTGCTCCATGAAATTGCTGCCCTTGAACTTGGTGATCTCGCTGGTAATCTTGTCGCTCTTCGGCGGTGGTCTCTCCGCACCATCGCAGGGCCTTTCAACCTCCTTGTCGCGCTCGGTCTCGCCCTTGCACTGATTGCCGGGAATCTTCCTCCAACCTGAGCTACCCCTGTACGTCTTGGCGTCGCCATCGCAAGCACCCTTTGGCAGTCTCACCTGATCAGAGGGTTCGCACTTCTTGTCCTTGCCCTCGCCGCTGGGTGTGAAGTTGACGTCGCATTCGTAGTCTCTGACAGCGTCGCATTCGCAGGGCTCGAAGTGTGGCGTCGGATCCTTGAACGGCTCAGAAACAAAGCAATCGGCATCCCACTTGCGTCTCTTAAATAGTTGCTTGTGACCCATGATGCAGCTTGGCTTTCCATCGTCCTCCTTGCGAACTGACCACTCCTCGAAGTCCTTGTCTCCACATTTTCGTTCGTGGAGTTCGGAGAAGTCGAGATGGATAATGACATGCTCACGACCGCCGCCGTCCTTCTTCTTGGATACATAGAGCATAAACTTCTGACTTGTCGAGTCAGGAAGAGTGGTAAGCTCGCGAGCGCGGAACTTATAGCCAATGTCGATCTCTTTCCAGGTGTTCTTACGTCCATGCTTGAGAGAGTACATGACCTTGTCGGTGTCCCCTTTGTCGTAGACGGCTACCAGGATTGATCCTTGGTCACCAAACTCGTACTTGTGCGCTTCCTCGAGAGCCAATTCCCAGGTAAGACCAGCATCGTCTGAGACGTATAGATCGCCGTCGGTGTACTTGCCCAGCTGGTCTCCGGTGTTGCCAACGCCCATGACCATACCAGGAGCTAGGCTGGAGAAGACGCGGCCGCTATTGTGAAGGTTTGTAACGGAGTGGAGGTGTAGCTCCTTGTCCTTGCCCTTGACCTCCAGCTTCTCAAAGGTTCTTCCGTCGTCGAAGCTGATCTTCGACTTTAGCTTCTTCGGTGAGCCCTTCTTCTCGTAATCCTCCCAGTTTTCGACGACGTTGACCATGACCACACCTTGAATGTTGGCGATCTTCTCGAAGTCTACGAAACCTCGCTCATTGCGGTTCATGTGTTCGACGTTCTTCGTGAAGTATGTGCCGTTCGAATTACTCGTGTACAGTGTGCCCATCGCGGTGTACTTCGATGTCATAACGTCGACCTGAATGCTGTAGTTTGTCGATTCGAGTATTGTGTATGCGTCTTGCTCGACCTTATGATCGCCAAACTCAGCATGATGCCAGGTATCGGTATCGGTCGTGACGTAGAGGGTAAGTTCGCTTGAGTGATCGGCCTTCGCAGCAGCAACGATGTAGCCTTTCACAGCTGCCATATTCGCCATGCCTTGTACGGTACGTCCTGAGGACATAACAGGCTCATCGGAATCTTTAAAATAGCTATGGCTGTTAGCATGTTTTCATGCGCCCAGCGTCTGTTCTAGCTTACTTGTCAGACGTCAGTAACCTAAAGTCCTTCGTCCTATCCGAGTATTTGCCTCTCGTGATGCACAGAATGCGGTCGTCGTGCTTATCGCTGTCCATAAGGAATCTCTCAGATCCTTTCGCCCATTGACACATGCGGCGGTCCTCGATGAGCAGCTTCGGCTCTGACTTGAAGCCATCGGTGGTGTAGTATGTACGTCCGAGACACGGCGCAGTGAAGCAGTTGTCAATCTCATTGACCAAGATCTTCTTGTTATCTGTCGCATGCCAGCTCAGAGGTGCTTCTGGCGAAGGTGGAAGCTCAGTCTTGAAGGAGGACCAAGTCTCCCCCTGATCATATGTAATCCAATGTTTTGTCTCGCCCAAGACTGTGGCAACCTTGTTGTCGTACGGATTCTTGAGAATGCCGTTTCCGTTCATTTCCTTCTCCTGCTTCCACCCTTTTCCGGCATCTTCTGATCTCCATATCCTCCCGCTTTCGAGTTCTTGTAATAACGCGACCTTGGAATCGTCGAAGTAGAGGATGTTTACGAGCTCGTTCTTGAACGGGGTCGTCTCGACGAGCGGCGCATCTTTCTTTGCGGCGATAGAGGGCGCGAGTGCCAATAACGCCGGCAGCAGCAGGCCTGTGTTATACCGCATGATGCATAAAGGCGATGAGGACTGTGGAGGGTGGAGGATGGATTAGATGTGTGCTTATTTGACAGCTGGCTGCTTCGCCGTCCACAGCCCTTGTCGAGCTGGAGGCAATGGCTTGGCGCTAATGAAACAGTGGACGCGACACAACGGAGAAGCTGCGGCGGAACTTTGGTAAGATATCCTAAATATGAAACTTGCAGTCTACAAGCAAATGCGTACAACAGAAACGAAATGCGCTCAAAGGGTGATGCTGTTCGAGCAGATGCAGGTCTCAAGAGTTGCTGCTGGTCCCGGTGATGCGCGGAGCTTCGGGAACTCCCTGCCACCTCGGTCATCGTTCCTGCCTTAAACAAGCACGCGACGTTCTCCATCATCAGAAAACCACCGTTAGACCTCATCGTGCGAGACTCGTAAATGTCAGTCAACTTTTTCGATATGCACCTATGCTTTTTTACCTGAACAAAGGTTGACTGAACGAAATACGCATTCCAATTTGGTAAAGCCACACGTCTCTGTTGCTAGGCAGACAAGCTGTCGAGAAGTAGTCAATATACACTATCGGTAGCCGAGTTTGATCATGCACTTCCGGATCAACGCGAACTGTTAACTATGAGTGATCGATTCTTACGTTTGTGTCAGGCGGATGACCGGTACAGAAATGCATGAAAATGCGCTGTTGAGATGCTTCCAAGACTTTGAGCCGCCGCAAGAACTAAACGATCCAGAGCCGCGGATATCAGATGACCCATTCATGGTCAACAGCTTGAACACTAGCTACGAAAACGACAGATCTTGAGATGTTCAGCGGCAACGTTGCGTCAAGGGTGTGCCTTGGGGTGCTTCGCGAGCGAATGGCCAATGCTCATTGGCTGGCTGCGTACTTCAATATCCACCTCGACATTCGGCTGTGCCTCCCTCAGGTAAGACAAGATCAGTCTTGGGAGGCTCTGTGCCGTATAGAGCAATTCGTAGGAGTACTTCTTTGAAGCATGGCTTCTTATCAGCTGGTGCTTGTTCATCCAGTTCTTTCCAGTAGCAAGTGTGCGCAGGTTCGCAACGATGTCTCTCGAACTTGAGCCAAATCTGATTAAGCGCGGCGTATGGTGAGTCTATGAAGCCAATCCAGCTCAAGATCCCTGCTCATATAAACTCAGAACCAATTTAGCTCATGGCCCTGTCATGGGCAAGACAATCACGACCGACACACAAACTGGCAACATCATAGTTGCTTTACTCGCTGTTCTGTCGACACTAGGTAGGCGTCACTCATTCAGGTCATGAGCCATGCTTACATATCGCAGCCACTGCACACTTGTGGCATCTTATCACGTTCTTGATACATCAATTGCGAGCTACTGGACGGCCAAAAGATGCGCTTTTTAGGCAACAACAGGCACTCCTACGTACACTACCGGCACCGAGTTCAGTTATCGCCGATACTATCAAGCTATGGTGGGCTTGGAGAGGCAAAGCCAAAAGATCTTTACTCCGATCTCTGTTCCTCTTGCTCATTGCAATTCTCTTTACAGTGCCCACAGGTGCAGCCAGTGTGTTCTCATCCCTTGTCGTGGATACAACAACTTTGGAGGTGCTAGTCAAGAGCCGCAATTGTGGGTGGGCACACCCAGTACGCTCGACAGGAGCATGGTTCGGCCTACAAAGAAAGCCTCTGATCCGTATGCAAATCTGTGCTAGACCAACAGCAAACACGAGCGTGACTAAGCTTCCGTCGATATGCAACACCCTGGTCCAGCGCGAGCTGCCATTCAACACGACCCAAGTTCCATGTCCTTTCGAGAAGACTGCTTGCGAGCCGAATCTGGATTCTGTCAGTTATGATACTGGACTCATGGATGTTGGGCCTTCGTTCGGACTGAATCTGCAGGGTTCGGACGGTGTCAAGTTCTGCCAAAAGATGACTTGTTCTCTCATAGCCATGAACACCAAGTATAACACTGGAGTCCGCTACAGTGCTGCATCGGATGGTTCCATAACCCCAAACTCTTCAACAAACCCGCACTCTCTGCTTTTCGACTACGGATCGGTGTATGGTGGTACTGTCAATGGAACTACCTGGGCTGTAGACCAAGACGAGGCTCTCTTGCTTCAGCAATATTCGCTAAAATATGTAAGATATCTTCGCAACCCATTGGTATCACTGACCCCCCAATAGTACAATCTGGAACTACACCAATCCTTTGGCACCAGTAGCTCGAGGCTTCGACCCAAGACCCGAGCTTCGCCGTGACGACACAACGCTCACAATCATCTTCGTTGGTCTCAATGCTGTTACCTATCAGAACAAAGTCCACGACCCTCTCTTCAACGCAACCGTGCCGATGGAGGCAAAGGGTATAGACAGCACGGGCGGTCATCCAATCCGAACCTTGTATTATGCATCCAAGTTCGCTCGAGCACTCGCCTGCCAGGAGCAAGTAAGTCAGACTGGGGTACTTCGTACAAGCCTTTGTCTAACTAACCCCAGTATCGATTCTGCTACAAGCCCCCTTCCGGAAAAGACGAGTGCACCGAGCTCGGCGAGCTCCCTCTCAGCGTCTTTCTAGGGAACCTTCCTCCTCCCAACATTGATTTCAGCGCTTTCCCAAACGCAAACGAAATGCAGAAGGCGATCTTTAGATTGATTACATCGTCCGCATACGAGTTCAACATCGCAAACGTCGCGCTTGACCTATTAGCGGAATCGCTAGAAAAACCCGATATCGAAAGAGGACTTCCTGACGACCAATGGCTACGCGAGTTGACACGCTGGCAAAAGCAGATCTTAGCATCTTTGCAAGTTGCTATGATTAACTATTCGATTGGTCCTGGATCGCGCGATACTGCTTATCCCGCGTATGTCCGACCGACGACCGATGCTGAGAAGCAGCTTTGTACGATGCAAAAGATGAGGAAGTCTGATAACGTTGTGTAAGCTCAAACTCCCGCAAACCCACAAACACCTGTCTAACAGCATAACAGAAACGTCAACGTTTTCGGTCTCTCCTTCATCATCGCCTTCTCCATTCTCGTCGCCCTCCTCGACATCTTCATCCCCAAATTCATGATCTACCTGTCCAAATTCCGCGCCGCACTCAGCCCACGCATCGACCGGTGGATCCAAGACGGCATCTGGCAGCTACAACAACGAGCCTATGAGGGCGAAGGGTACCGCGGCTGGACCGATCTGGAAGCAGACATACCGCTCACGACTGAGGATAAGCTGAAGGACCTGGCGATATTGTGGCTGCCGAGTAAGAGCCCGGCTATGAGCCATGGAGAGAATCGAGGCTTTGGGATAATGGGATGGTTTAGGACACAAGGGGGCCGCGACTAAGCAAACTGATAGAGAATCCATCTTGTCAAAAGTTATATTCCCAGCATTGTGTTGCAAGAGTGGAGCCAAAGGCGCAGCCTGGAGGTAGTCAGACTACTGGAAGTCCTGCACTGCCTACTCCCCCTGCTCGGTCCATGGTCCCGGTGCTAGACAATTATCCTTCCCATTTCCATCTGTACTACCAGCAGTCGAACCGCCGCTGTCCCGCCCATGTCCAACACTCGGTAATGCGATGTCCTACCTAGCCTGCTTTCCGGGACGTCTGTACGTTCGAGCTCCTCTCTAGTCTACCCCTTCCGCTGGTTCATGCTCTGTCCACGTACCCCAGGCTGGTCACAACACGATGAAATTCTGTGTACGAGCGATCAAGCTTGAGGTTGGCATAGTAGGATCTACTCTTACTCATCCTTACTCCGAGATATTGTCAACACAAACAACAGAACATCGCTGTTTGAAGGCCATTCAGAAGGAGACAACCCAGCGTCAGGTTTCACTTGAATTTATTGTGGAGCGCCTAATAAAGATAGTGCGGGATGTTGTCCAGCCTCTTTCTGAAAGTGTTACCAAAACTGTTCACTTCCTTATAGCAAAACTCTTTTTTTTTTTTTTTTTTTTTTTTTTTTTTTTTTTTTTTTTTTGAATTTAGACGCGACCAGGCTTGCTGCGCAGCCTAACAATGTTATCGGTCGCTGAGACAAAGTTAGTCAAACCATCAGTGGTCCAGACTACGAGATCAAGGATCTTTTCCAGTGTCTGGCCGCTCTAGAGATTGTCAAGGAGCTGGATGACATTGACCGCGAGCTGGACGGTTAAGCTCACATGTGCTCTACTACACATTCCGATACTTACAGTGCCTACTACGGGCGTGGGCCGGCGTGCGCTTACGATCTCAACGAAGTGACGCATACACGGTCATAGACACATTCCCTCTCTGCTTGTGATGACATGCGTGAGCTTTCGAACTTTGCGAATGCAGCCCCTGCGCGCCCTATTATCTGAATTGGGCAGTACATCTGCGTACTTCGACGTATAGTGCCATATATCAGAAGATCCGCATATCTCTACACTCCAGCACCGTCCCCTATGCGCCATCCCAATATGTAATTGACAAAGTTACAATTGACATTGCACAAATGATTTGGATAGGTTTTTAAGATTTCGTCAAGTGCCAATCGTACATTTTCGGTCTATTTATCCCGTCAAGTATATCGAGATAGGAGATAGATGGCCAAGGTCAACAGGACCTGTATAGTGTAATACAAGGAAATGCTCGAAAGAGTTGAGCGGAGCAAGCAACCCACACCACCGGCACTCCACGCTGAGCAGCATTTTACCCTAAGGGAATTGATCAAGAAGCGGCTCAACCACCGAGCCAACACCAACCCTCCACACACGCAAGTTTATGCTTCAGAATTGCGCAGGGTTTATTTTGCGAAGTGCAGGTCGTAGCCGAGCCACTTCCTGGCCTGGACCTGGTCGACTGTGAGGCCTGGCTTGCCGTATGTAAGAGGCGCAAAGAACAGAAAGCACCAGAAAGTCGCAGCAAGGATGACACCAGCGGCGATCCAGCTTCCGAGCTGGCTCGCGGTAGCAACACGCTCACGAACAGGGCGAGAGCGAGTCCTACGGTGGCCCTTCTCAGCAGGGGTACCGGGAGTCTGAGGGTCCTGAGGCTCAATGCAGAAGATGAACTCGACAAGGGCACCAGTAACCAGGCAAGATGCGAGATGTGCTGGAAGATAGTGATGCAAAAACAACTGACGACCCATGATGTAGAACGGGATGTAGTGAGCAGCCCAGGTAAGGAAGAAAAAACCAGTCGAGTTGTACAGACGAGAGCGAGTGCGGTCGTCGAGAGCATCCATGCCACGGCGCAGAGCCAGCTGATCAGCACCGATGATACCGGCAAAGACAGCAAGGAGTGAGGAGGCAAGCCACCATCCGACCGGGTTACCGAGGAAGTAGATCTGCTCACGAGTGTCGTTGTGTGTCCAGAAGGAGACACCACGGAGAAGGAAGGGCCAAGAGATCGGCTGAGAAGCGTACGGGTGAGAGCTGGTCAAGGCGTTGTTGTGGTAGAACATAGCGCGCTGAAGCTCGACCCACTTGCGGAGGAAGCCAAGATGCTTCACCTGCTTGACCTCCTTTTTGTTGCGCTCATCCTCAGCAGGCAAGGAAGGAATGTCATCAACATACCAAACGTTGCTGGACTGCTGAACATTCTTGTTGCCGTTGATCTCAGCCTGCTTGTAGGCCCACTCAGGCAGAGGCTTGGTGTGAGTCCACATAGCAACCTTGGTCGGCACGTGAACGAGCTTGAAGTGAGTAGACATGGTCTTGAAGTCGCCCTTGCCCTTCTCAACCTTGATTTCAAACAAAGTGTCGTTGAAGCGTGTACCAGCCGCCTCATCCTTAGCAACTGTTGTGAACTCCTGGTTGGTGGGATAGTAAGGAGATGCGACATCGTGGGTAAGAAGAACGGTGTCGGTGATAACGTGACGCAGACGGACGACATCGCCGATCTTGACGCGCTGACCAACCTCGCTTGGGAGCTCCTTCACGGGAAGGACTTGCCAGTGGTTGTTGGTATCGTTGTGAGGGTATCCAGTGACCTGCTGTCCCTGCGAAGAGACACGGCCGTCGTCGTAGCGTAGTGGATAGCGGTCGGTGTGGCTGTGGAGGTAGACCTTCGTCTCCTTGTGGCGCATGGTGATCGAATCATAGTAATTGATGCCGACAGACTGGAGAGTCATTACGTTGTCGCTCAGAGTCTCCTGGAACTCTGGAGTCATGAAGTCGTCACCAGGACCGGACCTGCTGAGGATAGTGAAGTGGACCTGGAACCAAAACAAGTAGAGGAAGAAGGGCACAACGATAAGACCCACGACGCGAGCAGCGAAGTGCTTACCGAACTCTGGAAGAGACAATGCACCCTGGCGGCGGTTGACGTCCATCAGGTCCCACAGATCGAAGAGGACGGGTACACCAATCGAGAAGAAGGTGAAGACACCGACGTACTTGATGGAGATGACGCAGCTCAGGCTGATCCCCGTCAAAAGCAGCCACTTCCACCACTTGCGGCTGAACGGATCGTGTCGCAGCTTGTAGAAACGAATGTATGCGAGGACCGAGAGGGCCATGAAGAAGATAAGCGATGCATCGAGCAGGATCAGGCGCGTCTGGCCAATATGGGCGTTATCAAGAAGCATGAGACCAGAAGCAGTAACGCAGGCGGGCAGAGAGTATCCAGACTCCCACATGATGAGGAAGACAATAGGAACGGTAAGCGCACCAAGCGAGGCGGGCATAGCACGGTATGCGACATAGGGAACATTGTTGGAGATGTATGAGTCGCCGATGTTCTCGAAGAGGAACTCGCCCTTGTATCCAACGAGCCAGCCAGCGAAGGCGAACAGAAGCTTTCCGAGAGGAGGGTGGACATCGAAGAAATAGGTTCGTTGCAGGTAGTATGAAGCGAACTGCGCATTTCGTTAGCCTCGCACTCGAGCTTGAGAAAGCTGCCAATTGCTCCTGATCTGCAGCAGAGATTGGTTTTGTCCAACGTACCTTTCCAAAGTGCACTTCATCGAAGACGACCTGATCAGGATGGGAGATGCCCCAGAACCTTGTGATGAACGCAAGCGCCGTCATAATTGTGATCGCAAGCTTGTAGTCCCATTCTGGCTGCTTCTGTCGTGGCTTGTAAGGCTTGGCCTTCTCGAGGAAGTTGGCGGCCTTCTCAGAGACGATCTCTGCTGAAGGTGGGTTTGGTGTTGTAGAGCGCTTCTTGCTGTCTTTCGCAGCACGCTGCCTCACGCCGGTGGGGGAAGACATGTTGTATCAATCTGAGTGCAATGTCAGTATAGAGCACCAAGTTGCGTTGTAGAAGCTGCAGGAGACTTACCCCACGCAAGTGACCCCAAGGAAAGATGAGTTGGAGAAAGGAACGTGAATTGAGGGTTGGAAAGCCAGATCGCCAGCTTTCGTGTACATAAGGAGATCCCGCGCTAGTAAGCTCCACCTTCCGCTGGTTAAGGTTGCTGAGCTCTCATTGGTTCACCACCGAGGCCGCGTCTCCTCACAGCTCCTTGCAGACCCCTTGAAAGAGCCAGACCCTTGGCTATTATATCAGTACACTTCAGCTTAAAATATTCTATATCAAAGCACGTATTAGGCTCTTATACCATATATGTATTGACAGAGTAAGAGGCCTTTGCAGAAAAAACTGGCTGCAACGTCCAGGTTGCAACTTTCAAAACAAGCCTCTGGAGGCCTCCAGGGCTAGATAGCCCGTTGTACAATGGCCGCAAAAGCTCTCGTAGTCTTTTGAGATCTTATAAGACCAAAGTTGGCCTGCAAATACTGCTTGACTTAACTCCTCGTTTCTTGGCAAACCTGAGCTTGCAGCTACTCGAGAGATATGTTTCTTTTGAATCTATTTTCCATAGTCTATCGTCTAACCTCTGATATACATGCTGCTCCAAACCCGTCCAACTCTCGTACCAACGCCAGCATGCATAACTCTTACTCTCACTGCCCCTTCTCTTCCTTCCTTGCCTCTAGCTTCTTTTTCAGTGGAATCCTGTAGGTCGTCTCATATCCATACAGCGCACCGGCACCGAAAACCATTACAGCGCCGACTTTCATAAGACCACCCATGTGGTTGCCGAAAAGCCAGATGCTCAGCATGAAGCTCACCAACTTTCTGATGTTTAACACTATCGTAACAGTAACAGCTGATGTGTTGGCACTGAGAATGTTGACGCCGGTGATGCAAAGCAACTGCGTGATCGCGTTGGCAAGGAGATAGATAACGTGTTGCGACGTTGACGCAAGGAACTTGTTGAGAGTTGGTGGCAGAGTCGCGGCAACGCTGGGTGGGACCTGGAAGGAATGCGAGGATTGCAGGCGCGCGAACTGCGCGTTAAGGGCGGGTGCAAATGCGGCGAACATCGGGATTGACAAGAGATGCGAGTAGAAAAGATTGGCCTTCCAGTCTTTGCCGTGGTCGCGGTAAACGTCCTCGACATAGGCGCCCATGTATGCGGATAGCAGCTGGGCGACAAGAAGTACGAGCAGTCCGGCCTCGAGTGATGCCTTGTCTGGATCGGCGTTGGCACTATTGGTCTTGCCCTGCTCTTGTTAGTACGATCGTTAAGCACGCGAGTAGACTTCGTACCTTTGACGATGCATCAGCCCAAGCAGAGACCATGACACCCAGAGTGAGGATGGCAACAGAAAAGATCTGCAGAGGAGTGTACTTCTTCCCACGAAGGTAGCCCGCTGTCATCGTAGTCACACTACCAAAACTCCTAAGAATGATGTGGACGGGAACAGAGATGTTGAATGCAAATGCCCAGTTGTTCATCATGTTGACTGTGAAGAACAGCAAAGCACTTGTGACCCACTTGCGGAACGGTACCGGTGATGATCGCAGGTAATAACGGCCATTTGGATCGAGCTGATAATGTAACGTCGAGAGACATGTAAAGACGAACTGAAAGAGTGTAATCAGAAGGCCGCTATCAGGCTCTTGTCTTGCGATGTGTCAGTGCGCGCTTGAAGAAAAGGCAACATTGAGTATCTTACTTAACGATAGCTTCTAGGCAATAGACCTGTGGAATGTTAGTCTGAGCAAGTCATCAGATATGGTTTCTTACATTGGCGCAGCAACCTCCAAAAATGAGCGAGAAGCTGCTAATGATGGGTGCAATGGCTGCCATGACGACACCAGTGGATTTGTAATATGATCCACCGACAGAGTTGCGAAGCTCTTGAATCGTACTAACGATGTGTGGAGGTATTCAGAGAATCTTAGAATCGTCAGCCTTGGACTATGCAACTCATGTTGGCGATTGCTTGTTGGTGTAGGGCGCACGTTTCTAGGAGAATACAACAGATCCTGGTGCGCAACTAGAGTAACATTGTACAGCGCTGAAATTCTTCACTTACTTAAAAGAGATGCTTTGATCTAATTGACACGTTATCGACGAATTGCCATGGTTCTGGTGACTGAATGGTGTTCGATGGAGGTCCAGATGGTCGACGTGGAGGTTTGGCATTAGAGCCTCACCGCGGACGCTAGTCGCACCTTCCCGCCCACCTGGGCACACCCCGTCATAGGGCTGACCAGGGTCAGATCTGAGCACGTGGGCTATAGGTACCTGGAGGCATGCAATGCTGATCATGCAGCTGTCAACTTGGAGTGTCGTTTATCTGTTGTCTGTATATTTGTGACGTTGATTAGCTCTTTACGTGCAAGTAGACCACCGTCACAATGCCATCATCACAAGCGTTTAGTTTGATTCTTTTGTTATTCACCACTGGTCAATTATCGTGGTGTTCCAATCTAATGCAGTCATCTCATGCATTCGAATTGCGCGTCACATCGTCAATCGTTCGTTCTTCCGCGCCCAGTCACCATGCGTGGCCCAGTTCTACCTTCCGAGCGCCGTTGCGTTAGTCATCGCGAATGATGGAGGGAGGAATAATGAGTAATAGATCATCAAGGGAGAGGCAAGCGAGTGCATCTATTTGGCAAGTGCCCCTGCAGGATCAACCGCGCCATGCATTGAAGGTTCTTACAACGCTGAGAAGACGAAGAGCTAGGCGTTTGTTAGCATATGAAAGTACTAAGCCAAGAATGAAACCCACGTTGTTCGTTGCTGCAATAGCAATGCTGTCCTCGAATGGATGCCAGCTCATGTGCAGAATCTTCTTGTTGAAGTCGATCTGATCCGCATCTGTCTCCTTCCTCATACGCTGTCCTTGCCCACCTGCACCAGCAGCAGGGCTTCCAGCTCTTGAACCGCCCTTCTTGCCGCCCGTTGGGCTGGTTGACGAGTTCATTGGTGTGGGAATACCGACCTTCTTAGCCTTGAAAGCCGACTTGTCAGCTTGCAGAACAACCTCGGTATCCTTCTCAGGGTCCGATGGGTAGATCATGAAGTTGTTGTTGTAACTGCCAGTCATGACATTCTTAGCGTCGCCAGAGAAGACGACCTCGAACTTGTCGAAGATGCTGTCGTTCTCGTATGTGTCACATAGCCTGGGTCGTAGGTGCTCGTGAATGGGAATAGTCTTCACAGGGGTTCGCTCCATGTTTACGTCCCAGATCTTTACGGTAAGGTAGTCGCGTGAGAGGATGTAACGGCCGTCGTGGGAGAATCGCACATCGGATATCGAAGAGATGATCTCGGAGAAGAAAGAGCGGGAGGACGGGTCCTCTTCTTGCTCGAACTCTACACGTAGATAGTCAGTACAGAGCTTCCCATCAAACGTACGTGATCGACTTACGTTTTGCGTGCTGGTCGCACAGGGCACTCTCTCGCATATCCGCCAACTTGATCGTGCCCTTGGAGCTGGCGTACATAAACCAGTTGCAGCTGATGGGGTGGAATTCGGCTGCGGTTATGACCTCTGTGAGCTCCTCCATGTTGGCGGGCTTGATATCAACAATGTTAAAGCTTTGGTCCTGGATGTTCAAGTTCCAGAGGTTGATTCGCAAATCATCACTGCTAATGAACGTCTCTCCATCGCTGTTTACCGATATGCTGTTGATGTGGTAGGCGTGCGCGTTGGCGTAAGTCTTTCGCGGTACGGCAGCGACGACGGTATCGTGGTGAGTGAGGCGAGGTAGTTTTAGGTCGGTGGCGGTGCGGAAGTGTGCATTTGGGTTCCTGACAGGACCACCTCCACCAGCAACCCCACCACCGGGCGTCAGCTCGTGTGACAGATTGTTTTCCGCCACAACCTTCAGTGACTTCTCAAAGACCTTCCAGAGCTTGATTGTCTTGTCGTTTGTGGACAGGAGGTAATGCGACGCATTCTGGCGGCGACACCATTTGATCTTGTTGATCTTTTCTTCGATTTCGAGAGACTTGAGGTAATCGAACTCGGGCTCGTGCGATTGGAACTCAGTGTGGAATTTGTATTCGCAAGTCTTCTTCTGGGGGGATGTTAGGTCTCGAGCTTTCAGTAGTGTCTTGGACCAACAGAACGTACCGTCTCGTTCCTCTCGAACAGGACCACACGACCACCCTTGTCGCCTGTCGCCAGATAGTTACCTGTCTGGTCGAACTCGACAGTGGAAATGATGTCCGCTGGTTCGTCGTGTTAGTCATTGTCATCTGGGAGAGTTTCGCTCGGATACTGTGCTGAGCGGTGGGGTGCCGGTGACGTACCTTCTGTTATATCTTCAACATCGCCCTTGTCACCGAAGCACCTGGCAGGGTCAGTACCATCCTAAAAAGCGACCCAAACGCAATGCGACTGCGCAAATAGCTGCAGGTAGGATCCGTGAGACCTCCTGTAGCAGACCTGTCGTGGGAATCGACCTACTGTGTGAACTTCCACGTCGTGGGACTGCCCTCTGCTGCTTCTACCATGATTCCAGAACCAAGGCTGTGGGACTCGGTCGAAAGTGATCAGGACCTAGTGCAATCCCAGGTGCAGGCAGTGTAGACAGCTGGTAGAGAGACTGGCGAGTGGTGTGACGGCGGGGGTGTGATGGCGCCGCCGACGTTGAGGCTGGGCAGCAGGTAATACTGGATGATGTCGTAGCAGCGGTGTTTGTTGGGGTTGACGAAAACGGCGGCAGCAGTGGGCGGGTGCGTAGTACGGCGGTGCAGATGGCTGCGGATGCTTGTCGGAGGCGGAACGACGGGCACGGGCGGCGATGCAGGGAGACTGAGTGCAGCGCAGGTACAAGATAAAAGCGTCTGGAGGGCACTTCCAGCATCAAAGGTCCTGGACACCGCCCCGCGGTGAACGCCAAGGTGCGGAAGGCGCTACTGGCAGAAGGCTGGCCCAAGCGTTTTCGCTTCGCACATTCGATTTTGATCCCGCCTCGACGCAACTTCTCCTCCGACAACTTCGATACTAACCACAGCACCGAACTCGCCATGTCCCACAGGAAGTTCGAAGCCCCCCGCCACGGGTCTCTGGCCTTCTTGCCGCGCAAGCGCGCTGCCCGTCACAGGGGTAAGGTCAAGAGGTACGCTCGACACCGCCGCGACAAGTTTTACGAACAGCACGCTTACGAGGCCGCACAGCTTCCCTAAGGATGACTCCAAGAAGCCCGTCCACCTGACGGCTGCCATGGGTTACAAGGCCGGTATGTCCACGATCGTCCGTGATCTGGACCGTCCCGGTGCGAAGCTGCACAAGAAGGAGATCGTCGAGGCTGTCACCATCATCGAGACTCCTCCTGTAAGAACACCCAAATTGAGAAATTGGGCGCGGAGGACTAACAAACTCTGCAGATGATCGCCGTTGGTCTCGTTGGTTACATCGAGACTCCCCGCGGTCTCCGCTCGCTCACCACCGTCTGGGCTGAACACTTGAGCGACGAGGTCAAGCGTCGCTTCTACCGCAACTGGTACAAGAGCAAGAAGAAGGCCTTCACCAAGTACGCCAAGAAGCACTCCGAGTCCTCCGGCCAGTCCATCACCCGCGAGCTTGAGCGTATCAAGAAGTACTGCACCGTCGTCCGTGTCCTCGCCCACACCCAGATCTCCAAGACTCCCCTCAAGCAGAAGAAGGCCCACCTTATGGAGATCCAGGTCAACGGTGGCTCCATCGCCGACAAGGTCTCCTACGGCCACGGTCTCTTCGAGAAGCCCATCGAGATCTCCTCCATCTTCGAGGACAACGAGATGATCGATGTCATCGCTGTCACTAAGGGTCACGGATACAACGGTGTCACTGCCCGTTGGGGAACCAAGAAGCTTCCGCGCAAGACCCACAAGGGTCTCCGCAAGGTTGCTTGTATCGGTGCCTGGCACCCGGCTCACGTCCAGTGGACCGTTGCCCGTGCTGGTCAGATGGGTTACCACCACCGTACCTCCGTCAACCACAAGATCTACCGTATCGGCAAGGGTGATGATGAGGGTAACGCCTCCACTGACTTCGATGTCTCCAAGAAGCAGATCACTCCGTAAGTTGCACGCTCTCAACATCCACAGATCATCGCTAACATTGACTAGTATGGGTGGCTTCGTCCGTTACGGTGAGGTGAAGAACGACTTCGTCATGATCAAGGGTGCCTGCCCCGGTGTCAAGAAGAGGGTCATGACTCTCCGCAAGTCTATGTTCACCCACACCTCCAGGAGGGCTCTCGAGAAGGTCGAGCTCAAGTGGATCGACACCTCCTCCAAGTTTGGTCATGGTGCTTACCAGACCCCCGCCGAGAAGAGGCAGTACGAGGGTACCCTCAAGAAGGACCTCCAGACCCCTGCTTAGAAGTGTTCTGGCAGTTGTTAGGTGTTTCTTTTCAAAGGCTCTTTGGCGAATGGGATAGGTGCAATGCATGGATGCCAATGATCATGAGCGTCTAATGCAAAAAATTTAACGATTCCCCAATTCACAATCTCGTGCCACGTTTTTGCTCTCCCGTACAGTGTAATGTGAGATCTTCGCGTCCTACTCAGTGTTTTGCCTTTGTCCTCCGTCGTACTTATTTGATGCACATTAGATAGGTGGGGATTTGTTGTTATACCTACCCTCCATGCGCCCTAGCAGCTAGCGAGCCTCAAGGTGTTAAGCACGACGTGCGTTTATACATGCAACTTCGAAGGTTTGATTCCTGTTTAAGGTTGCAGCTGGATAAAAACTCTTTCAGGTATAGGTACTTGGCTGAACACCGCGAAGGAAAGCCTTGACTGTTTTGCATACAAGAAGCCAATACGGAAGGCTCTGAGCATTGCGCACCATCAACGTCGTCGGTGGCAGGCAGATGATGGGTGTTTACCGCCTTGGACGAGAATCCGAGTTGCTGTACCAGCTTCGAGTAGAAAACGATCATTTGGTACCATACAAGAAATACATTTTCCCTCAACGAAGAGATGTCAATGAAAGTACGAAACTTTCAGCTATTGAAAGACCCAGTGTATGTGCAATCGCAGACAAGACACGGAAACAACAAGTGTACATCGCAATTGTAATCAAGCAACTGTCTAGAAGCTACAATTGATAAAGCTCACAGTCTCTGAAAAGACAGCTATGTGCAGCATTGCCTCCGTACCAACTTGATAGTGTAAAAAGTACCAAATGGAAACGTTTTCCGCACAATGGAAATGTGGGCTCGAGGCTCTTTACGACTCGGACTGCATGTGATGGTCTGAAAAGGTCTATGACGACGACGATAGCCAGCGAGCATCTACAACACCAGCGGCGAAACTGTCGGACCATTGCATCTGGGCATGAGTCAACACTCGAGTCAAATTGTAACAGTACATTGCCTGGCCAAATTTGAGGCCGCTCAAGCAAGTGGAAGTGTCCAGCAGCTCGAAGACAGTCTGGTGCTGGTCTCGTGGCAATTGCAATTATGGAGCCCGGATGAGGCTGAACCGGATATGTCTGAACCAGGTTTAATAAGACGAGCTCGATACTCGCACGCTGTTAAACAATACTCCACACTTCAACGTCCATCTGGGGCAATCACATCAAAATCTCACTCGTGAAAAGCCGGAGCAAAAGCCTCGATCCCGCTGCTCCTTCGTGAAGAGCCGAGGCCTTTTCCGCGCCAATCAGCACACGTCCAAACTAGTTTGTCAGGGTCGCGACTTCCATCATTGACTTGCAACATCGAAAACCGCCAAAGGTCTCCTACACCACCTCCGCTCTCCACTCCACGGCTACCGCCATCATGAGCTTCGCCAGGATGCGTCGCATGCAGTTCGCCAGCCAGGTGAGTTCCGTCTGAAGCTTCATGCGCCACCCATCGCCCTCGAGCTCCTACGTACCCGGCATCCTCCGCCCCGAGGCGTGTGCCACATCCCACAGTATTCTGGCACAATGTCGACAAGGATGCCAAGGCGTCTCAATGGCTTCGTGGTCGATGCGTGGATGCAATGGCTTCTTCTCGCGCTTGTATACGTGGCAATGGCTAACCAATACCGCCACAGCTCTCGAAGAGCATCCGCACACCATCGCGAGCTTTCTCATCGACACGGCCCGCTGCCCGTATCTTTGCTACCGAGAACCTGAAGGCAAAGGAGGCCTCAGGATTCATCTCCAGCAAGTACCCCGTTATCGATCACGAGTACGATGCCATCGTCGTTGGTGCTGGAGGAGCTGGTCTGCGAGCGGCCTTCGGTCTCGCTGAGGCTGGCTTCAACACCGCCTGTATCTCCAAGCTCTTCCCTACCCGTTCGCACACTGTAGCCGCGCAAGGTGGTATCAATGCCGCGCTCGGAAAGTACGTTCAAACCACCGTATGCTCATAGCGCACGTGGAAGGCTGACAACGACCCTAGCATGCACGAGGACGACTGGAGATGGCACATGTACGATACCGTCAAGGGTTCAGATTGGCTCGGTGACCAGGATGCCATTCACTACATGACAAGAGAGGCGCCTCAGTCCGTTATTGAGCTCGAGAACTACGGTTGCCCCTTCTCGCGAACAGATGAGGGCAAGATGTACGACCCTACGAAACCTTTGGTGCTATATGGTTACTAACATCTTCTAGCTACCAGCGCGCTTTCGGTGGTCAGTCGCAGAAGTACGGCAAGGGTGGACAGGCCTACCGATGCTGCGCTGCCGCTGACCGAACTGGCCACGCCCTTCTCCACACTCTGTACGGACAGTCCCTGCGCCACAACACCAAGTACTTCATTGAGTTCTTCGCTACCGATCTGATCATGGAGGACGGCGTCTGCAAGGGTGTCGTTGCATACAACCAGGAGGACGGCACAATCCACAGGTTCATTGCGAAGAACACCGTTCTGGCTACCGGAGGTTACGGACGTGCCTACTTCTCCTGCACATCTGCCCACACATGTACCGGTGACGGCATGGCCATGGTCGCCCGTGCCGGTCTGCCCAACCAGGATCTTGAATTCGTCCAGTTCCACCCTACTGGTATCTACGGTGCTGGTTGCTTGATTACCGAGGGTTCTCGTGGTGAGGGAGGTTATCTCCTGAACTCTGAGGGTGAGCGATTCATGGAGCGTTACGCACCCACCGCCAAGGATCTTGCCTCCCGTGACGTCGTCTCCCGTTCGATGACCCTTGAGATCCGCGAGGGCCGTGGTGTTGGACCTGAGAAGGACCACATCTACCTCCAGCTCAGCCACTTGCCTCCTGAGATTCTTCACGAGCGTCTGCCCGGTATCTCTGAGACTGCCGCTATTTTCGCTGGTGTCGATGTTACCAAGCAGCCCATCCCCGTTCTGCCCACCGTCCACTACAACATGGGTGGTATCCCTACCAAGTACACCGGTGAGGTCATCACACAGGACGCTCAGGGTAACGACCAGGTCGTTCCCGGTCTGTTTGCCTGCGGTGAGGCCGCCTCCGTCTCCGTCCACGGTGCTAACCGTCTTGGTGCCAACTCCCTTCTGGATCTTATCGTCTTCGGCCGCGCTGTTTCGCACACCATCCGTGACAACTTCAGCCCCGGCCAGAAGGCTGACCCCGTTTCCGCCGACGCTGGTGCCGACTCCATCTCCGTCATCGACAAGGTTCGCACCGCCGACGGTTCCAAGTCGACCGCCGAGATCCGTCTTGCCATGCAAAAGGTCATGCAGACTGACGTCGCTGTCTTCCGTACACAGGAGTCGCTCGATGAGGGTGTCAAGAAGATCCATGAGGTCGACGCCACATTCGCCGATGTTGGTATCAAGGACCGCAGCATGATCTGGAACTCCGACCTTGTGGAGACCCTTGAGCTGAGGAACTTGCTCACTTGCGCCGTCCAGACCGCCGAATCCGCCGCCAACCGCAAGGAGTCGAGAGGAGCACACGCCCGCGAGGACTTCCCCGACCGTGATGATGAGAACTGGATGAAGCACACTCTGTCGTGGCAGAAGCAGCCCCACGGCAAGACCGAGCTCGGCTACAGGAAGGTCGTTGGTACGACATTGGACGAGAACGAGTGCAAGGCTGTACCGCCGTTCAAGCGTACCTACTAGACGTGTTTGCTGAGTGAAGGGTAAGGGAAAAGATGGAGTTTGTCCTGTATTCTATGTATATTGGATGGTTGATTGGCAATGCATGTTAGAGATCTCGCACTTTAGTTCCCCTTCGAACATATCAATGCAAACGAAACAAACAAGTCTCTGTCCCCTATGGTGTGATAGTCCAAGTGCGTGCTACGGATCTTGCTCATATACAGCAACGTTTTGCTCAACTGTTCCAGTGCGCATTGATCTCGCTGCAGAGACTCGAACCCTACAAAGGTATCATGCAGACCTGTTAAGTGAAAGTGACGTCTGGAACTAGTCAGACTTACTGCACCACGGAGGTGGTTTAGCTATACGCAAAGCATTTTGTGCTACGGCCACTGTTCTGAAACGGACCAACATGTATATTCAGAAGTCCCGAACAAACTCCTCGGGGATGTAACACAATGGAACAGCTTTCACTAATGGCGATGCACATGGCAGATCAGAACGGAAAGTTAGGTATGGCTGCGGGGCTGAGGCGTAGCACGATGATAGATCGGAAGCCACATATATAGAGTGCCCATAGATGAATTCAACGCATGCATTACGGCTACATTTATAGCTCGATCATGATATCTAGTCATACAAGAGCCAAGCTCTCCATCCCTGATGCAGTATCCCATCCCCGTTCTAAATACCCTCTAGTTGTACTGCATGTACGTAGCGGTGGAGTTGAACTTCAGATTGCCCTTGATGACCTTGTCCACCGCAGCCAGGAAGTCCTTCTCCGTAGCGACCTTCCTCCTCGCGCGGATAGCGAACATACCCGCCTCTGTCGCCACACTCCTCAGCTCAGCACCCGTGCTGTTCGGGCACAGACGCGAGATGAGCTCCCAACGGATATCGCGCTCGACACTCATGCTCTTTGCGTGGATGCGCAGGATGTTGGCGCGGCCCTCCATGTCGGGCAGCGAGAACTCGATCTTTCGGTCGATACGTCCGGGACGCATGAGCGCGGGGTCGAGTGTGGAGGGTCTGTTTGTGGCGAACATGACCTTGATGTTTCCTCGTGCGTCGAAGCCGTCGAGTTGTGTGATGAGCTCCAACATGGTACGCTGCACTTCGTTGTCGCCTCCTGCGCCGTCGTCGAAACGTGCTCCACCCACGGCGTCGATTTCGTCGAAGAAGATGATACACGCCTTCTTTGTCCGGGCCATCTCGAACAGCTCTCGCACCATACGGGCTCCCTCACCGACGTACTTCTGGACCAGCTCTGAACCAATGACTCGGATGAAAGTGGCGTCTGTACGGTTTGCAACGGCTCGCGCGCAGAGTGTCTTTCCGGTTCCTGGAGGACCGTAGAGAAGAGCACCCTTCGGGGGGTCGATACCGAGGTTGACGAAGCGTTCTGGCGACAGGAGGGGCATCTCGACGACTTCTCGCAGCTTCTCGATCTGCTCCTTGCAGCCTCCTACATCTCCGTATGTGACATCCGGCTTGTCTTCGACCGTCATCATAGTGACCGAGGGGTCGATCTTGGGCGGCAGGGGGAGCAGGATCTGGTACTTGTTACGGTCGACACCCACTCGCATGCCCTCCTCGATATCTGTGGGTGACACGCGCTCTCCAAGGTTGACGACGAACTTGGCAATCTGCTTGACGTTGATGACATATTTGCTCTTCTCTGAGTCCTTCTCGTCCTGTATTATCTTGGTGCAGCGGGCGACTTGCAGGGGCTGCTCTTCTTGCATCCGTTGCCGGTCGGCGGCGATATCCCAGAGATGTGGTGGTGCTAGTCCGGTGTCTGATTCCTACGTTGAGTGAGTCCCTATTGCATTGTGGGTATGCTGCGGGTAAAGCTACCTTGACGCCTATCTTCTCGTTTATTGTCTGCTGCTTGTCCTTGATCTCCTTCTCGAGCTTCCTGAGCTCCGCGCCGTAGGGTGCCGCGCCATACGTCTTCAGCACCTGGATGTCCCTGGGCCAAGTCAGTCGCCAGCTTGCTTTGCTGAGCTGTCAGGGCACCTACTCATCGGTGAGAGGTGTGATCTTCTTCTCCTCGACCTCATCGTCGGCGAAGTTCTTCTGGTACTTCTCCCAGCTCGAGCCCGTGGCGCTGGGCATGTTTGCGGTTTAGGTTGGGGGGGGGGGTTCGACGCCGGCTATGTTCGAGACGATCTAGAGAGAAAGGACCGGTGTGTGGCTGGGTACGAAATGCGTGGTGGGAGGGTTGCTGGGTGCGTTGTTGTGGATGGCGGGCGTGGTGTTCTGTAATCAGTGACGGCAGCTGCTGCGAGGCAATCGGCGGTCGGAGCTTGGGCTTGGCGTGTTCGCGGCTGGCGCGTGGAAATTATTCGAACTTTGGGAGAGACAGCACAACGCGCCTTCACCCCACGATACCCCTCTTTTTGTCTTTGTTTACCGCATACAACACAAGATGGCCGCACAAGTCGCAAACGGTGGCAGCGGAAATGCTGCCTTCAAGGTGAGGAGTGCCTGTTCGGAGCTCTGAAAACATTGACTGATGCAGCCTGCAGGACAAGGAGAAGCCCAGAGCTGTTCGCAGCGCCAACATCATTGCTGCACGAGGTACGAGAAGTCTTGGAAGCCCTGTCAGGATGGTATGCTGACCAACATATACAGCTGTAGCAGATGCAATCCGAACGGTACGTCCCACCGCGAAGTGCGGGGGAGTATTCAGTCACTGACAGTGGAGTAGTCTTTGGGGCCAAAGGGTATGGACAAAATGGTATGGGTCATGGCAGGTATCTAGGAGTTCATCAGGGCTAACCTGTGGCAGATCCAAACTGGCAAGGGCGAAACCATCATCACCAACGACGGAGCCACTATGCTTAGCCAGATGAGCGTTCTCCACCCCTCCGCGAAGATGCTCGTCGACCTCGCACACGCCCAAGACATCGAAGCGGGAGATGGCACAACATCAGTCATCGTTATTGCTGGAAGCCTGCTGGGCGCCGCCGAACGCCTGCTGGCCAAGGGCATCCACCCCACCGTCATCTCAGAGTCCTTCCAGCGCGCAGCACGAGAGGCGATACAAATCCTGACAGACATGTCGATTCCCATCTCCCTAACTGACAGGCCGACTCTGCTCAAGACCGCAACCACCGCGCTCTCGTCCAAGATCGTTGCACAGGAGCCTAAGCTGCCAATCATGGCGGTCGACTCGGTCCTCAAGGTCATTGACCCCAAGACTGCTGACAACGTCGACCTCAAGAACATCCGGATGATCAAGAAGCAGGGTGGTACTATCGAGGACAGCGAGATGATTGATGGACTGGTGCTCAACCAGCCCGTAGTGAAGAGCGCCGGTGGACCCACAATCAAGGAGAAGGCACGGATAGGCCTCATACAGTTCCAGCTGAGCCCTCCCAAGCCGGACATGGAGAACCAAATCGTCGTAAACGACTACAGGCAGATGGACAAGATTCTGAAGGAGGAGCGCACATACCTGCTCAACATGGTTAAGAAGATCCAGAAGGCGAAGTGCAATGTCCTCTTCATCCAGAAGTCGATCCTGCGCGACGCTGTAAATGACCTCAGCTTGCACTTCCTGTCGAAGCTCAAGATCATGGTTATTAAGGACATTGAGCGCGACGAAATCGAGTTCATCTGCAAGAGCACCGGTTGCAAACCGATTGCGGATGTCGACTCTTTCAGCGAGGACAAGCTTGGTTCGGCGGATCTTGTCGAGGAAGTACAGGCATCAGGCGCACGCTACGTCAAGGTTTCTGGTGTCAAGTCGGCAGCATCGACCGTATCCATTGTCTGTCGAGGAGCTAACTCGCTCATCCTGGACGAGACCGAGCGTTCGCTGCACGATGCCCACTGCGCTATCCGCTCTCTTGTCAAGAAGAAGGCTCTTCTTGCCGGTGGCGGTGCCCCAGAAATCGAGATTGCACACCAGCTTTCCCTCCGCGCCCGTGAGCTCTCTGGCACAGAAGCAATCTGCTGGAAAGCTTTCGCCGACGCCATGGAGGTCATTCCCACAACACTAGCTGAGAACGCCGGTTTGAACAGCATCAAGGTAGTCACAGAGCTGAGGCATAGGCACGCACAGGAGCAGAAGAACGCTGGTATCAGCATCAAGAGCGGAGGCGTCAAGAATGACATCGCAGAAGAGAACGTACTCCAGCCCCTGCTTGTCAGCACAAGCGCAATCGAGCTGGCGGCGGAGACAGTGAAGATGATCTTGCGAATTGACGACATTGCCCTGTCGCGGTAAAGGCTTGTCGATGCAGTGGATAGACATGTATGAATGAAGATGCCTGTCAAAAGCAAGGCACCATGAGTAATGAAAAAGCTACTGAAGCGACCTTCACGCACCACCTTCTCGTCCGAATGCAAAGAACCGGAAGAAACGCACGTCGACTGACACCTCAGAGACCCCTTACGTGCCCCGAAATGAGCTGCTGCAGGTGAACTTGCAAGCGAGGTCCACACTACCTGCTTCTCAATACGAAGTCGTACATCTCCAGCTGCCAGTCTACAGCTATATGTAACCCAGAGTCGAAGCAATTTCCAAATCTGGGACGAGCACGGAATCCTACAAAGTACAAACAGTAACCCGAAAGTCTCAACCAGGTCATTGGAAACTCGACGCGTTCCACATTGTGAACTTCGTCCGAGTCTCTTGCTGCACCTCCGCGTGGTCACAACACAGCACTTGTGCAAAAGCCCCTGCATTGTTCTCAAGTAGGTCACTCTACAAATCTGATGCCTTGCATATGGTCTAGACTACCGTAGTGGTGCAGCAGCGCTGGAGATGCACAAGCTGCAGCTGATGCAAGGCATCTCACTGCAGAGCAAATACGTCACGCTCATGCATCGTGGTCTCCGTTCTCGACAATTTGTCCTTGCAACTGCCGATATAGGCACTGTGAATATTAAATACAGCAAGCTTAGTGTACCTCGATGGAGGTAAGTATCTTCTTATGCTGCCAGAAGAGCACATGCCAATCCCTCAAATTCACATGAGGAAGTCAAGGTAGATCTGCTGAAATATTGTAAACTGATAAGTAGACCAAGGACTACGGAATAGTTGTCGACATCAGAAAATTGCCCAAGATCAGCCAAAGACTTCCAGGCCTTGCTGTAAGGCCTCAGATTGGCAGCTTCTACGTCCGATTTCTTGTGCTTCATGACGGATATCCCTGCCAGCCCACACATCTATATCAGACACCTCAATATTGTATCAACCAATCCAAGAGTCTACACAACCGAATCTGTCATCCAACAATCTTCCCCTGGTGGAACTGTAGTTCACATCCCGTTCGCTCCATCCCAGTCTCCGCAGCGGCATGCACGTCATCAACATCGAACATCCTCGACATGCAAGAGCGGACTTGGCTTCTACGTCTCCAATGAGCTTGCCGAGCGATCGCGAGATGGCATATGGGCTCGAGCTTGGACGTCCGGTGAACATCTCAGAAAGTTTGGTAGACTACTGTTTCAAGGCGGCTAAGGCTGCGAGGTAGCCACTTTGCATGAACGACGTCGAAGTGGAGATGGAGACATCGCTGTGTGTCGTATCTTCGGTGTCGTGCTTTCCGTGTTGTTCCATCCGTTTTGTACTTTCCGTGTTGTAACCCCATGCTGCTAGATGTCGGACTTCCTCCAGGCTGCACTCTCGACGCTAGAGATGCGTGGATGAGATGCACCGAGATAGTTATTGGTCACGGCATGTCACTTCGAAAGCTTGCATGCGGGGTCATCAGTGCGAGTCTCCCATGTTTGTTACCGTTACTATTTGTCGTGCAAGCTATAGCACGGCAGTTGTACAACTGCCACATCATTGCCATGTTGTGGCGCGGCTGAGTTACGGAAGCCTTCCGATCAATAAGAAGTGTGAAATTCAAACAGGAGTACACTGTGCCTACTGCCCGAAAGCACCGACGAACTTGTCGCCCAATTGGCATGCCACTGCCAGCCCTCGCCGACCGGGCAGTGTAAGGCAGAGGACGACTCGAGCAGTCTGACCGTTCTCGGTCACGTAGACTACCATGACGCTTTCGGTGTTACACATTGCACACATGTTCCTTTGGCTTGGGTATAACGGTCATCTTAAGGCCTGGTGGGAAAGTAGGTTAGTCAATACAGAGGTAAGTTTGGCGAATAGACAGAACTCTATCTGTAGTTGAGATAGTAACCAACATGGAGAACCATGACAGTGCTGTGAGAACAAAGGTTTCCATGTGCCGTAATTACCGGCGCTAAATGTGGTAGTCTGAGCCTCAAGGACACTAGTTGGTAGTCACTGGATCGGAGAACTAAATAGCAAAACAGCGACTTGTGTCTAGTCGAGCGCCTTGAAGGCTGCTCAGAATTTTTCATTCGTTGATCTCTCTTCTTCTCTGTCTTTGTTCGAATAGACATTAATCGAATTAGAAATGGAAAACGCCATGTTCATGCATATCGTCATCGTACATAGCCGTGAGTGGCTTGAAGCAAAACGCCCGCTAACATGCAACAATATAGTCGCTTGAAGATAGGAAGACATGAGTTGTGAAATGGAAGGTACAAAGAAAACGTAGCTTTTGGCGGCTAGGTTGTGTAAGATCGTCCCTTCTGGCTTGCGCGCTTCAGAAGTCGCGTGACGAGACTGCCTTTTGGCTTTGGCTTGACGTAGAATGGTCCCTTGGTGCCAGTCTGATCGTCGGTCAGGACAAGCTCTTCGAGAGCGAGTGGGTCGTCCTGAACGGTTGCTGTTGCTGTCGATTTTTGGTGCAGGTGCTGTGACTGGTTCTGCCAACCATACAGCGCATATTCGTCTGCTCGCAGGTCGGGCCGAGTGAGCGTCATGCGCAGAGTCATCTCGCGATTCATGTGTCCAGGGCTCGGGTATGAAGTGGATAGTCCGTTGGAATCAATCGAAGATATCTGGCGCGTGTGCAGACGGAAGGACAAGCCTGTGCTCGAGGGTGTTCTCGGTGACTCAAGATCGACGGTGGATTCGCCATCAGATTCAAGGCCTTGGTTCTCGTTATTCCTGCCTTCGAAGAAAGAAAGTTTGCCGTCCCTGAGGAATGTGTGCATGTCTCGACTAAACTTGCGCGAGTGCTTAGTGACTGGAGGAAGTTGATAGTGAGGCATGGCGTTTTCCTGTTCGGCAGTAGACGGAAATCCAAACTCGATGGCTTCGTCGAACTTCTGCGGTGAGGCGAGGTACATGCGTAATTTCCTTCTTGTCTCCGGGTCCTGATAGTACGTGGCGTCTGGATCGAATGTGGGTGTCGGTGGTGTATACGAAGAACGTCGTCCTGGGAGCGCTGACGACTGTGATCGCTGATGTCGAGGTCGATATTCCGCAGGGAAGATGAACAGCGGAGATGCTGGTCCGGCCATTGCAGAACAAGTCGAGTGACGACTAGGTGGACCGCCCAGAGACATAGTTCGTCTGAAGCCTGCTGGACGCATCTTTCTTATTGATGATGAATCCATGGTGTCGAGGAAGAACAAACTGCTTTCTGTATCCCGCTCTTTCTTCGATCTGGGTGAGAAGGTAAATGAAGGCCGACAAGAGCTGTATGTAGAAACTGAGAAACGGCGCCCTTGTGGTTCCCCAGCTTCTGACGTGTTGTCAAGGTTGTTGGTGGAGAAGTCGAAGTGGAAGTCGTGAAAGCGTTGCTTGGCAACCTCGTCTGCCTCCAGGCTGTGGTCAGGAGGAAGGAACGCCTGGTCGCACTTGGCGAAAAGAACAACCTGCTCTTCACGAGAGAAGTGCTGCTTCCGCACTTTATCAGGTAAAGACAGGAAGAATGCAGCCTCGGCTTGCGAAAATTCGAGCTCCTGCTGACTTCCCGTAGTAAGCGCTCGACGCCTGGAGTGAAGACGTCGAAAAGGTGCTGTCGAAGCTGCACGAGAAGAGGAGCCAGAGGACGGCTCACTTGTCTGATCACCGATGGCCTGCTGCTGTATTTGCAGTCGCTCGAAGGACGAAAAGTACTTTCTCCTGCAGCAAGCACGGGTTAGCTTTCAAGCCGGCTACTGCAAGGTACTCAGGAACAATAGCCCTGGTGTGGGGTGCCAGGAGGGACTCATGCACGCGACAACGCGCCTCATCACACGTTCGGCAAATCAGAAAAGGCTGGGACACACGTACTGGACTGAAAGCGGAAGCGCGTCGTAGTCGACCTGCTGTAGCGGCGGAGGAACTGCCCTCGTTTTTCTCCTCATGGCTTCGATTGCGATATGGCGTGACGGCCGGATCCAGGTACATATGGGTGCACTGCAGAGGAATCACGCCCTGGCCGAAGTGTGTCGACCTCACGGTGAGAGGTGCAAGTGCTCGTGGGATGATCGTCCGGGCGGGATTGTCCAATGGCGGCAATGATGGACAGGCGAGGAGGGACTGAAGGGTTGAAGAAGCAACGAAGAAGCGAAACGGAGCTGGAATGGAACAGAAACAATGTGAGGGCTTATTAGCAGCATACGACCGACATGCGCACTTGGGGCGGCGCATATCTTCGTACATGCAGTCGGTATGCCACCGCTGCACTAACGCAGCGCCAGAGACGTGGACAGCTCGACCTCACGTCTGGGCCCTAGCAGTGCAGTGGCTCAGGATCCGACAATCAATCAGACTGCCGGTCACGCTTCTCGAAAGTCGATCAGCGGGTCAGGCACATCCTAGAATACCCTAAAAACAGAGTATTGTTCGTTCTGAGAGCCGCTTTGAACCACCAAAGCATGGGCGGTGGCAGCAACAACATCACAGCAGGGACCAAGTCAGTCCAATAACCCTGGGCATCTTGGTCGCACACGCAGGCAAACTCCCCGCTTCTCTCCACCTCTCCGTCCGCTGTTTCAGGCCAACACGGCCGCTCAGGGACGCCAACGCGGGCCCCAGCACTAGTGTCGCTGGTCTGCAACACACCGCATTAGCTGCCAAAAGTTCCTAGCTCACGGCAGCGTCACGGGTGCGGTTGTCTATGTTGGAATTGCAATTGCGGACCACCGTTCATGCCTCTCCAGCAAGTGTCGTCACTTGTTTGTTCTCAGATGGCATGCTTCAGGCGAAGCCCGTGTCCGCTTCACTGGATCAGCACATCAGCCGGACGTTGCACAGGTAATACTCGCACGGACGATACCACATTCTCTGTGTACCATTGCGAGCATGCGCAGTGTGACGGCAAAAGAGCTGAAGGACATGCACGATCCATGTTGGGAAATAAGCATCCATAATGTTTGCTGTGATTTGCAAAGGTACAAGCAAGGGTATCTCCAGAGAAACTCTCAACCAACACCCAACAACAAATTGCCGCCGTCCCATATATCGCCCACCATTATATCCAAAGTTTCCAAAGTTTCTGCACCGGACAAACGTCCACGTGCTTGCAGAACCCAATCTCGAGACCGCGGGCTGGTAGCACCATGTCAAGATCTATAGACTTTCGGTACGCGCGATTAGGGTCTCTAATAATCCCTCAGCCCGGTTCCAGGGACACCTTCTCCAATGCCCACGTTTATCAAAGATCTGTGCAAGTAAGATAAAACGTGTGTTGCCAATAGAAACAGCTGTACTCAGCCTCATGCCCCGGCTATGTCGTAATAATACTCATCGTCCAATCCTTCGCGACTTGGTAAGATCGGCTCCCCCAAGCCCACATCCTCGAAGCGCACGTTAAGCAAGCGAATCTTGAGTCCATAGCCGCCAATGAAGTTCACAAGCTTATTGGTGTCGGCTGTAATAGGCTGTTGGTTCAGGAGCATAAGCAGACCGTCAAGCCATTCTGATGCAAGAGTGTGGCTTTGAGGGTGCAATTGCAAGAGAACCGACTCTTTGCGACCCGCGCCTGAACCGCTGGACGCCTGCCGCGAGTGATTGGTAGCACGCAGGTAGCCATGGATTGTGATCTTGGTCGAAGTAGTCGCTCGCTCATGTGGAAGACTCTTGACCGTGCTGTCGGACGACGATGAAGATGGTGCTTCTGCCGAGACATTGCTCACGACAGAGGACACAATGGAGAGATCGACTGTCAATGCATGTCAGCCAGAGCATTTACGCAAGCATGCACACTAGGCCAATCGGTGGCACTTACTCTTCTCCTTCAAGGCGTCCAGCCTCGGTTCCGTTGTTGGCTTCTCGTCAAAGTCGGCGTAATGCAGATATCGTCGGTTGTGTGATAGTCGTACAAAACGCCACGCTGAGGGGACTGCACGGCTGAGGGTCTTGCTTGTGACTGGCCCCGCACTCGAGCTATAGTCGAGGCCGCTTGGGAACCACCCGCCCTGAAGTAAGCACCTTATCCTCTGCTCTTTGACGAATTGGAGAGCCTCGTGGTTCAGTTCTTCACGGACTTGGCTACGCAAGGTCAGTCTTGGCATTGACAGCGGAGCCGCCGATGAACATACCGCAAGTGATGGCCCCATGCATCCTCATATGTGAGTTCGAGCAACTCCATCTGCAGCTCTCGTAATCTCTGTATCTCAAACTCTGCCAGCTCTTCCTCAACATCTCTGATCTCTCTCGTGCGAGGAGCCTGGCCCACAACTTGCTCGATCAGTATCCGCACCAATTCTTCGATCTTGTCGAAATCCTCTACTTGAGCTCCTGCCGTCTTCCACAGCCGAATGAACGCATTGAGGCCGCTCGTGTGTGCTCTCGACCAATGGAGCAATAAGGGCCTGAATGAACGGTCGAAGTTTGCTCGAGACTCAAGGACTGTGTACCTCTGCGAGTCGAGATCGTCTGCCCTTTCCACCTCAAAGTGTTCATATAGTATGGATGTTACCGAAATACTGGCTCGAGCGATTGGACAGCGCTGCTCAATAGATTCTGCTGACTGCTCCAGCAACAGTTTCTGGAACCCATCTTCGTTCTTGTAGACGTAGTCGGTGAAGTCCATGAGGCCTAGAAACCCTGTGGCTTCGAACTCCCAGGCTGGCGACTCTGTATCGAAACCTAATCGACGCCACTTCAACTTTTTGCTGCCTTTGGCGTCCCCCTTTTCAGCGGTACTAGCTGTGTGCAAGCCTCGAATAGCCCTTCGATGATCTGGCTTCTCCAGATCGACCTTCTCTTCCCGCCAGTTGCGCAGCAGTATTTTGGTGAGCGTCTGGAAGTCGAGCAACGGGTGAGCTAGATCTTGTATCGCAGAGCTCTGCATGAGAGCATACACGCTCTTGATTACACCAAGCTCCTGTAGCTGCTTTGTGAATTTGGGCGCTTCGAAGTCGGCATCGTGTGCGATCGCATCACGCATCAGTGCATTGATGAGCTGGAGCGAGTTCGCGCAGAGGGCATGGTCGGCGGAGGTGATCTTTTCGACGAGCGAAGGGAGGAATTGCGGTTGGGTGTCGACTGCTGGCTTAAGTCGCTGGAAGCCAGTGACACCAGGCTGAGAGGTTCGATGGAGAGGGTGTCCGACAATCGCTGCTAGCACCGACATGGCACCTCGATTGACATTGACGAGCGGCTGCGCAACTACGAGATCGACTATCTGTCACCCCTCCGTCAGTCTTTCCCATACATTTGACAAGTCCCACCACAGCACGCACCCTCGCTATGAGATCATCTGTGACATGGTCCCAGCCCTTGTCCAGCTCTAATAGGCGCGCCAGCGACGTGAGGCCATAAGCCAATGTGTTTCCTGTAGCATGCAGAGCCAGGAACCTGAGCTTTGGCAGACCCCCTTCGTATATGAAGACGTCGGCGAAGGAGGGGTCACCAATGGCAGTTTGTAGCTTGAACGCTGCCATCTTCTTGGTCGACTCCTCCTCGGCTCCCAATCGAGCAACCAGCTCGGAGACATTGACACTATCCATGGCTCAGTGACAAGGTCGCGTACGATACAGGGGTGTAGATAAAGGTCGTGAAGGCTGCCAATTCATAACAACTACCGTGGAAAGTGCCAAAACATCGTGTGTCAGTTTCCAAAAACAATATACGCAGTCGCAAGTTCAACCTTTAACGTTGGGGGCCAGGCCGTCTATGTACAGTGGGCGCGCAGCTTGGACGTTAGTCTGGCACGTGAAGCGTGTTATGTGGGGACCGCACTTTCTCCTCCTGCATGCGCTAGCTTTCTTAGCGTAGTGATGCCTTGCGCTAGGTCGATCCTCCAACAACAACCAAGTTCACTTAGGTTCTCACTATCGTTGTCACTACACTCCTTCTTGCATTGCCTCGTCCGGCGTCTGTGTTTCTGCGATATACCTGCCTGTGGTATTTTTGATCGTACTAGAACCTTCATTTGCACCTTTCACCGCTTTGCCGCCGCACGCTCCCTCAATTCCAGGTCCCACCAGTTCCTCTGCTTCACCGTGAGGCCGCTGCCATGGTCTACATCACATCAGACCTCTTCGGTCCTGTCGACACACACAGCCAATCCCACCACTACTGGCATACCATGACCGACTCGCAACACGACGCGGCAAGCCTGGGAAAGAGGAAAAGGACACACGACGTAGATGCAACGCCTACAAGTCGAGCACCTCGTCCTCAACATACGTCAGCCTTCGACAACAACAGCGACCGATCGTATGCGCCGTACGCAACAGCGGAACATCGTCCTATGAAGCAAATCAAACGCATCAGTCCAAAGCTCGCCCTTCTTAAATCGACATCGCACCTCATGGATACCGACGCCAGTACGAGCCCACTAGTAGGCCTCACAAACGGCCAAGTCCAGCCCCACGCCGTCACAGACCTGCGAGCATGCCACGCGTGCAAGTCAGCACCGAAACGAAAGAAGGATCTCGAAAACTACATGGATTGCAAACGTTGCGTCGGTCGAACGTGCTACATCTGCGCAAGGCAATGTTTGGGAGGATGTGGAAGGAAAGTCTGCAGGGAATGCACTGCAGAGGTGGGACAAGAGAGAGATTCTTGGTGTTTAGACTGCCTCCAGCGGGAACAGTACATAAAGTAATTCGGGGAAGAAACTGTAAACTGGGAGGAGGTTTGGACATCAACTTGGCACACATCATTTCTTAGCGTGGCGTAATGAGCGTTTGGGTTATCATCATCTTGTCAAGATACTTTTATGAATGCATAGCATATGGAAGAGAAAGAGAAAGTATTATTAACAAACTATTCTGTTCACCGCATTAGAGTCCCTACACATGTGCATGACCTTACCATAGATCTTCTAGAATTAGGGCATCAATAGGCCCATGAACATTCACATGAAAATGTGACAACTTCACGTCGAGATTATGGTCATACCTTATTGCCTAGTGTAGAAGTCAGTTCCATGCACTAACGGCAATCTGGAAAAGCATGCAATCAAGTCAATCCAATACTAGCGATTGTGTGACAATTTCCACGACAGCTGCTGTTTGTAAGCTTGAAGTTGTCATCCATCACAGTAACAGACCACCGACTTCACCTAATCTTGACCACCAGCCATCAGGGTAGTATCTTATAAGCGCTGCTAGTCAGTATTTGATCATACCCGCCCATAATGCTACTGACACCTCTTATCTCTACATATAATGTTCTATCAGTATATCGCGGTGACCTTGGACGTATCTCAAGTGAATTCTCAAAGCTGAAGATATCCACTTGCGTTGCATTCGGCGTATATGAATAGAAGACTAAACACTGGCAGAACATTTGCACTACATGGCAGTATCCAGGCGAAGCCTTCATGTAAAAGTCCGAGAATCGATTGGCACCGCTTACGAGGTCTCGGGAGCAGCAGATGAAGAAGAGACTAGCTCATGCGTACCAGACGCATGATCTCCACTTGAAAGCATTGCAGAGTAGGATCCGATCCTTATGCATTAATCACAGTGACATGCTCTTGCAATGCACTGAAGTGTGGCTACTAGCAAACACAACCGTTCCCAGCACCGGCCCTGCACAACCACCAAACTTAAATTCTTTCTGAAATTGTCAAAGAAACCCCAAAGAAAGAATGAGATGTCATAATGTTCCCACGCTTTAAACAACGAATGACAGCGGACACAGGATGCATACAGCCGTCTCAATACACCACTTCCGCACCCCAACCCTATCTCAGCACTACCCAAACACCCTTAGTCACCACCTCAACACCAGCCCTAAAAGCCCGGTTCGACCTGCCAAACCCCTCCAAGCCTGACCCAACAATCTGCTCGCCATGTGCTGGCTCAGCCACCGGAGACGCGGCCGATCGCATATGCAGCAGTGCAGATCTATAGATCTCGACGATCGTTCTCATGGTTCAACAACCCGTCAAACACATGTGGTAGCTTGTCTGCATGAGGTAAGAACTCGTCACAAAGTTCATGGAAAGGCGAAGATCTCGGAGCCATTTGAAGATATTCAAGATTGTTGACTGGCACGATAGTACGGTAACTTAGTTTCGTTGTTCTAGCTAACCTATGCTTTTTGTGTGCGTCGTAAGCAGCATGATTACCAAAACACATAACATCCATGCAGATAGGTCGTTCCACGTACATTGAGACCGAAGCCCGGATAGCAATGAGAACCCCTCCTGACATTACAGTGGCGCATGCCCTTGTCCATAGTGAACAGTTAAAGCCGTACCCCACGAGTACCCTCCCGAAAGCAGCCATGTAGATCGTGTAGGATACATACGCCTAACATACTTTTGCTGTGGGTCCAAGATCGAATGACCTTGCGTAAATCCTTTCGATTGATATTAGCCATTCCTATAAGATATGCCTGAAGATGACAAAACGATGCGAAAAGCCATTGAAGGATAAGACTGCAGCCGGAGTATCCCATCGAGCGTGGCCATTAAGTCTGGCAGGGTTCGCCAGTGGAAATACCATGGCGACAGGTCGAATGCCTGCAGCACCACATAGCTCAGGCCGCCATCGTTGAACAGTAAACAAAGGAGAGGGCCATGAAGACCATGCAGGAGGCTCGAGGCCGCCAGCGTAGTGACGGCCGAAATGAAGATTTTGGATGGCCGAAAGATGTATGTGATAACGCCCGTGATCCGTAAATGTTAGGATGGTATTGTACAGCAAGTCCTCGTGGACAAGTCTCGCAACCTGTGTGCGAGTGTAACCGATGTGTTCAACGGTGTGGGTGCTCGTAGGGTCGCATACCGCCAAACTCGACGCCCTGCATCGCTGTAGGCGCCTGCGTGCCCCATTGGGGTTGTTGCGGCGGAGGCTGTGCTTGAGGCTGTTGTTGCTGTGGCTGTAACGGCGGTAGGACGTTATTGGTTGACGCTGGTGTGTTGCCTTGCTGTTGTGCGAGCATACCCGTCATGCTTCCGTAAATGTGCGGGTTATTGGGGTCAAGGCGGCGCAGGCTGGTCCACATGGCGGTCAATTCGTTCTTCAGAAGCTCGTTCTCCTCCTGCGCTCGGCGAGAGAAGTCTGCTTCAGGTCGTAGTCGTGCGTTCTCAGCTCGAGCAGCTTCGTGTGCTCTACCAAGATTTCTGATATATTCGATAGCTAACATAGTGTTAGTTTAAGGTTGATTGTTGGAAGGACAGAAAATCTTACATTTCGTGAGAATCTCCCATTTGCTCGACTTGCTTCCAGGAGAATTAGGGAGGATCTGGTTGAGTTCATCGAAGAGGTTCTTCATCTCGCTACGACGCTTCCTCTCAGCCATCTTGTGACTGATGCGAAGCTCTGGGGTTCGACTATAGTTTCCACTGCCTTGAACCATAGATCCATGATCGAGACCTTGAAGACTCGTAACGCTGCGGTGTTGCATGGAGTGATGATGAGTTGTTGAGATATCTGGGTATAGTTAGCAAATGCATTTCACCAAAGATCAGGTGTGCGTGCCATTATCCAACCGCTTCTGTCCGGAGGGAAGTTGTGAATCTGTGGTGTAGATGCTACTGTTGATGGATGTGGCAAAGCTGTTCTGGCGCGATGGGATATGTGAATTCCCTGCGCTGGACTCACCACTGCTTGATGCTCGCCTCTCTTCAGGCTCAAACTCGGCAGGGAAAGCCCAAGCATAACTCTTCGTGGGCGCAGCAGCCATAGGATCTGGCATACCCGACACGCTTCGAGGATTTGGGTTGATGATAGGCGCTCGACGAGGAGGATGATTAGCACGGATGCCGCTGTTGCGGACTGGCGGTGACAGTGGGGAAGCGCCATTGATGCGTGCATCAGGGTTGGTGATACCTCGCTGTTGCTGGAGGTTGGAGACAAGCGAAACCCGCGATGGGTTCTGGCTATCATAGGGGGAAGCAGGGCTGATCTGAAGGTGACCCATTCCTACGTTCATGCGGCTGTCCACACTACTGCGTCGGGAGTCGAAATGTGAGCCTGCATCAGTGCTCAAACGGTTGTCGCCGAAGCCCTGATTGAGGGAAGGAAATGGCGCACTAGGCTAAGGCTTGTTAGTAAGTACGACACAGAACTGTGAGCGACGTACCTGTTGAGGGTGGACAGCCTGGTGCCTGGCCGAAGATGGCGTGTCAGTAATGTTGCGTGTTGGTGAGTCCTCAGCATTGAGGATCGTCTGAAGTTGGAGACCCATGTTGTTGGATACAGTGGAGGAGTCTAAGAATAATTAGCACTGGCACGAAGAGGCCTGGGAAGGTCCAAGAGCAAGTGACAGGAAGCACTCACGTTTGCTCTGAGAGATGGACCAATTACCAGAATCACGAGCTTCGCGAGACTCAGATTGCTGTCTGAATCGGACTGGGCTCTGTTCAGACGGAGAGAGGCTGCTGGTGAGAGAGGCAATGGATGGCAGGGCCTGAGGGTGAGACCCGTTGCCAGGCGCGGGCGGCCGTTGTTGAGAGACAGACTCCATAACGATGTCAATGAGCGAGGGCCGGTGCCTTTTGCGCTACCTGAGGTTAGGAGGCAAATCTGGGGTGGGTTGCCGTGAATGGGTGGTGATGCAGAGCGCCAGTGGTGGGATGCTGGCCAATGAGGAGCAAGAGAGCAAGGCCTAGAAGGGAGCGTTATAGATGGGTGACTTTTCCGTTACAGCGGGTTGCTGGACCGAGAGGGTGGTAACAAGAGAGGGTGTTGATCTGGGGTCGAAGAATGGCAGCAGCGTGGAGGAGGAAGATGGCCAGGGAGGACTGCAGGCTGGAGGGAAGGAAGGTCGAGGGTCGAGGGCGCACGGGACGCAGGTGGTCGCTCCTACCCTTTGGGATCGAGTAGACGTTCGGCGGGGCAGGCCAGCAGAACGAAATATTCCGGGTACGCGCCAAGCAAACACTATGCTTCGTTGCTGAGGCAGGCGCAGTCGTGTGCGGTCTACACGCGAACAATTCCGCTAGGCAGGAGAGTCGCAGGTACTTGCAGTCGCAGCCAATCTGAGCGATGACGATACCGAGACGCCCTTCTTTTGGCGGACAGCAGCAACACCAGGCTAAACCAGTGATAGTCGCGCCGACCGCGACGGATCATGAAGCTCTCACGAACGCTCGTAGCCAAATTGGACGTGGCTGCAGTGCAATCCTCGGCGGGTCTGCGTTGCAGCAAGGTCAATTGCAGAACCAATCTGGCTTGGCGCTGGACTGGTACACAGCGTCCTAAAGGCGGGATCTGAAATTTGCGCGATGACTGGCGTACTGGCGATCCGATGCAACGTGCAGGCGTCCTGCGAGGCGCGCCAGAGGTTGCTGGTGAGCTTTGGCCTGTTCCGGGAGCCTATGGAGCAGCTGATGGGTGGCGCCTGGAGGTCACACACGTCGAGTGCGGTCAAACTGGACTTCCCAAACAGATCGGGGGCGGCGAAAACAAAGTCAGCGCCGAATCAGCACAGGCACTCGTCTTGCTGCACGCGTATGGCAGAGGGCAGTGGGGTGTTATGGGGAAGGAGGGCCAGTTTCGCAGACATTCAGGTCGACTTGGAGTCCTAGGAAAAGTGAGGGGGCAGCAGCTGTTGTTCGCGACCGATGATTCAATGAGCGCGCAGCGTGCCTTGCATGGACGGGCTTCGTTCAGTTTCAAGGGCGCGGGGGGCACACAATGAGCCGGATGGAGACACGAACAAGCAGCGCGCAACCAGTGGTCTGGACGTGTGTGCGACCGCGGGATGAATTCGAAGTGGAGGAGCTTGCAGCGGAGTGGAAAGCCAACAGTCACGAATTCGATCCGCAAGGGCACTTCTGGGAGGGACCAATTAATGAGGATACTGATGCCCAGAACTAAGCCGGCCGCACGTGGGAATCGTTCAATCGAGGCCTCGTGTATCTAAACAAGCCCATCTAGCGGCGGCTAGTTGCAACTAATGTGGCACTCCCTGGCTCCGCGCGCGAACTGCTGCATTGCTGCATGGTCAGATGGCGGCGCAGATGACGCCCAGCGACTTTCAGCGCCGGGGGGTCACGACTGCGCATCGTCGTCCAGCATTCCAGCGAGGACACATGCGTGAGCCAGAAGAGCAGCAGCTTCACCGTACCATGGTAGAAGACCAGCACCTGAGCCGTGAGGGCGCGATTAGTGGTGCCGTCCGCTGTACATAGCACCGCCCGCCACGAGGGCCACCTTTCTCCACGTCTCCTGCCCAACCGGCGCGTTCGCCGGGAAAAGCAAAGTCTGCGCTTCACTAGCGATCCTCATGGCCGACACCACGCCGAGTCGTGCATGCTGCATACAATAACGCTGCCAACATTGTCACATATTGCTTTATTCAAGCAGCAACGTGTTCTCCACGGTTGTCAGTAGCTGCCTAACTTTAACCATGGTTTTGACAGCTTTGGGCCGCGAGGTATATCGAACTGTGGACGAAGAAGTACCCCGAACCAGACAAAAGAAGGCGCTCATGCCCATGCTTCGACGCGCCGTCAAGTAGAGAACCCTGAAACGTTCTATCACGTGGCTACAACCAAAGAGGGTCGAAGCAAATATCCTCTTGCTGAGTTCCTTAAAGTTGCTCCTCGGACCGACTACGTCCAACTCGAGTCTCAAGGTCTACCATCCTTGCAACGGGTCCCACACCGCACCCATCTAGCGGAACAAACAATAAACAGGATCAGCTCCTCGTCTCGTGAACAGCGACATACCAGGTGGGTATCCCAAACAGTCCTGTTCTTTGACCTCTGGGCCAGGATGATTCAATGGTTATGTCCTACGCTGTTTGATGGACCTGAGATCCCCCCTCATACCAGAATGCCTACATGGGCCTGTGCCGATCTACCAGGCCAGTTACACGACATCGTCAGTGGTCACGTTGCGTACGCACCCCCGTTAACGCAGGTCAATGTCCGAGAGCAAGGCTGCTTTTGCATGGCCTACGCAGAACCAGTCTGGGAGGAGCATTCTGGTACAGTCTCTCGGACGTCAAATTGTGGTGTAGACTTCCGTTCTCGAGAACTCGACAACTCGAACCACACACTTCGAGGAGGCAAACCGAACGGCCCGGACGAACTACTAAATACCTCACAACAACGGTGCCCCAGCGGTAACAGACCTCAAAGATCATCAAGCGCCCTGGTATACCTGCCTTTCTCCTAAGACAAACAATGACGATCAGTCAAGTTGCAGTCTGGTCACAGGGTAGCACAAATGGACGGCTGAATCCCATGGTTACAACAGCCTCACAGCAACTTCCGGTTAAACGCGGCCAATTCATCCACACGGCTTGCATCTCTCGTCGTTTTTGAGCATCTCCGTCCTAGTCACTGACTTAGCTCGAGGTTGGCGTCAGGTCCACCACCGCATGTACGCCTCTTTTGCTTGAGACCCGGATTGTGCGACAGTACGCAAGAACCGACAACCAGGTTTCGAGAATAACGGCTTCTGTATCAGGTGCCAACGCATGCTCTGTACGCAACACACTCTCCAGCATGGGCCATGAGCCGGGCTGTCTTGGTATTGCTATTGGTCTTGTCCCAGGTGAGGAGGCAATGTCTCTCACTGAGTGTCCATGATTTGGAAGAGCTTCTCTGTTCATACCGAGAACATATCCAGTGCTCAACCTCGCCCTGAATCAACCTGCAGATCATGAAACCTCAGGATGCACGACTAATTACAGGCAACGAGCTATCCACCATCCTTCAGTACACACAAGCTGCTGTACCTGTCAGCCTTGCATTGGTCGTATAACATCACCACTTGGGGTGAATACTTGCACGGCAGACTGCATATCTGTGAGGTACGGTCAGGTGGATCACTGGCATTTAGCCTCGTTGCAAACCCTGGCTATGGGGTATACCACAGCACTCAACATTGCGTCGTCGCTGTCCGATCTAAGCCACCTATGGACTTGCAGAATCCGATCAGCCTTTGTGTCGCCAGAGGACAACACGTTGCTAGGACAGAAATCAAGCCGATACACACGGATTGAGACCTCATGCTGTGCATCGAGCATCGTAAGTGAGCAGCCGGTAGCCGTTCATAGGTGGAACTGTTGGGACTTTGGCCGTAGCACAGATGCAGTTGGTACGTAGCTGGCAGGTCGCACCGCGCTCAACGGCGGTTCGAAATGCTCACTGCAGACTGCTCCAAGTGACATTCCAACATGGCAATTTCGGGCGGATAGTTGCGAAACTGCTTAGCCTTCTCGCTTCCATCCATGATCAACACCAAAGATACCAATGCGTCCGACGTCCGACTCCTACAACTATGTTCGTAAACTTTCTCGGGAACGCATTCCGGCGGTGAAGTACGCTTGCAGCCCCCTGAGTCCACCACTGCACAACATGCAGCGTGTCCTCCAAAAGTAATCTACATCATACATGCAGTGGTAGCGACCGGCGCTGTGCCCGTTGGCCTGTAAGCACCGCCAACATCAGTTTCGTTCTGTCAGTGATCGCCGAATGACTAGCGGCATCTTGGTCAGATCTAGTGGAGTCTTCCTCAGCTCGGGCAAGACCGAAATGCGACTGAGACTCTGAAATGCCATCGTTCGATCCTTCGCTCAGGGGCACGTTGGAAGTGAGCAATACGTTGCCTCAACGGCGTGGTCCACCGACGACCATGGTACCTGAATATTACTCCGCACTTCGACCATGGAAGAGCCGTTCACAGTTGCGTAAGGTTGCGTGGGGCCACGGGGTGCCAATGCCAGTGCCAGAAACACGTTCAGAAGACAACTTGCACATCGGCCCGTTCAACGCCGTCGATCTCTCGCTCCTGCCCGAAAGAGAGATCTGCTTCCGAGCAGGGATTCCCAGCCCTATGATTCATCACGTGCCGATGGCGTTGAGGGTCTGCGGGGAAGACTTTCCGCAGACACGAGATACCACGCGACGATTTGAGGTGACGAGGTAAGATGGCTGGCACTGCGTCTGCTGCGCATGTAGCACCTGTGGTTGATACTTCTTCAGGTAGCGGATACATTGCATCGAGCAGTTCGATCCTGCCATTCTTGCGGCTGCCTCGTGAGTTGCGCGATCAGGTACGTTTCCAGGCTACACCCACACCTTGACAGAAGCATCTAATACTCCTAGATCTACAACCATGCTCTTAGCATCCCCGATAAGCGCAGCGACCGCGCCCTCCGCATCGAGCGCCGCAGCCTGAAACACTTCCGCCCCAGCGCCGCCGCCCTCCTCCTCATCCTGCACCACGAGTACTTCCTCCTCAATCGCCAAATCGCCCTCGAGGCGCTCGAAGTCCTCTCCAAGCACCACACCGTCTTTCTTAGCTGCGGTCCCTTCGTTCTAAAGTCGCTGCTCGAAGCTGTTGAACAACAGCATGGGTCCGGCAAACAATGGCTCAAATGGCTGAAAGCCATCGAGCTCGACTGGGTCACATTTCCAGATCTGCGCATGTACCCGCCAGACCGCACACACGGGCGCGACGAATGGTGGTTCGAAGCCGCAGAAGAAAGGTATGATAGCGTGGAGGTGGATGTCGACTACGTGCGCGGCGCAGCATATAATGGGCACTATGACGAGCACGATCACACGGGCGGGTACTACGACGACAACTTCTATGACCCGGCTGATGCGTCGCTGTACCCTGCGTACGCGCACCCCGTCCCCGTTCTTCACCCAAACGCCGCAGCAGACGACATTTTCGGGTTCGCGGACCACAACCCGTTCCAGAATGCCGAAGAAACATATCATCCGACACAAACAAGCAACACCGTCGAAGACCTGACCACGAAACTCGACCTGCTAGTCGACATGGAAGTCACACCCCTCTTCGCCTACCTCTCCTCCCCCACCTTCCCATCCCTAACATCAATAACCCTCCCCCTCTACTTCATCTCCCGCGAATCCTTCTTCCACCGGCGCCACAGCCGGCCGGGCTATACACTACCCTTGAAAGTGCGGTACTGGGTGCACGTCACCGTGCACGCCTTCTCTCTGCTGCATTCCTCATCTACACTACAAGAAGTGCGGATCAAATATATGCCCTGGGATATCTGGGCGAGCATGGACAGCTGCGATGACCTGCACCGCATTGTAGAGCGGGGAGTGTGGTTCAACGATCCTGCAACGGATGGCGAGGGCGGGGAGCGCGAGCACGAAGGCGAGGCGTTCCGGTGTGTGTGGGCGATGCTGGTGGGAAAGGGATTGTGCACAGGGAAAGGACGGACACGGATGGGTCTCAGTTCTTCGATCAGATTTGTAAAGTGGGATGGGGAGATGGACAGCTACAGAGTGGGAGACGAGCTGGAAGTTGTGTTTGCAAGGGCAGCGAAAGATTTACCGGCAGAGTCTGCGCTTTCCAAGTGATACAGGCGAGCCAGACGTAATCTACTTCAGTAGTGCCACAAGTCTGAAACTATCGCAGTATTTCTCAACAGGTAGTCAGACTACTAGCACCACGGAGGTATCAAAGAATCGTTATGAATTGCAACTATGTCACCATGGTATACCTATGATTGCGCCAGCCGGACCATGCTGCTGTGTCAACCACGCCAAAGATCGTAACACACATCCAAGCTTCCCCAAGGATACAGAACCAAAACAACGTGAGAAGGAATCGAAGAACAGAAGCATTGTACACGGGTGGTAATCCAACATCTAGAAGTCCCAGAAGCTCTTATCCGCGCCCTTGCGCCCACCCATACCGTCGCCAGTGGCTTTGATTCCTTTGTGGTTCCCAATGCTCCTATCATCAGCCTTAGGCTCCTCTGGCTCTTGGTCGAACAGGGAGAACTGAGTGCCAGCGCGGTTACCCATGCCGTTACCAGCGATGTTGATCTTGTAACCCTGCTGCGGCGATTCGTCGTAGAAGCCAAAGTTAGACTTCGTAGCCTGGTGAGAAGGCTTTCCAAGCTTGCTGTTCTCATTGGACTTGTTAACGGGAGTGTTGTCGTTCATTTCCCAGTGGGCACCAAAGTCCTTGGAGCGATTCTTGTTTTTGACTGCCTTCGTGACGTCGTTCAGTGCGCGGTTGTCGCCGTGAGCGGTGCCCTCGTCGTCGTCGTTGCCGGTAACATGATCTTTGTACAGGCCTTGGCCCTTGTTCGATGCACCACCCTTGGTGGGGGCTTGAGTCTTGCGCGCAGCTGGTGTACCATCATCCTCGAATTCGAACTGGTGACCGGTGCCGGGGCGTGCCTTGTACACGCGCTCCACGCGGACAGGAGACGTCTCGACCTACAATGTGTCAGTATAGCACTCATCTACAGACTTCAGTGTCAGAACACAACGCAAGGACCAGGAGGTCCAACGTGCTGTTTGATTTGCACCCACCTCGTCATCTTCCCAACTGAAATTGCGAACAGCCTGCGGGTTATTCTTAGGGTTCGTCTTCTCAGGCGTGACAAAGTCCTCGAAGTCCCAGTTCGCCTGGCTCTTGCTCTTGCTCTTGTCGCGAAAGCCCTCCTTCCTTGATGCATCACGTCCACGCGGTGTCTCCTCGTCTTCGCCATCGCCAAACTCGAAGTGGTTGAATTTCTTCGGGTTGGTCTTGGTGACCTTGAGGGGTGTAGTTGCAGCAATCCTGTCCTCCTCTGTCTCATCAAACAAGCGGTTTGCTTGCAGCTTCTTGTTGGCACCAGCCTTGACTGGGATCCTCTGGTTCTGTGGAGATGTCGTTCCTGCATTCTCGCCAACAAACAGCTCAGAGTACTCGCGCGGCGGGGGCTTTGCAGACAGTGCGCGTGGCGCTATCTGGTGCGCACTAGGCAGCTCCTCGTCGATCTGACGGCGCTCGAACAAGGAAAGAGAGGCGTGGGGGTCGTTTGTGGCATTGGTGGTCGAGTCTCGCGAGCGGATTGAGACCTCGTCTGCGCCTCGTGAAGCGGTCGAAGGGCGCGAAGACGGCGCCGAGTCTAGTTGTGCGAGTTGAGCAGAGGACTTGATCAGCTTCGCCTGCTCTGGGCCTTCGCGGATGGGCCAGTTGCGAGCGCGCGCGCCAATTACGTCGATTTGCTTGAGCAGCGAGCCCTGGTCCCAGTACTGACGAATCTGCGTAATCTTGTCTGAACTATCAAAGTGCACGATGTGGACCTGCATTACTGTCAGCATGCGCTCAAGTGTCTCTTGGAAGGGTGCTCACCATAGGGAAAGTCACAGTGCGATCTGCGACAAAGTTGTCGTCCAGGCCAGGCAGGTACGCGCCGCCGCCGTTCTGGAATTCAATTGTCGTCTCGACGTCCAGACTGAGCGCATGTCTGCCCTCTACCACGCTCACGACCTGCTGCTTCGTCTTCTTCAGCAGCTTCTCCTGAACCTGCAGGTGCTTGATGATCGCCGCGGCATCGTGGATGCTGGTGAGGGTTGTAATGTAGTTCAGCGCTGCCTTCTCTGCAAGAGCGCCTTGCGAAGGACGGTCTAAGAACGTCTGGTACGTGTCGCTGAGCGTCATGGCGCAGACTGTCGCAGATGTTGGCTTCTGGTAAATGTTGTGTAGTGTTGCAGGCCTAATAGATACAGGGTGATTTGTTGGTGAGTGGAGTTTGGTGGTGGTACACGCGCGGGGTTAACAAACAAACAGTCTGCAAGGCGTGTTGTGGTCGAGAAGGCGAAAAGGAACACGGATTGCGGTTGCCTTCCCAAGCGCCCTCAAGCCTGCCCCAAATAGAAGGCACCGCGGCCACTCCTTTGCTCATTTCGAACGCTCTCATGCAGGGGCATCCCGCCGCTACTCGTGTCGTTACTGCCGTTGTTTTGTTTTAACCTCTTGCGTGCTAGTGGCAGCTGGAACTGCGGAGGATCAACATGATGGCGAACGCGTGGAGTGCAGAAGAAGGATCAAGGTGAGGCCTGGGTGTCTGTGTACGCTGCTTGCTGTTCTGCTCATGTCAACCTGCCCAACAGAGCGTACCATGGTTGCTGCATGTCGACGTTCCGCATGTGTACCAAACTCCGAGCATCGAGTTGGCGTGTTTCAGGCTTCGGCTACTCCAATGCCATTCACGTGCTGCTTGACCGTAATTTCACGAAGTCGATGACAGGACAAGAGTACTGAAGGCTGTGTTGTCGATATGGTGGCTGTGTACGCAGGCAATACGCCGGTTCGGAGTGGGGTGGCAGAGGTCAATGAGATGGCATTGGAAATGCGGTGATATGTACACAAGGAAATCGCTACATATGAACAGAAACGAAATAAGTCGTTGGATACAAACAACACGACAAGAAAAGATGTTCAATCATCGCCAATCACAAAGTTCTCCTCGAGCTTCTCGTCAACGACTTCATCAGCATCGAAGTCGAAGACGCTTTCCCACTTCAGCACCTCGCCCTTGAAGTCGAGCCCCACGCTCGGCCTCTCTTTCACAAACCACGCACACCCGGCACCTGCTGCGCCGAAGATAGCCAGGCATGTCCAGAGCGCAAAATTGATAACAGGCACACTGACGTCGCTGCTGACGTAGTAGCTAGCACCGCTAACGGCGACAGCGAAGGCTTTGAATAGCGATGCGACTTGCATCATGCCGACGACTGTTCCTGCGGAGAAAGCGTCGGGTGTAGTGTTCAGAACGAGAAGCATAACGAGAACAAGTGCGCCGCTTGCGAGTATATGTTTTGTCAGGATGGCGAAGACCGAGAGAAGGGGCGCGAGGCCGGAGCATGCTGCCAGGAGAGCGAGGAGCGGCGTGATGATGTAGATGGCGGGGAAGAGGAGCGAGACTGTGCGGTAGAGGTTAAGCAGACCGTGCTTCTCTATCATCATGGGGATGAGAGAGAAGATGGCCATGGCGGCGACGCCGCGCACAAATAGTATGACGAGGCTGAGCCAATCGCACGGAATGCCCATGCCGCCGTGCTGTGTGCTGCTGTGACCAAGGTGCGGAAGGAGGACGTCGAAGGTTGCGGCGTGGAGGGAGAGAAGGCAAAATGATGAGAGGAGGACCAGGAGGGAGGGCGCTTGCATGAACTGCGTAATGGTGATGGATTCTGGGCGAGCGAAATCATCGACGAGGGTGATGTTGGTGTCCTCCGAGCTGCGTGTGAGGAAGGCTGCTTTCTCGCAGTCCAGATCCATAGGTTCGGTTGGTACGTCGTAGTGGAGCGGCAGACTCTCCTTTAGCAAGACAGAAGCAGCCAGCGCAATCGCGAAAAGCACACTTCCGCAAGCCAGTTCCGAACCCAGCGTAGGGAACTTCTCCCACACCATGCCATATGCTTGTAGGCTCTCAGAGACCATGCCCTGAACAAGGGGTCCAACAGAGCCACACAGCGAGATCAAAGGCAGCTTTGCGACGTTCTTCGCCCTTCCTTCTGCAGTCGCGCTCAAATCCCCAATCATCGTCAAGCTGGTGCACACAACCGCCGAGCTGACCATGCCCGCAAAGAACCTGAACGCAGCGCAAGCAGCAAGGTTCGTCGCAAAGCCCATACTCAGACAGCAAACCACCATACTCCATAGCCCAATCAGCGTAACGCGCCGCCGTCCCATGCGATCCGCCAGATACCCCCAGAAGAGGCCGGTGGTGCCGCCGAACGCATACGCGCAGTCGAGAATACTGCGAAGGTAGGATGTGGAGAGATTGCCGCAGTAGTCGGAGGATGAGAGGAGCATTTGGAGCTGAGGCTGTAGACTCGAGGCCATGATGCTGCATGTCGTGCATTAGCGCGGTTGCTCTCGACTCAGGGTCCACGGGATGCAAATCGAGAGTAAACAGCTCGTGGGAGGGGTGGACTTACGCTTCAGCAAAGAACACGAGGTAGACAAGCAGCAATTGCCTTCTCCGTGAGTGTGTTGTCGGGTCCAACGCGTCTGTGTTCTGCTTCTCCAGCTCTTCCTCGCTCTCGCTCTCATATCCATACATTTCCTCCTCAACCGGAACAACATCGTACTTCGCCAGCTCCTTGACCGGAATCAAACTCCTCGTCCTCTTGTGAAAACCCAACATCCTGAACCCCTGCGAAAATGACGTGAAAAGACTGATAGAACTGAAACGGCGCGAACCGGTATCGCGAATTCGTCGGAGGAAGGAGAACGACCAGCGCTCAACCTTTGTAAAGACGGACAAGATAGTTATAGAGATTGGACAGCCTACCGGGCCTAACGATGGTCAAAAGAGAGTGACAGGAACGCGTCTTCACGACGACGACGAGGGCCTCCGCCTGTCGAGGATAGAAGGCAGCATGACGGCTGAAGAGGAGGGGGGCGCCTTGGTATGCGAGCCGCTCGAGCGTTTCAAGTCCGTGCCGCTTGCATTCGATGTCCGTTCTGACCCACTCACTCTCCACTCCGCTGCTCAGCTTAGGGCGCTAAGTCCGACTTGTCTGTGCCATCTTTATCGAAAAAGATAGTCTCTGATGTCATGCTGTTAGGGGTTAGACTGCTTGAGGGCGGTGCTGGATTCAGGACCCTTGCACCTGATGCTTGGTTGTTGCAACTTCTCAGGGTCCAGTGCAGGAACCGTGGTTGCTGTGACGCGGCAGAGTCATCGATGCGGAATGTGTCACAAGTTCAGAGTCATCATGCATCACCATGCGGTTTCGAAGACGCGTTTTCCTCCACAATTTATTTGTGTTGTATATATTCTACACTATATGATGATCTCAACCACACCCTGCTTCCGCACACGAAAGGAAAGAAGGGGGGAGATCCAATCAATTACGATGCTGGGGAGACGAGAGATCCAAAAGCCATTTGTTTTATGGATTTTCTGTTCTGAGGGTGTATCATGCCGTATCCGTAATCCATCTCTTGTAAAGTACATTGTGCTCGCTATGCGTCGTGATAACGAAACTCGTGTTCGTTGCCCTATGAAAACAAAGTGGGGGAAGATCGGTATTCAAATGCACATCCATCGTCGTACACAATGCAGACCGGCATTTACTGCTGGTTGCTGTTGTTGAGGCCCAACATCTCGTCCAACGTAGTTTCCAAGGCGTTGGCGTTGTAGTAGGTGTTGTCAAATTGCTGAGCTCCATTGCCGAACTGCCCTCCGAGCTGATTGAAGTCAGGGAAGAAGTTGGCAGTGTTGTTCATCGACATGTTGCCAGCCGGCGCCGCGTCGAACAGTGTGAAGTCTTCAGTAGGACGGCTGAAGGCCTGCATGTCCAAAGTGTCCATGGCGTCACCAAAGCCCTCGTCGATCTGCATCTGGGGAGAGAACAAGGTGAGATCTGGCTGGGCCATTGGTGACAACTGAGGAAGACCGAGAGTCTGGTTCGACGCCATGGTAAACATAGGCTCGTTGAAGTTGAAGTCGGTGCTCAAAGCAGGGGTGTGCTGCTGGAAGCCCATATTGAAGTTCGATCCCATTCCGCAATTGGGGAACAGAGCGTCAGTGTGGTCGATAGTGACATCAGCAGGAGTCACGGCAGCCTCTACAAAGGAGTTTGGCTCCACGGGTGAGTTGCCGGAAGAGTATGTGAGGTGTGTACCATCGGTGGTGATTGAGTCACGACGGAAGTCGTCCTGGAAGTTGTGGAGGCTGATCGCTGGAGTCCCGAAACCATAGGGGTCGAAGTCGTTGATCAAAGGAACCGAAGGAGATGCCATAAAGGGTGTAATGGGTGTAGTGAGAGCAGTGGACTGTGGTGTACCAAGGAAGGGAGTAAGAGGTGTAGCAGGGCTGTTGCTGACTGCCTGGCTCTTCTTCCGGCCGTTGCTCTTGGATCGAACGTATTCCCAGCCGTGAGCCTTCTCCATGTGCTGCTTGCAGTTCGACTCACGCTTGGAGGCGTATGTGCATGGTGGGTAAAGGCACTTGTACTGCGCCGGCGCAGACGAGTGCTTGTCGTTGACGTGCCTGTCGCGCTCCTTCTCAGTAGGCCAGCCAAGCTCAAAATACTTGCACTTCTCTTCGGAGCACTTCCATGGGCGAGAGTGAGTCTTCTCATGCTTGGTCAAGTCGCAAGGGCGCTTAAACTCCTTCTTGCAGTCACGGCACATGTGCAGAACATCGCCGGGCTTGTCGGACTTCCTGCGGCGAGCCATGGAGCGCAGGACTTCGTCGTCGTCAATGTCTTCCTCGGACAAGGCGCGCTTCTTGTATGCGTTCTCGGAGCCGATAGCAAGGGGGATGACCTTTCCGTCCTTCTCGCGGACGAGCTCCACAGGGCGACCGTTGTGGCTGAGACCTCCACGGAGGGTGATCTTCTCATCGCTATCGTTTGAGTGATTAGCCGAGCGAGTAAAGAGAAATGTCGCGGCGCGATCATACCGGGAGTAATCCATCTCGTCGAGCTGCTCTCCCTGAGCTTCTTTTTGTCGGGTGGCGGCCATGATTGCAGCGTATCTACGGATCTGTTCGATCAAGTCGAGAAAATAGTTGTTAGTGTATGGGCGGTCGGTCGGTAGTCGCTGGTCGCGTTCCGAAAGGTACTCGACAGTCGTGTGAAGCAGTTGAATTGATCGTTCGCAGAATCGAAGGTAGGATGCCGGTGTTGCCGAAAACTCCTTAAAGCCGCGAAGAATGCAATAAGCTTTTGCACTCTCTGAAAGATAACGGATACCACTTACCGGTGCCAGGAAGACAAGGGTCTTTTCGAGATCACGGAGGTTGCAGATACTTTTCTCACCTATGCGTCGAGGAACGTCTTGGATCAACGGATGGAAGTCCTTCAGTGACTCCTCGGCGAGGATGGGCTTGATGATCGAGTCGTGAATCTGTTTGCAAGCGTACTCGCCGAGAGTGTGCTTCTCCTCAGAAGCGCCCAATGCCGAGAACGAGCAGGTGACGGCAGAGTGTGTTGTGACAGAGGAGTTGATGGACTCACGCACACTGGTGGTGCGGGCGTCGTCTTTATGTATGTTAGATGGTGAGGCCTCCAAGATGGATAGTTGCATTGAGTCCTTACTATATTTCGAGCCGATGCTGGAACCCAGACCGCTGTCTGAAGCGTGCTCGTGAGGGTTGCGTTCAGCTGCTGTTGGCTTAGAGTCAATGTCCATAGGCATATCATCCAGTGTAGTGCTGTCAAGCATGAAGCTGGGTACAGGAAGCACCTCAGGATCGTTGAGGATGCTAGCACCGGATACAGATGCGGCCTTATGACCTGCGAGCTTCTGGTCGAAGTCCTTGAGCAGGTTGGCGACACGGCTGACACTAGGGTGCTGATCCTGAAGGAGAGCTTCGAGGCTCTCAGTGCTAGTTGGAGACCTCCTGGGCATGAACGGTTGGTTCTCCAGGCCACAGATGTCGTTAGTCAACGACTTGGGTGACGAGAAGGTACCGGACTTGCGAAGTTGCATGCCATGAGTGCTAAGGGGAGAGACGTTGTCCTTAATAGGACGGCGGCGGGGGTGGCTGTTCTGGGGTTGAGGTGCAGACATGTTGTATGACTGAATCCAGACGCGCTAAGATGGGAAGGAGGCCTCAGGTTATGAGTCACAGCGACTGGACAATTCACAGAGCCCGAGGGATCCTATTGACCTATGGCCAGAACCGATGATGGTGGTGCAAGTCCTGGATCACGTTCTCATTGACCGGTTCGGAAACAGCGATTTGGCGGCCGCGGAAAGGCGTGATTGATGGGCTGAGTGATAGAAATGATTCCAGCGGAGGAGGAAGGGCGCGCAGAGTCCTTTCGTTGTTGCAGACGTGGGGAACTATCCGGTATATGAAAGGCGGCGCAGTCGGGGTGAGACGGACTGCGTGCGTGGCAAAGTATGCAGGAAAGGGCGGGTGCGCAGCGGAAAAGAGGGGTTACAGGCCTCAGGACAGAAAACTGAATGGAGAAGGACTGATGAGTTGGGCGAGTTGAGAGTAAAAAAGAGGGAGACAGTGTGAGTTGGGAACACTCAACGACGCTGACAGCCAAGATCGTGGACGGGTTCCGCTAGCGTGGTCGTGGTCGCTGCTGCCTGGAGGCTAAGCCCTAACGCTTCGATAACTCGCGGCCAACTTTGAGCTTATGCGATTATTCGCTGTGAGTACAATATATACCCTCGGCTCTGACGCAAGTTGTTCACCAGTGAGGGCGCCATCTGCTCCAGTCTATTCGCCATCTGTTTCGCAGATGCGCGTTGTCGTCGTCGGCCGCAGAATTTCACACTTGAACGACCACCACCGCCAGTTCCTCACCAAAAGCAGCCAAAACGGCCTGCAAAGGGCGGTCGACCTACCTGTGCAAACCCACACTTGCGACCAGAGAACTGCACAGCACGACGACAAGGCTTGACCGGTGACCCACAAGCAGCAGGAACGCCCTTTAGCGGCGCTCATCAGTGGCCAGATCACGCCAGGATTGAAAGTGGTGGTGGCTTGCCTGATGAGGCAGTGCTGCCAGCCGCTCCATCATGGACCCTATCTCTGCCGTCTCATGGGCTGATGATGATAAGAAGACGTGGTTCTGCTCAATTGTGCACTTCGAATCGTGTCCTCTCCGTCGTTTCATGAGTGTACGCAGTCCTGCAGGTGAAGTCCTGGGTGTGCGCGTACGTATATGCCATTGTCCTGTTGTAGTTCACCGGTTTGGCGCTACATACCGACTGGATGGTCGGGAAAGCGGGAAGAACTGGCAGAATTGAAGCGTGATTTACAGGGCTGAAAGACTTTCAAGGTGCACATCTGCCACGTCAAGACCAGAGCCTTCTCTGGAGTCTGGGCACAACATGCTGGTTTCTGATCTCCCATCGCTTCCATGTAACCAAACATTCTGCGCTTCTGCCGTCCCAACATTATCTGGGCCAGCCTTGAGATGGAGTCAAGCTTCGGAGTTCGGCGGCATTTATGCCCCGTGGCCCGAATCGTACTTCGCACTCGATGCTTGAATCGGAAGCACTCTAACAATAGCACGCAAATGTTTACTTGACCAGTTATCTGGAAACGTGTCCTCATGAGAAGCAAGTGTGCTGGCTCGAAATCTTGCAATGCGTGACATCTGCATAACAGACATTTTGTGTGTGGCCTGGGCAGAGTTTGTTCATATCGATGCATATTTACGCCAGGACTCTGCCACCTTCATGCCCATGTAGACTTGTCTACCTCGCGTCAAAACGGGGAGTACTCACAACACTAACATCTCACATGCTGTAGTGTTCTGATAGCTGGTTCCAGTAATGGTGCCTTCTGCGGTGCTCCACTCTGTTAATCAGTGCGAACAAAAAGTAAGTGAGCATACTGGCAAGTATCAGGTCGCGATGAGAGGCTTCTGAATGATCTGAGAGATCATGCTATGAGTATCTTTGCCGGAGCGATGCTCATCAACGCCTCCCTCAAGCCGATCAAACCTATTACTGGCTTTCTGGTAGGGACAGACTGTTGGTATCTCTGACGGAATGCTCTGAGGGTATGTCTGCCTTTTGTCATAGAAAGGAGGCCACGGCTCGACATAAGGCAGATCCCAAGTGCGGGTGGATACCGTCGGTATGACCCCTTCTCCCAGTACTGTTTAGAATCTATACAACAATCGCACAGAAGGATAGACTCCAGTGGCTTATCGATGAATGCTACGCTGCAGCTGCTAAAGATCAAGTCGACCAACTGGAGCCAAGGCGTGTTGCGCATCGCCTGTTGCTGGTAAATGACATATCGCTGCACTCAATAAGTGTCACCGTGCAGAACGTCATTCTTGATCTTTTCAGTTCGGATCCGTCGCTAGGATACGTGGATGCTTTGCGCGATGAAGCAGCTTCTGTGCTTGCGAAAGCTGGTAGCTCGTGGACGGGTGATGCAGTTCGGAACTTGAAACTCGTCGATTCCATGATTCGCGAGTCGATGAGGCTGAACCCGTTTGCCATCGCCGGCCTCCTTCGAACGGTGAGTACCTCGGGATCTTAGTGAGTTGTTGGTTGAACGATATTGGGTTATCCATCCGGAAGGTATTCAACTCCCAGTATCTACTCAGATGGGACGTTAAACCAATCAATTAACTCCCAGTATCAGGTGTTCACATACCACAAGGTATCATGGTAGGATGTTCTCTGAATGAGCTGCATGGAAGACATGTGCTGACTACTGTCCAGATCGCTGTGCCAATGGACCCTTATTCACTACGACAAGAAGATCTATCCTCAACTGCGCAGCTTCAATGCTTTCCGGTTCGCCGATGCAACTAATATCAGCAACATTGTCGACAACTTCACAGCGAGAGAAGACCTCGAAGCTGAGAAATTCAATACTACCGAACGGAAGGCCAAATCAACCGCGACGCTAGATGATGTGTTCTTAGGATTCGGATTCGGATGGCGTGCGTGTCCCGGTCAATTCTTCGCTTTGAACGAATGGAGGTGTTCATCGCACATATGTTGTTGAACTATGATGTCGAATACACGAAGGTGAGGCCGAAGCTATTGGATACGGTTTGGCTGAAGCTGCTTTTGCATGGAGGCAAGATTCGCGTGCGAAGGAGAGCATAGAAACTGTAAGTGCAGTAGCCACTGTTCTGAAATTGGTACTATTGGTGTCTTAGTGACTATGAATGGGATAATGTAGCTTGATACCCTCACATATACTGCCACCAAGTGATTACAGGAGAACGACCTCAAGCTCCGGCCGATGAAATTGTTTCCTCCCAGTAGTCCGCCGCGTGAGGATTTGTAATCTTGTAACCTTGGGTAGGCCAAATTCGAATGCATTGAAGGTTTGCAAAAGCATCATGAACAAACTGAACGAGCGCTGGCGACCTGGCAATTATAGGCTGAAGTCCCAGAGTACCGGAGCACGCCTTTGCAAGCGCAATGCTAACCTGATATTGGCAACCAGTGTCGATGACTTCGATGGTTGTGAGCGTTCTGGATCTGCCTGTCTCGATTAACCAGCACAGATCTCTGATCTCGAAATGGAGTCAGAGGTTGAGTGTCTTGGGTGCTCTGCTGAAGCTGCGCGCCTCACTGTCAATTTGGCGGCAGACCAATCTCAGAGGCTTGACACCGCGTTCGAACATTCATCTTTCCTTGTCCATATAACTACCAGAGTCTGTTCGATATGTGGCTGAAAACGTTGACAGTCTAGTAACAATAGGCCATCCATCGCGTACGTATACACCGGGGAGAAGTTTATGATCCATCTTTGGAGGATATTGGCAGGTTGCGTGGGCTGGAGTTTACTTTGAGTTTCTTGAATCGCAAGGCGATGGAACCGGGAGAGGGTTGGCTGCAGTTCAACGAGCGGGTCGATTAGTTGGCGGGACATCATGTTCAGTTGCAATTTATTCATTGAGCATACCAACCCTTCCGGCACAAATGGGTAGATACTCATATAGATCCATCAACACCACCAACACCTCCCCAATGCTTTAACTTCCCTCAAAACTTTTACGCAACATCCACAAACCCTCTCTTCTTCCTCTGTTTACCCTCCTCCTCGATCCTTTCCACATCCTCCAACCTCACCACCCTCGCCTCATCGACCCTCTCGCCCACAAACCTGAGTGCTGCAACGTTAAACCCGATCAAGTCCTTGTTGCCACTCAAGCTCCTCCTCAAGTCACCCCTCATATCCTCAAGCACCGTCTTCAGCTCCCTTGACGCGACGATCTGCTTCTGGTGTGTCTTGAGCATGAAGAACAGCACGCGGCAAGTGAGCATGACGTTCCACTGTTTCTGGACCCATATGCTGAGGAATATGAACAGCGCAGGGAGCGAAGCGAAGGGCAGTACGAGGAGCGCATCTTGAAGTTGTGCAGCGGGGATCTTAGACATGGTGTTTAGAACATGTCGCTCCGCTGAAATATTACCCAGCGCCATGAACAATGGATGGCGCTGCGGTGGCGCAATCTTAGGGTTCGCTCGCCTCTGCACTTCCCACTGCTGGACAACTTCCAAGTCCGCGATGCCGAGATCGAGTGCTTCTTGGATGCGCTCTCCGGCCGTGAGGGAGCTGATTGTCTGCTTGGAGGCATCGACTGCTTCTGCGCGTTCGCCGTTCAGAGGTTCTTCGTCTTCGAGGGAGTGGGCGAGGGTGTTTTCGTAGAGTTCTTCAAGCTCGCGCTCGCGCTCTTCTTCGAGGAAGATAGGTTCGTCGGATTTGGTCCAGATGCGGATGCTCTTGTCGTGGGAGGCGGTGACGATGAAGTCGCCCGTGCGCGCGAGTGTCATGGCCCAGATCTCGCCGTGGTGACCGCGGAACTTTTGGATTTGCTGGAATTTGTCGCCGTCCCAGCTCTTGATTGTTTTGTCTTTACTGGCGCTGAAAAAGATGTGCTTGTCGTCGCCGTCGACGGGGTGTGGGATAAAGGAGATCTGCATGATACTATCTTCGTGGCCGAAGAGCGCCTTGTGACAGTCACCAAAGTCGAGACCCCAAATTCGGACGTTCTTGTCTGCTGAACATGTCGCGATCAGCTTGCTGTCGCTCGATATTGACATGTTGAGTACTGGCAGTTTGTGGCCATACAGGTTAAGGAAGAGCTTGAGCGAGTCGACGAAGAAGACCTTGACGGTGTTGTCGAGAGTGGCGACAGCCAGCAGCCTGGAGTCAGGCGAGAATTGCAGGCTCAGTACATCGTCATTCAGTTTGAGGATGCGTGATTGAACAAGCTTGAGGCGAGGCATTGTACGCTTTGTACCGGGAATCTCTTCCTGAACGATCTCGAAGTTCCAGAATTTGACCGACTTGTCCGCACTTCCAGTGATGAGCGACTTGCCATCAGGGTGGACCTGCAGAGTCCAGATAGCGCCCTCATGCGCCTCGATCTTGTCAAGTAATGATGAGGCTGCGATGTCGTACAATTCGAGGTGGCCTTCTTTCGTACCCACGACTACGATCTTGTCACCAGGCAAGAATGCGCAGCAAAGTGCGTAGCCACACTCTAATGTACGCAGGCAGTTCTGAGTCTTGATGTTCCAGATCTTGAGGCCACCGCTCGAAGCTGATGCTAACATGCGGTCGTCTGAGCTCAACGCCAGTGCCCGCACATCGTTCCTGTGACCTGCAAGCTCAACAGACAATGTGCGAGTGTAATCCGGTATTTCGTCGGTCTTTGATTTGCTCTTCGTAGGAATGTCGTATACGTCGATGAGGTTGTTGTTCGTGCCGATTAGAAGCTGCATCTTCTTCGAACCCCTGGTCTTCATCCACGCAACAGATCTGACCTTCCCTGCCGTTCGCACGGTAACGTAAGAGGTGATCACGTCGTCGATCTCTGCGTCAGCCACATTGATCTTGTCTTCCGCCTCGTTCTCCTGTGCATCGGCATTTGCCTCGTTCTTGCCCTTCTCACGTCTTCTTCTCCTCTTTCTGGCTAAGCTCTTTTTCACTTCATCTTCGGTCCTTATTCGCCAGATCTCGACAGCTTTTTCTGCACCATGTACCGCAACGTAGTTCGACTTGGGGTGGAATGAAATGCCCTGTGTTCGGTCCTTGCCCGATCGGTACAGTGTGCCCCTTGCTCTGAGATAGCGCTGCTCGGTAGCTTCGCCAACGGCCGATCCAGCCTGTCGTAGACCAGCAAGATCGATAGCCCAGACCTTCAATTCACCGTCATTTCCTGCTGTGATGCAGCCACTGCCATCTGGCGATACACCCAACGCCCAGCACTCTCCGTTTGTTTGCGCGATATGTGTCTCAATGCAGTGCTGTGTGCTGATGTCCCAGATCTTGATCAAGGCGTCCTTGCTTGTCGATAGAAGAAATGCCTGGTCTGTGTCCATCTCCATTTCCTCCTCATCTTCCTGTGGCGCTGTTCCAGGGTGGATGAATTGCAAGCCGGTAACCTGCCCTTTGTGTCCTCGGAGCTTGAAAAGACCAGTCTCAGAAACAAGGTCCCAGATCACAATGTCTGTATCCTTTGCACCACTTGCAAGTCGCACACCACTCTGATCGAAGGCTAGTGTGGTGACGGCTGATTTGTGTCCATTAAAGCTGATAATGGCGGTCGACGTCCTCGCATCCCAGATTCGTATGCTCCCATCTGCGTACCCCACAGCGAACACATCCGGGTCGACTTCGCTCCTGCAGATGACTGTGACCTCCTCGGTGCAGCTGGCATCGCGCCATCTGCTCAGCAGTTCGCCCTTTTTGACATCCCAACAGAGAACTTCTTCATTTGCGGCGGCGTAAGCGCGCCCTGCTCCGGAGGACTTGGTGCCGGGTTGGGTAACTTCGGCGGCCCAGACGAGGTTCGAGGTGGCAGTCGCGACAACGCCGAAAGCGTCACTCTGCTCGTACTTGCTGCTCAAGACTTAGGGGGAGATCCGGTTACTTTGCGCCTGCAGTGCATACCTGTATGACTTTACCATGATGCGCCACTAGTGGTTTCTGAGGGTATGAAAAGAGTATGAACAAGAACGAGAGATCCACAGTATAGCCTTCAAGTCATTACTTTCCTTGACTTCTCGCAGTGTTGTCATTGGCCAGCCCGGAAGTTGGTGAACTTTTCTCGGCAGGAGCTCTCGAAACTTTTTGGAAGTTGCGACCCGCCCTACGCCACAGCATGAGCCACAAGGACCCACTTACCAACGACGACACTGGGCACCTCCGGCCTCCGCATCAGCCTACGAGAGCTCCCCGCCATACCTCGTTGCACCCCGTCACAGCAACCGGACGCCTACAATGCTTCTCCTCGACTATCAGAACGTTCTCATCGAGTCCCTGCTGAAGGACCGCTTCTCTGGGTGCGCCCTACCCCGCCGCTGCCCGCATAGCAGCCCGCCAGACTGACAGCATACAGAGGAGCTCCAGCGAACATTGACCAGGTCGTTTCTGACTTCGACGGCGTCACATTCCACATCTCGACCCCTGAAAGCAAGACAAAGATCCTTGTCTCGCTGCAAATCAAGTGCTTCTCTGAGCTGGTGCAGTACGGCGCCCAGGCAGTCCTCGAGCGCGAGTATGGCCCATACATTGTGTCGCCCGAGTCGGGGTACGACTTCTCGGTGCTGGTAGACCTGGAGAACTTGCCAGAGGATAAGGGTATGGCCAATAGCCAATTGGCACAAAGTATCTGCTGACAGCTACCAGAGAGCCGCGATGATCTCATTAGGCGCATATCCCTTCTCAAGCGGAACGCCATGGCTGCACCCTTTGAGCAAGCCTTTGACGAGTTCGCGCAGCTGCAGGAGGAGGCTTCCAAGTACACATCCGAGTCGGCGCCCCAGGGTGTGAAGGAGGGCGGTGAAGTGCGCGCGATCCACTACCGCGAAGAGGAAGCGATATACATCAAGGCCAGCTTCGACCGTGTCACAGTTATCTTCTCCACCGTGTTCAGGGAAGAGACAGACAGGATCTTCGGAAAGGTGTTCCTCCAGGAGTTCGTCGACGCCAGGCGGAGAGCCATTCAAAACGCACCCCAAGTACTCTTCCGCAACGACCCACCTCTCGAGTTGCAAGGCACCCCAGGGGTCGACACATCTGGCTCCGCCGATATTGGCTACATCACATTTGGTGGGTTCAGCAAAGCTCGTATACAGAGAATCCGTTAACACATACAGTCCTCTTCCCTCGCCATCTGGCAGCTGCACGACGAGCCGAGGTCATCTCTCACATCCAGACCTTCCGCGACTACTTCCACTACCACATCAAGGCCTCTAAGGCGTTCATTCACTCGAGGATGCGCAAGAGGACCGCTGACTTCCTCCAAGGTAAGTGGACGACAGTCGTTTGTCTTGGAGCTCACACACTTACCATGTTACAGTCCTACGGAGAGCGAGACCCGAGTCGGAGGAGAAGGAGCGCAAGACAGCTAGTGGACGAACGTTCAGGGTACAGGCATAGGATGCGCCTGCTAAGCTCTAGCAGCCAGTCAGAAAGATACAACATTACCAAATCACCTTGGTTCGCTGCATGATACATGCACCTGTCTCGAACAGTGATTGACGTAGTCCAAGACTTATTGCTTGGTTTGACTGATGCTCTTGTAGGACTCGACAGCTTGAAATTGGATCTATGCAATGCGGAAGATCGCGCCGAATATGTCCGTGCGGGACGAACATCGGACGGAATCATTGCGCGCAGTAGCGTGATGCTGTTCGCTCGTTCGTACAGTACTCAACCAGGTAGTGCAATGTTGAAGCGATCAACACTAACGCAGACTTCTCGGAGACAAAGCAACCCTGTACACTTCGTACAGCGACTGGCTGGCGGCTGATACCGACATCATGGAGCTCTGGAGGCAGCAGTAGTGAGCCAGAGTACTATGACTTCGGCTCTGTTACGTTGGATGAACTGTCCATCGTCGGGAAGATGGTCACGGAGAGCTTCTATGAGAAGGCCCCCACTTACTCTTAGTATGTATGAGCCCCAAGTATTGAGACTGCAGGCACTGTCAGCAGATGACCATGATTCTGAAGAACGCAGTAATTGATTTAACGTAGTTGGAACGGCTGCTCTCAAGGCAGTCGGCGAGGCATGATGCTGGCCCAGCGCTATCCCAAAGCATTTGACGGCATTCTAGCCGGGGCCCCTGTGTTGAACATGATCCCTCTTTTTGCAAGCTTGTTCCATGCCCAAGCTGTCATGAACACGCTGGGCGAGTATCCTCACAATTGCGAATTCGAGGCAATCGCGGCAGCAGCAATTGCCACATGCGATTCTCTGGATGGCGTAGAAGACTGGATTATCTCCATCCTAGAGTTGTGTTCCTTTGACCCATTCAAACTTGTCGGCCAGCCTGTCAACTGCAGCAACAGCAGCTTCAACTCGATCCCCGAAGCTGAAGCAATTGTCGCGAATGCTACGTGGTACGGTATCCCGAACTGGCAAGGAGAACGAGTCCATGCAGGATACACGCTAGACACACCTTTTGACCTCAACCTCAATCGCAGACTCGAACTGCCAGAAAACAGGAACTTGCTCTACTACCGCAGCCTGGGCGTTCGGCGCACAGTTTTTTCAGCTTTTCGTCGAGCAGAAGGTATCCTTCGACACTTCCACAATTACCGCAGAACGCTTGCCCAATTACTTGTGCGCCGGTCACCAGCAATGGGAATCCTTCATCGGCACCAACGACACAGACCTCAGGGGCTTCAAGGACGCAGGCGGAAAGTTGCTCAGCTGGCACGGCATCGCGGACGACCTGATTCCTTCTGGTGGTTCGACGCAGTACTATGACCGCATGGCCGTCCGGGATGCCGATGTGGATCAGTATTACAGACACCTGAGATGAATTTTGGGGCCACAGCAGGCTTTCGTTACAGTGTATGAGTTAGTGGTAATGAAGAAGATGTAGCTAATCCTGATCGATGCTTTGATAGACCCTGCACTTTGAGGCTCAGTTGACATGTGTGCACGGACGGTCGCGACTTCCAATCGACGCGTTCCCCAAGTTTACACCCCACAACCTTGACACCCCGCCAACCTACACAGCTCGCCTTCATCTTTCCTCCTAATCACTTCATAATGACCTCGGAAGCATCGCGACCAAAGTATGACAGCCTGCCTGGAATAGACACCGCCCCAGACGTTTATGAAACCCCCGATCTCGCCGAAGATGTGTCTACAATACAAGCCTCGACTGCAATATCCGAGTCGGAGTATGATGACTCCGACCCAGACAGCTCTGCCGTGAATCATCAGCGCTTGCAGACAGATCAGGCACGCAACAGGTTCCAACCCTCGCGAGTGGACGCCAACGGCGTAGACTTCTCGGACAACATTGCGCAACGGCAAGCGTACCGCACATACACACGGCAACGGCGGCGAGGCGAGATCCTGGGGGACGACAGCGATGAAGAGCAGGAAAGCTTCACGCGGAAGCTTATGAGGGTGAAGCAGGAGTTGCAGGAGCTGGAGGACGAATACGAACAGAGGAAGCAGTCCGGGGACAAGACTAAGATTGAGGAGCGAGACGCAAAGGACGTAATGGACCTCATCTCAGACAAGGTCGACGAAATCTATGCAAGCCGGAGGGGAGGCGTCCGAGGAGCGGAACCGCTGCTGGACCGGACAATACAGAAGTTCAATGACTACGAACCCTTTGCGCCGAGCTCGAAGATCACAGCAGCCATTGCGAATCAGCCTCCACTACCCGGGACACAGATTCAAAAGAGTCAACTGGAGCATGTGCTGAGCCAAGCAGCAGAGTTCGACCAACGGATAACGCAAATGGAGAACAGCCTCGGGCTTAACGGCAACACCATACCAGAGATGAGCGAGGACTCCACATTCCCAGTCTTCACAACGTTACAAAGACTAGAGCAAACGCTCGGTGCCATTGGCGATGCCTCGACCAATAACCTTGATGGAGCCTCACAACAGATCAAGAAACTAATAGAGGAGGCCGAGGCTCTCAAAGAAGCACGATTAGAAGCCTCACGCGCCGGCTCATCCTCTGATGACAACAAGGCCGTCACAACGCCTGATCAAGAAGCCAAAATCAATGCGCTTTACGGTACCCTACCCTCAATCGACAAGCTCTCGCCTATCCTACCTCTTGTGCTCGAGCGCCTACGCACATTGCGCCTTGTGCACACAAGCGCGTGGCAAGCAGATGAGGTGTTGACCGAGCTGGAGTCGCGACAGTCGAAGCAAGAAGAGGAGATCAAAAATTGGGAGAAGCAGCTAGAGCTGGTAGAGGAGGATGTTAAGAAGCACGAGAAGGCTATGCAGGGCAATGTCAAGGTTGTTGGTGATGATATAAAGATGCTGGAGGAGAAGGTTGCGAAGCTGCTTGCAGATGGGAAGGAATAGGGGGGGGGGGCATATAGGGAGATGTAGTAAGAGATACCCATTTGCATTTGCGCAGATATGCAATACACAAGACGTTTCTGTCACCAGCTTCGAGAGGAGGGATGACTGAGGCTGTATGGCGATCTCAAAAGCTGACTGTTGGCTAGAGATGTGGACTACCCATGACGTTCCTCACTAGATCCCTTGATCAGCGCACTCATCAGTCCAAGCTTCATGGCGACCTACCTATGTACCAAGCACCTTTGCTCAACAGTATCAAATCACCGTAAACCATCAACTGTCAAGATGGTTAGCGGCGCTTCCAAGCAGCCGCATGTCCCACAAACCTGCACATGATGCCAGCGCTAATCGTGCATTTTCCAACACTATGGAGGCGGATACACCCTCGCTTCCTCAGTACCCCTGTATCCTGGTGTGGCAACAATGGACGACAGTCAACATGCTAACAAGCATCCGACGTCAAAATGTTCCTTGCGTGGTAGACATCTCCCGGACAGGCTGGTAGCCAGAGTTGTGCATATACCCGTCCGACTGCACACGTATACCTTGACCGGGGACTCGTTCTGGAGCCTGCTCGAACGTTCTGGAGGACCCAAGATGGTGCTTGTGAGCGGAGTACAGCCGGTTGGTCAAAAACGGGAGGACGAGTTGCGATGTTACCAGAAGTTCATGTCGCGGCTGGATGCGCCCGCCGTGCTGCCATTGCTTGTCGGTATCGGCACGGGTCTCAGTCTAGTCGGGTACAATCGTGCATTCTACGGGGCTCAGGAGGCACTTGCGACACGTTCTTTCAATCTCCAGGACGCATAGGTTGACTGAAGACGACAAAGAATTTTGACAGCATCAAACAACCTTTCGATCTACAAGAACGACATTCGAGGTTGAGTTGTATAGCACAAGTTCTCCGCTGTCGTGGCGGAGCTTCATGTTTTGCTCTTGTTCGCGCTAAGGCTCATTGCCTTCACTTTCACCATCGCGCCTTCCGCTTCGATGACCCCGCTTCTTTCCTCTCCTCTCCCCACTCCGATAACGATCTACCAATATTCTGGACCTTTACGCTGAATGTCGAAGTGTGGGCAGGATTTGATCCTAATAAGACCTACACCAATATGGATGCGAAGTGGAGGGAGATATGCTATGAAGCCATTGCCCGACGCCTGTCGCCACTGGCCCTGTTTGTAACTGAATATGCCAATAAGGTCTCGGTGTTGTCTCGACAAGTGTGGTAGAGAGCGACGGGATTATCGGCCAGGTAGCTAGCGCGAGCGGTGTAGCTTTTGAAGCTTGAGTCCATCAGGATGTATGTATGCGCGGGAGGAGACCACAGGTAATCTATCAGGCCGTACGATGAGCGAGCTGTACACCGAGGAGTTGCTGGAGAATCTTAATACTGTTACGAATAATGGTGTGCATCTGGACGATGCTTTGAAGACGTTCATCGGGGCGGCGGCGCAGCTGCTTCATGATCAACCCAGCACCGACAGGTAGAGGTATGAGCTTAGTTGGTTCACCAGAAATACTGATCACCCGTTCATGGAGAGCCTATGGAGTTCGCCAATCGACTGTCAAGATGCCTCAAACGGGTATATTGTAATGTTCAAATCCCTGAAATGCCAAGTGAACACCAATCTCAGGAACATATGATGATACAGGTTTCGTCTGGAGCCCGAGGGCTTCTTTGCGCTTAATCGTCTAACCCGTCCTCAGGCAAGTTATGCAGCACATCCTCAACGATGCGGATCAGCTCGTCGACATCAGGCCTGTCGCTAGGTTCAAGTGACAAGCACTTCCGTACGACATCCTTGACAGCGTCGCTGATGCCCTCGCCATCCGCTGGCTGCTTCTGCTTGCCCCTCTGTGGTCCCTCATCTGGGAATCTCCAGTCACCGCCGAGGACGCAGATGCTCAAGCTACCGCCAGTCTCATCGCTCCTGAACTCGAATGGTGACTTGCCAACGAGACATGCGTATAATGTACAGCCGAGCGACCAAATATCAACTTTGGTATCGATTACGGAGCCAGTCTTAACATCGAAGAGCTCTGGGGCGCGGTAGGGCATCGTCGAGTGCTCGGCGGCTGTATCTTGAACTTGCAGGGCGAGCGATCGAGAAGTAATCGGTGTTGGTGAGGGCGCTAATGAGCCAAGATCCATGAGGATGGGTGACTTGCCGTCATCGTCAATCATGATGTTTCCTGCGACAAGTAAGTTCATTGAATCCACACATTTGAATCATCGATACATACCAGGCTTGATGTCGCGATGCGCATACGCCCTCTCTCCACCAGGCGCAATGCCTTCTTGCGCCATTGTGACGTTGCTCTCTTCCAACAAACCCTCTGCTTGCTCATCGTCCTCGTCGTCACCTTCGTGATGCCTCCGGCTCGGCCTCATCTCCATACTTTGTGCTGCCTCTGCGTCCGCGCGCGCTGCGTCTCTCCGGACTTTCTTGGCCTTGCTGTCACTCTTCGCGCCGCCTGGCCCACCCTTGACCTTGTACTGGTGCATGGCCTTAAGCGCCTTGCAGACGCCCAAGAACAGCACCATCAGCCTCTTCTCTGGGAATTTTGTGTGGTTGACCAGGTTCGCGTTGATCATGTCTTGTAGGTTGCCGCGGCGGTAGTATGGGAGGAGGATGTAGACGGTCTTCGCTGAAGGGTCTGACTTGTCGGTCTCAACTGAGTAGTCGATCGAGTGAATGATGTTGGGGTGCGGCGAGAACAATGTGTATGCTTCCACCTCTTTCAGCGCCAAGCTGACGCTCTCCTGACCGAAGGGACATCGTATCTTCTTGAGCGCAAGAAGCTGCTGATTCGAGTTGTCTTGTACGAGGTATACATATGAGAAGCCACCCTACAGGTAGTCAATCAATTGCTGCTCTGATGTACAATTAGTATTGGTTGCTCACCTCACCCAACAACCGCAGTATCTTGAAACTGCGGCTATTGATCTTGAGTTGTGGAGAACTCGGAAAGCACACCATACAATTTGTGAACGAGTAGACTACGTCCAGAAAGTATGTGGCTAGCGATCCCATCGTGCCGGTTGTGAACGTGTACGGAGCTGTTGGAAGCTAATGAAGCTCAACGCCGAGCTGTGAGCGCGCAGGCAACGTATCCTGAGTAGAAGGTCGACAGTCGCAGTATGAAGGGGTAGGAGGCGCAAAGTGGTGTTATGAGTGAATTGTCAGGCTAGTGGTGTTTGTTCGAGAAATGTCTTGTGTTGTTACTGACTTGGGCGCAACTGTGTTCGGGAGCTGACGCGCCAAGTGGTGGCTGTGCACTAGACCTACTGCTTGAGTGTTAGGATCCACACAGTACGCACAATGGATTTCATTCGAACCCATGATGGTACACTGTCGACAGCTATGAACTGTTACTGTTTCCGTATTACAATCAACAATATTATATTTTTAATTCACCATTTTTCTATCAAATCAAGTCACATACTCTGAGTGTTGACTCAATAGTTGCTTGATTATCTAATTCGGGGCCTGTGGCTCAGTGGTAGAGCGCCCGCTTTGCATCATGACGTTCGCGTCAAGTATCAAATTGCGGGAGGTCCAGGTTTCGATCACCTGCCGGTCCATTTTTTTCTTTTGTGCCGTTCTTTTTGCTCTGCTCCTGTTTCCTTTTGCTTTACCGAACGACCAGGAGCATATTCTTGCTAGCCGCAAGAACATCAAATACAATGATTCTCAACCCTCCACTCAGACTCACACCGCGATGCAGCGGGCACTCTCCCGCTGTCGCAACAGACCCTGAATTAGGTGATCAAGCGACTCTTGCATGAACGCTCAAGACATGTGACTTGATTTGATGGCGGGATTGAGAAGTGGGCCGGCAGGACGACCGAAACCTGGACCTCCCACAATATGTCCAATAGTGCTGACATTGGGCATTTTCAGTGAACCTTTCGAGAACTTCCAGAACCTTAACTCGACGCTTGGAGACTACAAAAGCTCTGAGTTTGAGACGTCACTGAACACGAAAACCCTCGAATCATCTTTTCGATGCCTAGGTATACAACAGGAGCAGTGACCAGAATGTTTGGCAACCTTAGATCTTGATAGGCCATAGAGATGATTTTAAGGCACGAACATTTGATCTTGTCGAAAGAAGAAAGAAAGACACAAGACCCCACCATGGTAAAGGAGAATAGCAGAATCTGTGTCAGTGAATTTGCGAGGATTACCCAGGCTGGAGGCAGTAGGCGCACCGTCATTAAATTCTCAGGTATCATTCAATGCAACTTGAATGGAGCGTAAGTGAGACAAGAGGCCGGAGGGCCTCAAATCACTGTAGTCGGCGACGTCTGCTTCAAGCTATGTTTTGAGGTTTCAATGAGTTCTGATCTCGTATCAAGTTTGGTGCCCAAATGGTTCGACCTCAGCCACTGCCCAGGCATCCTTGTCAGGCACGAGTCCACGTCAACGCCAAACGTGATTGCACCGCCATTACCCCAGCCTCAGAGACCCTCGCCCTGTTCCAAGGCTATTTTTCCTTGTACCTAGATCGAAGTTGTGGACCACATTCCCAACCCGTGCTTTTACGACGTCAAAAGATGCTTGTGGTAAGCGGATGTGTTCGTCTACATCCATGCTTTGAACCAAAGATACCCATTCAGTATCGGGCTCTGTGAGGTTCCAAGCTATACTGACATGGAAGTTTTCTGAGCGATCAGTCTTGTCGTGTTTGAGATGCGGACCTGCAGTGGGCGAGTTGGTCTCCATCGGCCCATCTCCCTTACCGCCAGAATACAATGCTGGGTGTCCGGACGTTTGCGCAGCTTCGTTGCATGCGCTGAGAAGTCTGTTCAATTCATCATGCGCCGGCTTCCTGATACCGAGTACCAAGAACCATCGGTTCCGCTCAAAGTTCGGCACCCACTTCAGACCACGGAAATCGAAGTAGAAGGCTTGGACTGCGGCTCTCCGCAAGGAGCTGCTCAGAGTTCCAAGAAACGTCTCACGGTCATCAGTCTTGATCTGCAGTGTCCGTGAGAGCGAGACATGTAATGGTAAGGGTGCGCCAAGCTCTGACTGCAGAGAAGGTATGATGTCAGGAACAGGAAGCGGCTTTGCGCGCTTTATGTTCTCTTCCTTGATGGAGTCTTTGATGGTTTGTATCAAACTGTGTAGACTATCAGACTCGGTCTGTGAAGGGACCCCTCGAACACGTTAGCGAACCGAGACCACGCTTTCAAGGAACGGCGCAGGATCGTCCTTACACTCTAAATAGACATGGCTCGGCCAATTACCTTCCACATGAGGAACTGCCCGCTTACGACCGCCATGCAGGCTGGGATTGTCGCTTGTGGTGACGCGAGCGTTTGTGGAATAGAGGTCGTGGAATGCTGCCGGGAGCGGCGGGAGGTCATCATTACTGGGCTTGCTGCGCTTGCGCTTCAACACAGTATTGGGCTTCTGGGCTGATAAAAACGCGACTTTCTCTTCGCCGCCAGATTCAGAGTCAGAGTCGGGATACTGCACCAAGGACATGGTTGGCTTGGGTTGGTGTTGGGCCTTGTTGATCTCTTGTCAGCTGCAGGTGCTGTCAGTTTGTGGCTCGGTGGGCTCGAACGTCCTTAGCTCACCCCACTCTCCCACGCACATCCGGCAGTGACGTAGCGCCAATAGGCAAGTGCGATGCAGGGCGACGATGAAAGACGATGTTACGCGTCGTTCCCTTGTCGCTCGTGCCTGCCAAGTCAGGCTTTATCTAAGCCATTCCCTCCTCGTCACCTGCTGCTTCTCTTCTTCAATCCAGAGCCTTACAAAAAACAAGTAGTCACCTTCAACGTTGTTTGTGTAACTCACTACCCATTCAGTCGAACCTCGCCAAATCAAAGTCACAAACCACCACACAAGTACCATGCAGGCAGTATGTTTTACCTCCCTTACATACGATTACCCGTCGCATCGCATGTTCCGGGTATCTTCTTCGTGTGAACTACAAGATGCTCCATTGCGAGCATACCCTCATGGCAAGAGACACTTGAGAGGCCTGAATGCTGATCGTGAAAATAGGCACAACACGCATTAATCGATCCTCTGATTGAGCCAGATCCGAGCGACGAGACCGGGCTGAACTCACATTTCCGTTCAACTTTTGCGCCCATACGGGATGGTCCCATCACTCCACCCGGATCTGCCGGATTGTCCAAAGATGGCTCACCCGTTAAGGTCCAGGAGCACCGCACTGGCAACTCAGTTGGAAGCAACCCTTTCATTCCCTCTCAACACACAGGCAGCTCAGTCGGAACCAACCCTTTCCTGCCTTCTCACCATACTGGTAACTCCGTAGAGACGAACCCGTACCGCCGACCGAGAGCCTCGTCTGAAGCCAAGGCTCCCTCTGCAACAGTATCACAGATTGGCCAGACTACTCCAAGGTCGAGCAGGTATGAGTACCCGTCCCCTCCACAGTCTGCAAGTCCTCGCAAACAGCACTTCTCGGACCACCGCGCGGCTGCATTCGGATCCATGAACGAGAGCCGACCCCGCCGATCGAGCCAGCCATCGTCATCCAGGCCACAATCGCAACATGTATCCGGACTGAGCCGTGGAGGATCACTGAACTATGGAGAGAGCTCTCCTCTAGACACGATCCGCAAAGAGACCAAGACTGCGCACCGTGCTCACCATCTTAGGAAAAAGAACTTTCAGGGTGCCGACGTCATCGATCGACTCGACAAAACCGGTGTATCGCACTACCACCACGAGGGACCGTACGATGCAGCCAGTATTGCACGTAACAGAGACAAGAAGTACAGCCCTGTCGCGGCAGTACAGGACTCGAACGAGGAAGCGCTGAGGGCAACACCAAGGGAGAACATTCAGGACGCTGTTGAGAGGCACCGCCCACTGGAGGGCGTTGCTACCGTCCCACCAGGCTTGACGGATAAGTTCGGCCGTGTCTACAACTACGAAGAGGGCACCGATATGCAGCGTGACCCCCTGAACAAGGGCGACTACAAGCGAATCCCAGGTGTTGTACGTCCTATATTATTATCAATACATCCGTGTCTCCAAACTAACAGTGTCTAGGAATATCAACCAGACGACCTGAAGGGCAAAGGCGAGCCATCCTACACCATTGAGAAGCAATTGAAAGACCACAAGAGGCTCGGCGACAGCGGAATTGAAATGACATCACGCCGTCACAGCAGGAGCGTAGGCCACACCGACGCGCTTGGCGCCATCCCTGCGGAGAACCCCTTCGAGCCTGAAGCATCTGCATCCGGCATTGGACGCAGCAACTCGGGCATTGGCAATGCGCTGAAGAAGCGATTCGGCAGCATTCGACGAAAGAAGCAGGATGTTGACGCTTAGAAGGCGTTGATGATCAAAGCATGCGATTCGGAATTCTAAGCATCAAAATTGTATGAGTACGTGGATGTTGTGGGAGTTGGCGGTTCTTTTGGTTTGTGAGCAGCTGTATAGTATATAGACAGGCATGTCATACCCACGGCCGACAGGCGTGGAGTGTTGTATAGCCGTTTAACGAATAATGACTTCACCATCACAAGCCATGTCTCTTTTTGCTTTGATGGAAAATCATGACCAGAGTACAACACTTGTCGTCGAACATGGCTTCGGAAATCGAGTAACGGAACATGCAACGTACGCATCAAAATCTAGAACTGATGATCACAGCCTCGCAAACGTCCACGATACAGGTTTGAGGTTGTGGGTGATGGCGATCGGCAGCCGCTCTTCCTGCATCCTAGCCGTAGTCGTCATCAGGTGCCCAAAAATGGGCCGGGACGGGAGGCCGTTGGAGATGGGCTTATCACTGCCGTTTCGGTCAGGTGAACCGAGCCGTGTCTGTTGGTGGACGTGCCTGACGACCATATTGTAGCAACAATCCTTCTTACATCATTGCTGGAGACGTTCAGTGGGATTTCGAGTGCTGTACAGCATTCGCAGACTCTGTTGTAATTCCAAGAGACATTGTTGGAATGCAAGTAGTCTGCAAATCGGCACGGAGTACCTCACACAAGCCCAAGCGCTGTGGGCTTGCATCTGAGCTCTGCAAAGTGGGCGACGAACATGCCCAAACGAGTTCGAATCAGAACATGCCCATTGATGATAAGCGCAGTGTATTAAAACTATACATGCTATGTAGCTCCTCTCCTCTCTACTGATAGATATCAATGAATGAGAATCTAGGTGGATCCAAACGACCGAACACCAGCAATGCTTCTCTTCTCTCCAGAAGATATAGAGAGGTGCTCCACAGCGCCGAACGAAGGTAAACCTCTATCAAATAATGCAGAAACTGACCCACACTTGCACCCAAGTGATGCAACCAGAACATGCAACAATGACACCGATACTCCAATTCTTCGGCCGCCTGCGTCGAAAGCTCACATGAAACTCATCTTAACCTCCTTCTCCTGCCCAAAATCATCCTCAAACTCATCCGCCCACGCGTTGTACCCCGAGTTCGAAGGCGGCATCGTATTCGCGCTCCTTAGCGGCGGGCGCCCCGGCGCATCGTTTGTCGCGTCCTCCCAACTCATACTTGATGCCGCCAGTGGAGGAGAGTCCCATGCACTCTTCTCTGGCGCGTAGGACGGCGAGGGCTGTGTGGTGGATTTTGAGGATGGCGGGTCGCGGAAGGAGGAATCGAATGTCATGGAGATATTCCCTGCGCCGGGGTCGTCGAATTCGTCGTACTCATCATACTCTTTTGTCCCGCTCGTGCCGTTTGAGAGTTGGGATCCGGGGGGTAGGCGCACGCCGGGAGTTAGGTTGCCGGTGCTGTTCGCCTTCCCATTTGCTGCCGCAACACCCAGGCTGTCGTTGAAGCTTTGTGTCTGCCGTAACCCAGTGTAGGGGCCTGTGGATGTGGGTGTGGTGGCGGAGATGTCGATTTTCATCGGCGGGAGCGTACTCTTGATCTCCTTGATCTCAAAGGCGTCGGGTTCGTAGCCGTTGTACGGTTTATCTGCTGCGCTCTCGACTGCGAGGGCAGCGACTTCCCTGCGAATTGCGTCGATGTCGAACATGACGGGGTTCTCGGCGATGGTTGCGGTGTCGGCGGTTTTGTCGATGGGCGTATGGGTTTGGGAGTTCTTGTCATAAACTTCCCAGTCTTTTTTGTCGCCCTTCTTTTTGCGCCACCAGGATAACTTGCCTCCCTTCTTTTCCTTTTCGGCGTTCTTCTTTTCGAGTTCGCGGCGGGCTTCTTCGATCTCGTCGATGAGTTCGCGTTGCCGCTGTTCGTGGTTTTCGGGGTCGGGGTCTTCGATTTCGGTGAACTCGTCGGACTCTACGAGCCACCCGGCGTCGCGGAGCAACTTGGGCATCGCGGCGCGGTACGCCATGTGGCCTGGCACCAGCTCGGTGACGTTCATGTTCTCGATTGTCGAGATTTGGATGGGTGCCAGACCAGCGACTCGAGCAGCGCCACCACCGGTTGCGCGGAAGAGGTAGCCTGTTGAAGAAGTCAGGACAGATGGTAGACATTTGGGAGGAGGGCAACGTACCTAAGATCCAGTCATTGGTAGCATACCCATTGACAAATCGCCCAGGAACTACACTCCGGATCTTTATGTACTCGTCCGTATTTGCTACGATGGGTGTGCCGAACATGTACACGTTTTGCACCAAGCCAAAAGCACCGCGGTTCTGAAGCTCTCTCAAGGCGGCGTAGATAACTCGAGCGCCGAGTGAGAAACCAACGAGGGTGATGGGTCTCGTTCCAAGGTTGCGGTCGATGATCGAGTCTGCGAGGATGAGACCAGCCATGTCAGCCCGCGCTTGCGAGACAGACCAGGGGTTGTCGATGAGGTAGGAGAGCTTTGTGAGGGCGAGGGGGAGTGTCATGGCGGACATCAGCGCGGTCAGGAGCGTGCTGCCCAGGACTTGTTGGAGACCTTGTGTGAGTGCCTGTTTGCATGTTAGCATGCGGAACACCAGCTCCCGAGTGCTTCACGTACCTCAGTAGCGAGGATATTGATGGTGTCACCCATACTCCTCAGCATCTCGGGCTCCCAAAGCACAGAATATATATCTCCCATGACTGGGTCGACAGTGCTGTACGGCAGACGAACGTCATCAGCCTTGCCGCTCATCCAACCAGCCAGCGTAATTATAAGATTAGTCCTCTTGTTATTGTGCAGCGGACGGTACTCGAACGTCTTCACAGCGCCAGTTCGCCTGTTCATTGCGCGAACACCAACGGTACCGCCAGTGGTAACAGCAATGCTAGTGATGACGGCCGTTCCACCAGCACCAGCAAGGAAACTACCCGTCCCGGCGACACCGATAGTTGTAAAGCCCGCAGCCAAACCAGCACCAATGACAGGAGCGAGCAGACCGGCTGACAGGCCAATGACCAGACCTCCACCGACTGTAGCAAGACCCATGAATGCTAAGCGCTTGCGCAGTGCTTTTTTCCTTCGTGATTCCATGTGCTCGTCTTCATTCCAATTTTCCTTGTTGGCTTCTTCTTGCATTTCCAATGCATCTGTTACGCGTTTCTCGAAGCGGCAGATCTCAAGCCAGTCTACACTGAGGTACTTGCCGACGACTTGGAACAACTCTCTTGATCGCGAATCATAGATCGAGTCTGCGACAAGGAGAAGGAAGAGATCACACAGAACTGTCCATCGAAGATCGATATCGAGGTTCTTGCTCTCGAAGAGCTGTGATGGCGTCTTCGGTTCGGGATACTCGTCGCCATCGTCTTCGTGCGCTTCGTAGGGCGGAGGTGGTGGTGAAGCAAGAGAGTCATGTAGGCTGGCTGAAGAAGCTGACTTTGACATCTCATCCTGCGCTTCTGGTCGCGGTGAAGTCACAGACGGGCATGCCGAGTCCGCCTCTCTCTTCTCTTCTTTATTTTCCTCAGCGACCTCCGCAGCAGGGTTCTTCACCCGCGCATTTTGCATCAGTGCTGGCGTCAGATCCGCAGGTATCACGCCATGGGCTGTCAGCTGCTCAATCATGACCTGTTCTGAAGTGTTGATGTCCATGTGCCCATATAGCCTGACCATCATCTTCTGTGACCACATCTTGGTCGTCTCGGTCTGCATGTCGAGCGCCTTCTTGACTTGCCGGCTTTTCTTCACGGCAACTCTGTTGAACTTGCGCTCCATCTCAATCATCGCGAGGCGCACCAGGCCCACGTACGCTACACGCTGTCCTTCGGTGAGGAGGTTCTTGGTGGCCTGCATCTGCATGAGCGGATCGCGCACCGCTTCGTCTTCGTCGTGTAGCGCGGTCGTCTTCTCCTTGAAGAGATAGGCAGTGTTGTCGTCCATGCTCGTTTGCGAGTCTGCATCATCGTCGAGAATGACCCTTGTGTAACCCTTTGCAGCACCGCCGACATTGGCGTATCCATGCATGTCTTCCAGCTCCTCAGGGTTCTCTTTTGCGATCAACCGGTTGTCATCGTCGTACATGTCGTATTGCGCATACGCAGGCATGGTCTGCCAGCCGCCATCATCGTCCTCGCGCTCGTCCTCTTCGTTTGCGTTGGGTTGGGCAACGGCGTGTTGGTGGGAGTATTCGTTTACAGGGCCCTGCTTCTGGTGATGCGTGGCGGGCTTGTCGAGGCTTTTGCGAGCTTCTGGTGCAGCCGAATTGGAGCTGCCCGGCGCAGTGGCCTTCTTGTGCGCCGGCGACTGGCTGTCGAGCTTCGCTGAAGGCTGCTCAGGTCTCGAACCAGGCTCTGAACTGCCCGTTTTTGTGACCTTCGGTGCGACACTCTCCGGCGCAGTATTCATCGTCTCCCTCAGCGCCGTGCCCTCATCTCCCCGCCCAACCTCAACCTCCACCATCTCGACCTGCCCATTAACACTCGCCTGCGCAGTATCACTCGCACTCGCACTCGCACTCGCACTCGCCTCTCTCGCCTCCCTCGCCTCTCTCTCTTTCACATGCTCCACTATGCTCTTCACTGCCTTCTCCGCCTCGGCATTGTCCTCAGTCTTCGCCGCTATGTCGACCTGACTCGCGGCCTTGGACCTCTCCGCTACCGCGTCCGTGAACTCGTCCTCGTCCGAGCAGTCCCCCACCGGCGTCCTCGGCCTGCGCTTCCTAACCGGCAGTCCAAAATCGTCATATTCGACGTCAGGCCTCGCTTCTGCAGGAGCAATATGCGTGCCCGTGGACTCGGTACTAGGGGGTTGCGAGGGGTTGTCGCTCGTCATGTTGGGGCCCCAATGCTACGGTCGTTGCATTTGATCTTCTCTCTCCAAGCCTGGAACCGGGGGCGCGAGACTATACGGGCATATTATTGTTTTGTTTTCGGATATGTACAGGTGGTGGTGCCCCCTCTCAGGCCATACGGTTTGAATGCGGAGTTCTCGGGAATGGCGTGAATGGATGCAGACGTATGCGGCGCGCAGTGGCCGGGCCTTCCTCGGCGACCGATGGCAGAGGAACTTTGAACTTTTTGAATGCGGACGCCTTCCATTCCCCACGAGCGCAACCACACACGCACCTCTCAGAACATACACTGCCACCATGAAGCTCAAGCGCGCAAAGGTATGCGACTTCGACTACAGCCTTTTGTAAGCTTGTGGTACGGGACTGACGTTTGCAGGCCTACAAGAAGCTGCTCCACCAGTATGAGCTCAACTTCGGTTTCCGCGAGCCGTACCAAGTCCTCCTCGACTCCTCGATCCTTCAGGATGCCTACAAGTTCAAAATCGACATCGTCGGCCGTCTGGAAAAAGTGCTCGGCGCGAAAGTCAAACCCATGATCACCCAATGCGACATGCGCCATCTCTACGATGCGAAGCCAAAAAATGAGACGCTCATCCTACAAGCCAAGGAGTACGAGCGAAGGAGGTGCGGACACCACGAGCTGGAGGAGCCGCTGAGCACGCTGGAGTGTCTCAGTAGTGTGGTTGACCCCAAGGGGAGCGGGAGTAACAGGCATCGCTATGTGGTCGCGAGCAATGAGAAAGAAGTGCGGGCAAAGATGCGAAGCATCCCGGGCGTGCCGCTGATATACATAAGCAAGAGCGTGGTCCTCATGGAGCCTATGACAAACGCAACCGAGGAGCACAGAGAGAGGGAGGAGAAGAGCAAGTTCAAGCTGGGTCTGAAAGGGCAACGGAGGCCGGATGCGGGGGAGAAGAGAAAGAGGGAGGATGAGGAGGAGCGGGATGACAAGTCTATTGCTACGGAGGCGCAGGTGCCTAAGAAGCGGAGGCAGAAGGGTCCTCAGCAGCCCAACCCGCTTAGTATGAAAAAGAAGAAGGCGGACGCATCTAACTCGCAGCCTAGCTCGGAGAAGAAGGCTGTGTCTGTCGAGCCCCAGAATTCGCAACCGACCACCACAGACGCGCAAGATGGCGAGGCTGCTGCGCCGAAGAAGCGCAGACGGAAGCACAAATCGAAGGCTGAGGGCGCGGCTGAAGGCGGTGGTGTCAATTTGGAGGCAGTCGATGCTGCTTCGCCATGATCCAAACAGCTAAGCTACAGTAGACTTGAGGTCTGCGCCAACCGGATTGGCACCTCTGGACGCCTCTAGACTACTGAGAGATTGGGCACGGCTGCCATGAACTGGACACCATCTTGCCATACCCGATGTAGAGTACCCGTCATTCCAGCCGCAGTGGTGGGGGCAATGCCTGGACCATACCCCAGGGACCGCCATGCTCAACCCGGAGGTATTTGCACCATCCTTGATGCGGCAGAGGCATACGGCACAGCGTCGGAGATCCTAAACCTTCTTGCCTTGCGCAAGGAGATCTGAAACCTTGGGAGGAAGCACCAACGTGCTGCGGTCGTTGCGCTTGACGAACTCGACGATGACCTCAGCAGTCTTCTCAGGTTGGTCCTCTTGGAGGAAGTGACCCGCGGCAGGGAGGACTGACAGTTGAAATTTGCCTGCGAAGGGTCAGAGGAAACATGCACAACAACAACTTTCAATGAACATACCCTGCATTTGTCCGATCATCAGCTCTTTATCTAGGCGGTCTGTTCCAGCAAGTAACAACAGCTTGGCCCCTTTACCGTTGAGAAACTTTGCGCTCATCCCTGTGAACCAGTTCTCCCAGTACGACTCGGTCCTGGAGAGGTCCGTCTTCCACACCCAACGTCCCCCAGTCGATGTTTGCACAAAGAGACTAGGTACACTAGCTCTTGCCGACTCTGGGTTCCGAAGCGTGCGTGATCGAATGTGCCAGTCGATGGCGGCGTCGAGGTTGTCGAACAGCTTGGGTCGGGTTCTCAGGTACGCCTGCATATGCTTGAGGGCCTCCATAGCACTCCCCTCGACCACATCCAGCACCGCGAACCCCAGCACCTTGTTACCCAGCAGGTTCATGTTTGCGACGTGTGTCACCACTGCACCGCCGAGGCTGTGTCCAATGAGCACGACTGAGGGCAGTTCTTTCCAACCCATCTTCCGCTGCGTGAGGAACATCATGTCCGCCATGTCACGACTCAGCAGGTCGATGCTCAGATTGTTGTCCACAGCACCATTTTCGTCCCAGACGACACTGCCGTGTTCTCTTGCTTCTAGGGCTAGTATACCAATGGCCGGCATTGCTTTCCTGATTTCTTTCACCGCAAGAGCAAAGCTCATTGCAGAGCTCCCTGCGCCATGGTGCAGCACTAGCAATGGTGCTTGCAGTGACGCGGGTGGAGTGAGGTACACATGGAACTTGGAGTGAGGTTCCTCTCTTTCGAGGTAGAATTCTTGGGCGTAGTAGTCTGACCAATGTATGGTGGGCGCTGGCCGTTGCGCATTCGAAGGTATCACGGTACCTGTGCTTGACATGGAACTCGCTGAGCTCGAATCATCTTCCTCCTCGATCAATGGTTCTGGCGGTGGGAGGGAGGAGAGCTTAGTCTTTGCGAAGGACTTGGCGAGGTCGGACATGACGATTGGCAGAACTGAGTGTATGCTAATTCAATCCGGTATTGTGCAATCCTGGCGGCATTCAAGGGTCTTGTAGACGAGGCTGGATTCGGAGTCCGCGATTCTGACATCTGATGGAGGGCAGTCAACTGTGGGGCACCTTATCGATTGCAAGGAACAGCTTCCTGCACGCCTTCCTCAGTAGCCATGACGACTTTGTGATCCCGCTGAGGCGAATACCTCCAGGTATTGTGTTGCTGTTCGAGGCAACAATAGACGCGTATGATGCGAAATCTACCAAGATCTTCGGCATGTGCGTTCTTCGAACTAGGTGCTCTCTCCCGCGGGGCTGAGTTGGATCGCTCTGGCTGCACATCCACCGATTCGCGACTGGGATGCATTCCGCTTTTCCACGCTAACAGACCAGCATGATGTCAATCGCGTGCATTGGCGCGGCGGCAGCTTGAATGAAACCAGCTCGTCGCCTGCAACACCAGCCTCTTCTCTATACACATTTCCTAGAGCGTTGACGCTCGCCCTTCCATCTCTTGTCCTCATTCCCAGGACCTCTAATACCCTAATTGTCTCTCAGCTCCACCAGAGCTGCGACAATGAGCATGTGGAAAGGCAAGAAGGACGCGCAGAACGGTGACCAGCTGGAGCCTGAAGTACCTCAAGACGATGGAGCTTCAGGAAGAGCTTCCAGGAGAAGCTATGAGCCTTCAAGACGCACTGTCGAGTCTCACGAGGAACCCACTGAGCGCACAAGACTGCTTGATCGTCCCAGGCCGCCTCCCAACGCCGATGGCTACCTCGACCCTGATGACCCAGCTGTAAGAAATAGCTCAAGTAGAGTTATGTACAACACTGACATGTGACAGGTATCGCCCTACAACCTGTGGACGGTACGTGCTATGCGGTACCTGACAATCCTCTTCCTCATCATCACTTTCCTGTGGTGGGTCCTGCTGTTGGTTTCCATCTTCGTCTCCCCTCCAGGCCTACACAGCCGTGGATCTGGGTTCTTCGACTTTGCCTACACCTGTCTCACGCTTGGTAACCTCCTCGTGGTCACTGTCTTCTTCGTCACTCCTGCCAAGGGCCTGCGCATCACCACGGCCATCATTGCTGTGCTTTTGGCCGTTGACATGATCATTATTCTAGCAGTTCCACGAGTCAGGCTCGAGGAGGGTTGGATTGGTATTGCGAGCGTCGTCTGGGCTCTGCTCATGTCCATCTGGTGCATTGCGACCGACCGCGTTGTCGCTTACGGCAAGAAGGAAGAAGAGGAGCGCCTTACTGGCCGTCCCGAGTCTCGTCGCACACTGAAGGAATGGCTCGCTGTCCTCGCTGCAACCATCCTCACGGTCGTCTTCATCGTCATCGTCCTCTTGATGACCGCCACTCTTACCGTTCGTTCCATCGATGCCGGGCTCAAGATGTACGGCGACCGCATCCTTGTTGATGGCGACAAGTACGCTGTACACCTTGCTTGCGTCGGTAACGAGACCAACACCGCTGGCGAGAAGGTTACAACCATCCTCCTTGAAGCGGGCGAAAACCCGTTGGAATATGACTTTGAGCACTGGGCATACGCAGCCTACAAGAACGAGACCATCGACCGCTACTGCTACTGGGTATGTACTTACGAAATCAACTTATCATGATCCGTCTGCTGACTTGAATAGGATCGTCCTGGCTACGCCTGGTCTGACAATGCTCCATCGCCGCACTCCGCTGGCATGTCTGCTGATGCGCTCTCTGAAGCACTTGCAAAGTCTGGCGAGGACGGTCCTTGGATCCTTGTCTCTGCCGGAACCGGCAGCATCGTGTCTCGTATCTTCAGTTCTCGTCACTTGAAGCAGGTCACTGGTATTCTTATGATCGACCCCTTGCACGAGGACCTCCTCCACCGCCTCTCCAGCCCCAGTCGTGGCTTCCTCCTCTGGGCATGGGGTATCATCTCCCCTCTCGGTACCGTCCGTCTCGCTGGCGCTCTATTTAAGGGCCGCACAAGCGCCGACCGCGTCTACGGCCGCAACGCATACCAGTCGGGCAAATTCATCAAGGCTCAGCTGCAGGAGAACCTCGTTGCGGACTCTCTGTCCAAGAACGAGGTCGTTTCTGCCAGGAACATACAGAGCGCTGATACACCGCTCGCTATTGTCAGCAGTGGTATCGAGTGCCGTCGCGACTCGGAGTGGGAGCGCAAGCAGAAGGATCTGACTACCATCACTGACAACCTCGTCAGCTGGGACATCGTCAAGAAGACACCTCACGAGGTCTGGCGCACCCTGGAGGGACGTGAGCAGATGGAGAACAGCTTGCACAAGCTCGTCAAGGCTGCTCTCAAAGTCAAGACTCCTACTGCGGAGCAAGAGTGAAGTTGGAGTGTCGCGAGGCACGAGGAGGGATACCAAGTTTGCTTCCTAACAGTTCGAGACTGATGTTTCCTTCGCATACCCTGTCGCGAGTATTTCTCTGTTCACGAGCACATGTTGCGGTGTTCTGGTGTTTTCATCTCGTATATACCTGATATTCAGCGCAGTTGTAATGCCCGATTGAACTCAAATGCTTGTGCAAATACCTACAATGGGTCGATATAAATCAGACATAAGCAATGTGAACGTCGTAGGTTGTTGCATGATACATGATGGCGCCTCTGGCCATCCCAGCTTTTAGCGTGTCTGCGGAACGCGGAGAATCTGCTCGGCGCATCTCCAAAAGTTCCCATCACAACGACCACTTCCCCCAACCGCACCAACAGCGTCCACACATCCACAATGATATGCCGAACCTGCCTGCGGGCCTCCCGCTCTCTCGCACCCCCATCGCGACGCTTCATATCGACCTCTCCCGCCTTGCACAACGCAACACCCGTCTCCTCTGCCTCTACACCCACACCACGCCAAGGCTCCCCAACATCTTCGCACGCTCCCCCGGCTGCTACATCGACATCCGCTGCACAGCCCTTCAGCGCGCCTCTCACACCGAAGCCGAGTCCTGCGATTGAGAAGAATGCCGCCAAGGTCGCGGACAAGAAGCCCACACCATTGGTGAAGAGCTCAGTGCCCGCGGGCACGCCACTGAAGGGGCTGAACTTCGAGAAGAACAAGAGCGATCCCGTGGCGCTGGCGGACGACGAGTATCCAGCCTGGCTATGGACGATCCTGGCGAGGCAGGAGGATAAGGGTGATGTTGGGGCTGTGGGAGATTTATTTTGTACGTCTCCTCTCTTCTTTGCATGCGCCTTGTTCCACAGATTTGCAGTCTGAATTGCGTGTGAACGGTGCTCGAAGAGGATGTTCCAAACTGGAAAACCAATGCTAACAACCGCCCAGCGAAATCCAAGAAACAGCGAAGACTCGCCGCGAAGCGTCTCCGGAAGGAACAAGCCATGAACCCCGAGCTTCTCACGCCGAAGATCCCGCTCTACGAGCAGACGATTGACTTGCCGGCTGGAAACGGTAGTTTGGAGGGTGCGATGGAGGCAGCGGGTGCGAGAGAAGAGTTGACGAAGGCGATGAGGGATAAGAGGAGGGCGAGCATTAAGGAGGCTAATTTCTTGAAGGCTATGGGATAGAGCTGTGTTTGAGGAGTAGATGTGGGATAAGCACGAGTGGAGTGGGGATGTGTATACTATGGAAGGAGAGATTGAGCGTGTTGTATTATACAATCTATGGGAATATTGCATGGCATCGCATCTGGGGCTTTGCAATGGATTTACTCTTGGAACCGTCTTGTACAGGTAGCCTGTGTACGATGTATGCGAAAAAAAGAAACACGCCAAGAACAATTCCGCCCCCGAAGTTTACAGAGCGGAACTCAGATGTTGCAACAGTCTCGACTGCTCCTGCCATCCTTGAGCCAAGAAAGCTTCTCATCTAAACGTTTCCACAACCCCTTCAAGGTTCAAGCTCGACCGCGGTTGATCCAAGATGGTTGCGGACCCTGCATCTGTCGAACGACTGTTTCTAGAACCACGCAGCAGAGACGTTCAACCTTGTGTCCTACAACCGTCCTCTCGCAAGCCCAAAAAACGGGTGGATTGTGACCCCTCATACCTCACGTTCTCGCACCGTGCAGTCGCAATCGTCGAAGCGTCAGCCGAGTAACGAAGGTGGGTGCCACAGCATTTTGCTCATACTCAGCTTACCGTAGTACAGCATGCACGCGACACGTCAGATTCAGGTGTCGAGCGGCCAAGCATTTTGGGTGAGGGTTGTTTGTATCTTTTGATTGTCTTCCTGTGTGCAGCTATGGTTACACATACACCAACCAATCTCATCCCCGTGTTTCGTAAGACATCGTAAAACAGTAAAGAGGGAATAGGGAGAGCATGAGCTTCCCAACGCCTACTGGCGATTATCCGGACCGGGAACGCCATTCCAATCCAACCGATTCAGCAGGCTGAAAAGTGTGTATGAATAGTGATTATCAATGAGGGTGGAGAACTGAACGGAAAGTAAGCCGTCAAGCCAAGTATACACAAAGAAACATGCCCGAGGGGGTAGGGTAAATCGTCTAGAGGTATCAGATCGCACACGTTCAGGAAAGCAAGGAAACACCGCAGACAGAGTGGACTAGATCCACGCCATCCTCGGCGCCACCAAATCATTGAACAGCGGCTGAACCACGCTCAAATAATCCGCCGCACAGAACGTCGCCAGGTTTCTCTTCCTCATCTGCTCCAGATCCGCCTCTTCCTCAGCGCTCCGCGCAACACCGCTAAACTCCTCAACAACCTCGTTCAGCTGCTCCAGCTCGGCGCCAAACGGATGCGCCTCCGCCTCCTCAGAGACTGTCGCGATGTTGAACATATCCATGGAACTGCGCTGCTCGCGAAGAGATCCGAGGCTGCCGCGCGAGCTGATGCTGTTCCCCCGCGATTGCAGGTTCTGCATGCTCCGCTTCTGCGCGAGTTGCACATGTGCGCGCTTACTGTGGGACAGCGCGCGCTGGGGGATCGCAGGGACCGGCTCGCTAGGTTCAGTGGGGTTCTCCTTGACCTGGCTGAGGGAGTTGGTGCTCGCGGATTTGCGCAGTGTCTTGCCGTTAGGCGCGGGGAAGTAGCCGGAAAGATGGTTGGGAGCGGGCGAGGTGGGCGAGGATTCCACGGACGAGGCGTCCGTCAGGGTGTCGCGGGAGCCTTGGGAGGAGGCGCGCGAACGCCCGGAGATGCTGTGGTCGGAGTCGTCGGCGGAGGAGCGGGTGGATGTGGAGGAGGAGGTGGCGCGCATGGCGGCCAAGTCCATGCTGGCCAGATCTGGGGCGTCGTAGACGAGCGTGTTTGTTGTTGAGAGCAGGGCAACGGGGAGCGAGATCTGAGGGCGGTTGATTTGCAGAGTTGCGTTCTTGACGCTCTTGCTGCGAGAGGGCATGGTTTCTTCGGGCGCTGCGGTGCGCTTCATGCGCTTGGTCATGGCGCGGGCGAGAGACATGATGTACGATTAATTCCGAATAGATTCGATAGATGTCGGTGTGTTGTAGATCAAGTCCAGAGCCTCGGTTTGTTAGGGCCGGCAATTCTGTTCGATGTTGCGGTTGGTTGCTAGTCAACGGGTGCAGGAATGCGGGGGAGTAAGTCGCGGATAAATTGCTTCGAGAAAGTCCACGAGGTCGAGATACCGCTTGGTAAGAATTCACAGAGTAAGCCAAAGGCGTTTGTCGTACAGCTAGTGAAAGGCTTCTGGAATGGGTGTCTGCTGTCTGATTGCGCAGTGTCGAGGACGCGTGAGCCTTGGGTTGCAGATGTCCTAACTGGGAATCGGGCTTGTGATACAACGAGTCGCAGGACGCAGCCTTGTGATTCGAAAGATCCGATACGTTCCACGAGTGGTGGTCGAGTTTGGTCGAGTTTGGTCGAGTTTGATTTTCTTTGTTTTAATCTGTTATTGGGCAACGGATACTGGCTAGCAGCGCGTGACGATCAACGGTAATGAATGGTGTGTGTGTGTGTGTGTGTGTGTGTGTGTGTCGAAATAAAGCAGTCTGTCAAAGAGCGTAGTGGGAGTCCAGCTGGTAGCCTGTGCCGTAAGGAGTGTCGACACCGGGCCGCGACAAGGAGTGAGTGAATGTTGCAATGAAGCCAACAAGCAAGCAAAGCAAGAGAAAGGAGGGAAGCCTGAAGAAAAGGGCAGTGCGACCAGGGCCTTCGCGTAGAAAAGCTCAGCAGCGCCGGCGACAAGCCGCGTTGACCTGTCTTCGAAAGATTGGGTCGGGATCTGACGGGGGTGGGCCAGGAACAAGCAACGGCCAGTAAACCGCATCGCGCACTGGGCCTGGAGCACCGAGTTAGTGGCGCGGACGATGCCCGAGTGGGCGTAGCCCCTGATGTATTTTGTTCGACTTTCGAAGACGAACGAATGGGAAGAGAGCGCGTGGGACCGAGTGAGTGAATGCTAGCGCCAACGTGTTCCAGATAAAGCTGGGGAGGGCCCGTCCTCTGCATTCGTTGGGCCACTTGGAGCCGACTGTTTCAACGTTTTGAATCAATCGCAGCCAGGCACAAAATCCACTTCGTGATGAAGGGGCGCTGGTGCGAGGCGGCATTGACAGTAGATATTGATAGGCGCCCGGCGAGAAGAGGAGAGTGGCAGGTGACAATTGCACAGTGTCAACCACAACGTCTCACACCAGGTACCGTGGAATACTTTAGTGCCATGGGACAAATGTGCCGTCTTTGGCCCGTCTCCAGTCAACGAATCGTGGTTGCATCGAGGCGGCACGCCTCTAGAACCTAGTCTCTGTAGCGTCAAAAACGCCAAAGGCTTCCTCGGTGACGTCCGGCCGTACCTTGCAGACGCGCGCATGAAACATGTGCCTGCCAACGTGTCTGTTTCTGGGCTGCCATCTGTATCTGGCAACACCATCACACTGCCTTGCCTTGTAGCTGCAGCCTGTGCGGCGGTTGCTGGTTTCGAAACAGCTGCACACACAAAAGCAAGCCAGGCGAGCAGACAAACCGCAGATGCCGCAGTCCGCGTTGTCTCGCATGACCCAGAACGACCTGAGGCACTGCGACCCACATCGTTCCCGGCCTGACCCACCCAGGATCTACAGCCTGTCTTGATCGCGGAGCGAGAGTGACAGATCGTTTTTCGTCGTATCGCGGACGCTTGACGGCGCCAGCAATTGCGCAACAACGCCCTAATTTACTCCCGGACTGGCGATGGGCTTCAGTTGATGGTGAGAATGAGGCTCGGAAACGTCTTCTAGGAAGGGATGCAGATCGCCATGGTAGGTGAAATGAGAAGGATCACACGAAGCAAGGGCAGGAGGCGGCGGCAGGACTATTCTTGAAACATGTGCCGGCTCAAGGCGTGCAATCATGACGGTGCATAGGTTTGTCGAAATTGAAGCAGAACTTCACCAGGCAGTTGACAGCCACTGCAGCTTTGACGTCAGGCAGGAAGGCCATGTGGCTGTTGTGAGGGTGTGAGGCACCAGAGGACCTCCTGCGTGCACTTGCTCCAGGACAAAGGGTCGTCGTGCCTTCTCACAAGTCAACAGCAAAGAGGTCCCCCAGATGAGTGGGTACAGCGTGGAGTTTCGTTGGTCGTGTCGAAAATCTTAATCTATCAATGAGTTCGTGGGTATCTACTCCTCCATCGACTCCCAGCCCTTCTCCTGCTCACCCTCCTCTTCGTCACCGCTCTCGCCCTCATCCGAATCCGAGTCCGTGTCAGACTCCTCCAAGCCAACAAGCCTCTCCTTTCCACCAGGCTTCATCTGCGGCACCTTGCTAGCAAACGCCGCACGAACCGCTGCGTTGGTGCTGGTGTCCCAGATCTGTACGGATCCTTTGCTGCCTGCGACAGCCAGACGGAAACCGACTTCTTTATCTGGGGCGAACGAGGTCGAGAACACTCTGCCGACGCCCAGGTCTCGCGATACCACCATGCTTGGCCCGTTCTCTTGTACGTTCCAGAGCTTGACCTGCTTGTCTGTGGAGCCTGTCACCAGGAAGCCGGGAATGACTGGGTTGATGTCGAATGAGGAAATGGACTCGTCGTGGGCTTGAAGGACCCAAGCAGGCTTTGACTGCGAAGGGTCTGCGGGCGCCATACGTGTGTCGTGATAGTGAACCATGCCGTTCTCGGTGGAGATCTTGTGCTGTCAGCCAAAGTTCTTTCCAGAATGTGATGCATACGTACGTAGAAGTAGTTAGGGTCATGGGGGTTCCACCTGACTGTCTCAACATCACTCTCGACGCCCCATCGTGGCGCCTTCGCCTCGGGTGCTCGCATGTCTGCTGCGACCACTGTGCGATCGTAACTACCACTGAGGAGCACCGTAGACTCCACGGGATGCCACGCGACGGAGCACACCTTGTCAGTGTGGTATGTGTACGACTTTGCGCACTTGGTTGTGTTGAGATCCCACAGCTTAACCGTCTTATCGGCGGACGAAGAGGCAAGCAAGTTCCTGTGCTGACGGTTGGCCGCCAGGGAGAGGACCGAGTCCACGTGGAAGTTGTCGTTGACCTTTTTCGACTTCTTCTTTTTCTTCTTGGGCTTGTCTGCGTTTGCCGCGTCCTCTGCGCCCTGGCCGAGAACAGCATCTGGGTACATGCTGTCGACCACGTCCAAGTTCCAAAGCTCGATGTCAGGGTCCATGGTACCGATGGCGACGAAGTTGCCTTTGCCGTTGCCAGCCGACTTGCCCACAGGCAGATCTAACCACTCGACCGCCAGCGGGATGGCGGGCAGCATGATGTCGTGGTGCACGTAGAGGTTGTCATCCCCATCTTCGTAGACGTAGACTTCCAGATGCGCGACCTCGTCCTCTATGCGGCCAGCCAGAACCAGGTTGTCTGTAGCAAGGATCTGCAGCTCTTCCCTCTCGTCGTCGTCGTCGTCCTCGGCGCCCTGCATGGTGATGTACGGGTCGTCTTCGTCGTTCTCGTGGAACACCAGGTTGTTGGCGTTGCCGAACATAGCCATGGTGTCGCCAGCCGCATCGTCGACTTCGTCGTCGTAGTGCTCGAGATCGTACTCTTTGAGGTCGTCATCGTCGTCGCTGCAAAGCATGAGTAACACAAACAACAGGGCTGTACAGCTGCAACACACTCGTGGTTCTTCGACCTGGATTTGCCGCTGCTTGTGCCCTTCTTTTCGGCTTGCGCCTCCTCGAGGTCCTCTTTCGCATCGTCGAGCTGGAGCTTCGCCAGCTGGGATATGCGCTCGTACTCGTCCTCGTCGAACTGGTACTTTTCCGGGAAGGGCGCCGCGAAGCCGCGCGGCACCCATGTTGTCGCAGTGATCATAGACATGTTGCTGTATGTTCGATGCGCAACTTCGAACTTGTGAGCGGGGAACTCAACTTTTCGACATGGAAATTTTAGCGTGGTCTCCTTATCGATATGCAATTCACCCTTCGCGGACCCCCGAGCGCGTCACGTCCATCAACCCTCACGACCCCACAAAAATGGAGCGCGGCCACAGCCCCAAGCGGCGCAAGCTCGACCCCGAGGAGTACTCGATCGCGCCGCAGCCCAAGTTCCGCAAGCCGAACCGCCCCCGTGACCGGAATGGCGCGCAGCACGGCAATGGCGCAGACGCTCCGCAGAAGCCCTTCGACGGGCCGGAGCCGCTGGTGGAGGACTTCGACTCGATGGCGCTGGACCGCGACTGGTACGGTGGAGAGGAGAACGGGCACACCTTCGGAGACGACTCGCACAATCCATTTGGAGGCGCTGAAAGCTCATGGTTAGACTCGCAGCGCGAGGCGGCGCTGACGGAGAAGAAGCTGAACAACCGCGCCAGCATGCGGGCACAGCAGAAGCAAAAAGACGTCGATGCGTGGGAGACCAACCGCATGCTGCAGTCTGGCGTTGCGCAGAGAAGACACTTCGACGACGACTTCAACGATGACGACGAAGCCACTCGCATTCACATCTTGGTCCACGACCTGAAGCCGCCGTTCCTGGACGGCAAAAAAGTCTTCACCAAGCAGATCGACCCAGTCCCGGCGGTGCGCGACCCACAAAGCGACATGGCTGTCTTCAGTCGCAGAGGCAGTAAAGTCGTCAAGGATAAGCGGCAGCAGAAGGAACGCGAGAAGCAAACCAAGGAGGCCACGAGTGCCAAGGGAACAACACTGGGCAATATCATGGGTGTGAAAGAGGAAGACACAGACAGTGCCGGCCCGATGCCTGAGGATGTCGAGAAGAAGGGCGGAAGCAAGTTCGCCGAGCATCTCAGCAAGCAGGAAGGCGCCAGCGCGTTCAGTAAGAGCAAGACACTCAGGGAGCAGCGGCAATACCTGCCAGCTTTCGCAGTTCGCGAGGACCTCCTCCGCGTAATTCGAGATAATCAGGTCACCATTGTAGTGGGCCAGACCGGTTCAGGGAAGACAACACAGCTGACACAATTCCTTCACGAGGATGGTTATGGGAAGCTGGGCTTGATCGGGTGTACACAGCCTCGGCGTGTTGCCGCCATGAGTGTTGCCAAGCGTGTCAGCGAAGAGATGGAAGTCAAACTTGGCGGCCTGGTTGGATATGCTATTCGTTTCGAGGATTGCACAAGCAAGGAAACCAAAATCAAGTACATGACTGACGGTGTTCTTCTCCGGGAGTCCTTGGTCGAACCAGATCTGGACAAGTACTCTTGCATCATCATGGACGAGGCACACGAGCGTGCGCTGAACACCGACGTGCTCATGGGCCTTATCAAGAAGGTTCTGGCGCGCAGAAGAGATCTCAAGTTGATTGTTACGTCTGCCACGATGAACTCAGAACGGTTCTCTCGCTTCTATGGTGGAGCACCAGAATTCATCATTCCAGGCCGCACCTTCCCCGTGGACATACAGTACTCGCGATCACCCTGTGAGGATTACGTCGACAGTGCTGTGAAGCAGGTTCTTGCTATTCACGTCTCGCAGGGTCCAGGTGATATATTGGTTTTCATGACTGGTCAAGAAGACATTGAGATTACCTGCGAGCTCGTTGCAGAGCGGCTGAAGCTTCTCAATGATCCTCCTAAGATCAGTATTCTACCCATTTACAGTCAGATGCCGGCAGATTTGCAGGCCAAGATCTTCGAACGGGCTGCGCCTGGTGTTCGAAAGGTCATTGTGGCCACCAACATTGCAGAGACGAGCTTGACGGTTGATGGTATCATGTACGTTGTCGACGCAGGGTTTTCGAAACTCAAAGTGTACAATCCCAAAATGGGTATGGACACCCTTCAGATCACACCCATCTCACAAGCAAACGCCTCTCAGCGTGCTGGCCGCGCTGGCCGCACAGGGCCCGGTAAATGCTTCCATCTGTATACCGAACGGGCTTTCAGAGATGAGTTTTACATCCAGACCATTCCTGAGATTCAAAGGACGAACTTAGCCAACACTGTTCTCCTTCTCAAATCTCTCGGCGTCAAAGACCTCCTCGATTTCGACTTTATGGATGCCCCACCGCAAGATACCATCACAACCTCGCTCTTCGACCTCTGGGCCCTCGGTGCGCTTGACAATATTGGTGACCTGACTCCCCTTGGTCGCACAATGACAGCCTTTCCCATGGACCCCTCCCTCGCGAAACTGGTAATCACAGCAGTGGAGTACGAGTGCAGCGAAGAAATGCTGACTATCGTCGCCATGCTGTCCGTCCCCTCCGTCTTCTACCGCCCCAAAGAGCGGCAAGAAGAATCCGACGCCGCGCGCGAGAAATTCTTCGTCCCAGAATCTGATCACCTGACGCTGCTGCACGTCTACACGCAGTGGAAAGTCAACGGCTACTCAGATGGCTGGTGCATTCGGCACTTCCTGCACCCCAAAGCTTTGCGCCGAGGCAAGGAAATTCGCGACCAAATACAGGATATCATGGAGAAGCAGAAGATGCCTCTTGTCAGTTGTGGTACGGACTGGGATATCATTCGCAAATGCATTTGCTCGGGTTACTACCACCAGGCCGCCAAAGTCAAGGGCATCGGCGAGTACATCAATCTCCGCACTAGCGTCACTATTCAATTGCACCCCACCAGTGCCCTCTATGGACTCGGGTACCTGCCTGACTATGTTGTCTACCACGAGCTTATCCTCACGAGCAAGGAATACATGTCCTGCGTCACGTCCGTGGATCCACACTGGCTTGCAGACATGGGCGCAGTGTTCTACTCAGTCAAAGAAAAGGGCTATTCTGCGAGAGACAAACGCGTCACCGAGCGCGAGTTCAACCGGAAAGCGGAACTGGAGGCCAAAATGGCGGAAGACAAGGCGCTGGAGGAGCAGAGGATTGCTGAAGAAGAGAGCGGCCCGCTGATCAAGAAGGCGGTGCTGGGTAAGAAGAAGGAAGACGGCGATGGCGTTGTTAAGAGGCCAGTCATTGGTATGAAGAGCAAGTTCAAGCGGAGGTGATGCCTCGTTCTGGATAGCTTTGGGTAGCTTGCTGAACCCTGATTGCTGGATCCGAGTACGAACCTGTGGGCCGCGGTTGAGATCTGGGGTAAGCGCGTGGAGGTTGTATAATCACGAAATATTCCGATCAACTGAGATCACAAGATCATAGATATGTCTTTCATCCGAGGTATTGCTGACAGCTTTGCAGTGTTGTTCACATCACAGCTAGGAGGCATACATACATCTCTACATGCATCACTTCAGCAGCCGAAGAGTTGCCGTCCCCAATCTCCACATACCTTCACACCCCCGCACACAGTGGCTGTCTTGGCGGCCGTCCGTCTCCGTGCCTCAAACTGACGCGGCGGCCGGCGTAACGTACCTGCATAATCCAGTGGCTCCTTCCACCAATCACCCCGAACACTATAAACTTCACCCCATGTTGCAACGGCCTCTCGTTCACCTCATCCCACTTAACAATTCACCAAGAGCGCCCGTTCGCCAATTGCTTCCCTTGTCAGCAACATCGCCTGCTTTTCTGCTCAAGGATTGATCCTTCCACCCATGTTCGGTTGTGTGTAGGTAGCATCATACCATGGCAAGCCCCATGGTAAGCTCGTTTTAGCTGCAAGTAGCCGTATCACTCGACAGGCTTGAACGCGCGTGGCAGCCATGGCATGGCAGACGTGCAGCATGGGATCACAATTGTTATAAGATGATTTGGCATGACTTGCGCGACCGTTGTTCTGGAAAGTCAACCTCATGCTTTTCCGTTCGTGTACTACCTATCATTACCCACCAGTCCCATCATAAATTGCACAAGCTTACGCCGCGCGTCTCATCAGTGGTTTTGATATTTCTTCTTTTCTTTTCTTTTGTTTTTGTTCGGTGTCAGTAAGATTGAATTCCGAGTCTTTGAAGGGTTGAAGGAATGAGAATCTGTTGTGCCGCATACGCGAGGCAAACGGTTGCTAGAGTCTGGTGCGATGAATCAATCCACGATAGATGCGATACTGAATGGACCTGCCCTCTCGCCGCCTCCAGGCGTCCAGCCAAACTTCGAACATCCGGATAACCTAAGCCACCCGGAACTCGCGGTTCTGCAACTGGTAGTTGCGACGGTGGTTGTGGGGATGCGGGTCTATACCAAGCTGAGAGTTGTGAGGAAGATGTTGGCTGAAGACTGTGAGTACCTTCATGAGATGCGCCGAAGTAAGTCGGAGACTGGAGGGGCCCAATATGCTAACTAGATCAATCCAGATTGGCTAATAGTAGCATGGTTCTGCTTCGCCGGCTTCCATGTAATTGTCTTCATGATCGAGGGCTTACCGCTAGGTGTACATCAGTGGGATCTTACAGCTCGAAAAGCGATCGAGCATGCACGCGTACGTACCTAGAACTTCACTACGCCTTCCTCAAACCTTCATTCCTTACTAAACAGCCTGAAGTGCTTACACTGACACGAAATAGCTCTTCTACATATCAGTCGCCATCTACGCTCTGGTCATCATCCCGCTCAAAGTCGCCCTCATCCTGCAAATCCGCCGCATCTTCATGCCACACAACCGATCTCTACATGCGCGTCCATTTTTGCTATGGACTATCGACGGATTCCTGGTGCTGAACGTCATGTTCTACGTCGCACTCTTTCTCTTCCAATTCTTAGCCTGCCGTCCGCTGGCATATGCTTGGAACCCACTGATCCAGGGAACATGCGTCAAGGACAACTTGGTCGTACACATCGTCTCAGCATCGATCAACACGGCCAGTGATCTCATCATAGTGATACTACCACAACCTGTCATCTGGCGCCTGGAGCTCAGTAAGAAACGGAAATGGGGACTCAGCGCTGTCTTTCTGCTCGGAGGCCTGTACGATAATTTCTTGTGATTCAATAATGAGATACTAACAACCTCCAGCGCCTGCGTAGCATCTTCGATCCGTATCTACTACGCCATCCGTCTCTACTACTCAACCGACTATACTTACCGCGCCGCGCTCATGGGCAAATGGGCGGAGCCAGAACTCACATTCGGCTTCCTTGCCACTTGCCTGCCCGTCTTACCTGCTTTCGTCAAACATATCCTTCGTACCTCGCTCGGCCTCATGATCAGAGGGCTGTGGACGCAGAGTCCGCTGGTTGACGGGAGATCCACAGGAGGGAAATACCATGGGAGTGAAGGCAGACAAGTCAGGACGATTGGCAGCTATGAACGGGGTGGGGAGAAGAGCAGCAGGATTACGAAGATTGTGGAGATGGACATTGAGTTTGAGGAATTGACGAGGGATTCGAGGGATGGCGTAGGACTGCCGATGGAAGGGAGTGGAGGGTCGAGTAGGGAGAGGGATGAGGAGTGGGTCGTTGATGTGAAGGGCGTGGAGCAGCAGGCAAGCGTTGGGCCATTGAGAACGTAGCCCTTGAACTTTGTTCCCCATTTCATCTTGTTTCGTTTTCCAGATACCCAAAAGGAATCGATATCGTCATCTAGAGTGGTCTTGAATAGGATGAAAATCATGAATTCTATCGAGATCTAAATTTAAAGCTCGAAGCATCAGCAAGGTCAAGTACTCCCAATCTGGCATCCGTCCTCCACCGGCCTATAGACTCGTCACAATCGCATCTCTTCACTCCCAACTGCCCTGCACAGCCTTCGGTGCATCATGATGTGCCCTCAGCATATCAGCAAATTCCTTTGCCCCATCCTTACTGAAATGATTCTCCTTCCCCCGCAACGTCTTCTGCGCAAACTTCGCCGCTCTCGGAACCATCTCCTCCTCATACGCCTTTATAGCTTCATCCAGCGTCTTCCCCCCCTTACAAGCATCGATGATCTCCCTCCCCAAAACCAACGCATCTGTCATACCCACGTTGACTCCAACGCCAGCGAACGGCGTCATCACGTGTGCAGCGTCTCCGACGAGCGTAACGCCTGACCGGGGGGCCCACGAGAAGCCGACGGGGAGCTCGTAGAGTGGGCGGGGAGTCAGGTCGTCGATGGATGCAAGGAAGACACGTTTCAGATCCGGGCTGATGTGAGAGAAGTACTTCTCCATATACTCTTTTCGCGCAGTGACTGCATCGGTCCAGTCAATGCCGCACGTCTCGAGGAAGTCTTCTGGGACTCGAAGCGATGCGTAGGTCAAGAGGTAACCGTTGTCTCCACGCTGGGAAGTAATCGACATGTCGCTGCCGAAGGAGAACATGGAGCCTTCTCCGACGTAGTTCGTGAGCCATGGGTTCGCGCGGATGTTGTTGAGGCTGGCTGCTACCATCGAGATTCCGGAATAGCGGGGCTTTGTGTCTGAGAGGAGGGTGCGGACTTTTGACCAGGCGCCGTCGCTGCCGATGACGAGGTCGAAGGATGGTGCTGTTGTGTTGTCTGCGAAGTGTAGATCGTACTTCTTAGCTGCTGTTTCGCTGGGAACCACCTTTCGCAGCTTTTTCCCAAAGACGATCGAGTTCTTGTTCAAGTTCTCGTACAGAAGCTTCATTAATGCACGGCGATCGATTTCAGGTCGCCCATTGAACTTCTCCTCCTCTTTTACTTCTTGCTTGTCGGCACTGTTTCCGTCCCATAGGACTTCGCCATCGAGTCTGACGATCTTCAATACGTCGGATTCGGGGCGTGCGTACTGCTTGAAGTGGTCCCAGAGGCCGGCTTCTTTCAGGGCAAGCTGTCCGCTTTGAGGATGCAGATCAAGTGAACCGCCTTGCGTTCGGATTTCTGGTGCTGCCTCGTAGATGGTGAAGGGGATGTTATTGTTTTGCAGGGTGTTGGCGAGGGTCAGGGAGACTGGTCCAGCGCCGCAGATGGCAATCTTGAGATGGTAGGTCATGCCTGGCATCTTGAGAGTTGATGTTTAAAGCGGTGTCTGGGCAGTTGTCCTAAATCATTGGAGTTCTTGACGTATTTTGAATAACAGAGTGTTAGGTCGTGGAGGTCGTCGTGGTTTGTAGTCTGAGCTGGAGATGATCTGTGTCTGCCATACCGACGGTGACGCCCTAACCTATATACATATCCATTTGGCTGCCTGAAGAACTTCATCAAGGCTATTTCAGGCGCAATCTACTCAGCCTCCGATATATTAGTCGCATCTCAGAGGCGGACATACAGCCTATGGCGCAGAGATCGCTCTTCGGACTCTAGAGTTGGCGGCTCGGGCCCGAGAACACAGACTGCGAGGCACCGAGATCGTTCGAGACGCAGCCTCCGTCATCAAGCATTTGACGCCACAAAAGGGGGAACACTGTACCCAGCTCAAGGCTTCCGTTAGCACTAGAGTATACAATGGCAACGCTTGATTGATACAAGCTTATCGCCAGAAGCTCAAGCCGTGAAAGGTGTTCTTTGATGCCAGAAGACTGTGTTGAGTCGTCACAATCTACCTTCGCAGATGGACCTTCGGCGATGAGGGCTGACCGACGTGCTGAAGCACATGAAGATGACCTCCAAACAGTATGCCGGTCAATGTGTCGTTCTCATACCTAGGTGCACGTAGCACCACTGCGCCAGAGCGGTAACACCTTGTACTAACTCTTCGCGATCTGCATCTTGTGTGCCTTTCATATATTTAGCCTCGGGGATATGTACATCGAGTGATGTTGTTTTGTGTATCTGGACTTGGAGTGTTTTGGGTTGAAAATGTTCTTGCTGCTCGAAAGTAAGGATGCCGGAACCTTCCTTCCGTTTCCGAAGCTTGGACCGAGCTACTAGAGCACACCTCTCACGCTGCCAGCCCCCTCACTTCTTCAACACTCAAAATTGCAAATACCAAATTCCGCTCGTTATCGTGGGGTAATCTACCTGATCGTCAGGGTCACGGCACGCGTGCCGCGGACATCAGCAGCAACGGAATGCTAGTCTGCTTTAGGCATGCGTAGGGGCCAGTGGACTCGAACGAGGCCGAATATCTATCATGACAGTCTCTGGGGTTGGAGGCTTAGGTAGTTCTCTCGCCCTCATCAACCACTCAATAACTGCCGAGACGACAATCCAGCGAACAATTGCGTCGAGAGCGATGTGCCATACTCCTAATACTGCCTAGATCGCGGTGGGACTATCAACGATGAACGGCCTCGAGCCTGACGTTGCACATGCGATGGTAAGTCAAGGATGGAACTACCTCAGATCGACGGTCTATAAAACGTCGTGGAGCTCCTTCAACTTCTCAGCATCCAATTCGGATTGGTCTTTCGCAACTTCTATTCCAAGCGGGTTTTTCAAAATGAGGGCTCAATCACTTCTCCTCTTTTCCTTGTCTGCACTCTTCGGCAATGTTCATGAGGCGTGCGACACAGCCTGTCAGGCTGCCTTCGGTCAATCTCAAGCGATCGATGCCACCTCTTGAGTCTCCAAGAACGTAACTACAGGTACATTCTACAGCAATCTCGGAAATGCCACAGGGGCAAAGCCTGGCGACCTTTTGCGGTGGGAAGACTTGTCACGGGACGTTGTCAACAAGAATTTCACATCTCCCGCTGGAATGTCTATATCCAAGTTTCTTCACATGACTGAGGACATCGGCCGAAAGCCAATCCCTGCTAGTGCCTTTGTTCTGCTCCCTTACAACAAGCCTGACCCTAACAAGCCGTTCAATACTGCGGTTTGGACTCACGGAACAGCTGGACGAATCCGTAACTGTGTACCTTCGAATCATAAGGACTTATACTATGAATGGCAGGGACCATACGCTCTGTCAACAGCTGGGTATGCAGTCATAGCTCCTGACCACGCTGGTCAGGGACCGGACATACCGCAGGGCTTCATGTACGAAGCAGGCTATCTGCACGCCGCAGATGTCGCCTATGGTCTTATTGCTGCTCGCAAGGCCATCGGTGATCTCTTGTCAGAAGAATGAGTTGTCGTAGGACACAGCGAGGGTGGAATGACAGCATGGCGGACCAACGAACAGTTGGCCATGCCAAGCCAGGACGAGCTTCTCAAGGCCGGCAAGTTTCTTGGTACAGTGGCCAGTTCACCAGCACTGCGTCCATTGGATCTCATTCCAGAGTCAGTCCGTCGTGCTGCAGGTGGACCAATCGGCGACGCTGTTTCCGTCTTCTTCCTGCAATCGCTTGCACTTGTGTTCTCAGACCAGATCCGAGTGGAAGTCTATTTTACTGATACAGTCCTCGGGCGCATTCCTCTTATGGACCAGGGATGTCTGCTCGTCGGCCGAGCCTTGTTTTCGAACCTTACGGAGGACGAATTGTTCAAGGACCTGAGCTGGCTCGAGCATCCTGCCGCGGTTGACTGGCAGAAGCGCTACAATGGCGCCGTCCACACGCTCTGGCCGCACCTATGTTGGTTGTACAAGGTATTAGCGATCCACTCACATACGCCCACAACAGAGTGGGACTTCAACCAAACGTGCAATGCGTATTCCAAGTCTAAGGCCACACGGATGTTGTACCCGGATGCCAACCACAACGTGGCAGCTCAGGTAACGCAATTCAATTTCCTGAGATGGATCAAGGATAGGTTCGACAGGGCTGAGGTGCCGGAGGGCTGTGCGATCAAGACGGCTGAGCCTGCGACAACTCGCTTCAGGAACGTCGGTGCCTTCTATTCCGGAACCGGTGGCGGTTAAGAAGTATGTCAAATGCATGCCTCAAGCACTATCAGGTCTATCCATTTAGCTCAACTTCTTTTCTGAAATGGTCGACGGTGTTTGGCGATATGAGCACGACAAGCGAAGTGACTTCTTGCTTAAACTCTGCAGGAGCGGTTGAAAAGGTGTATCCACAAGCCTCCAGAATGACTTGGAATCAAATCATCTCGCGAATGCGCCTTCATTTCATTGCGGGTTGTCACATTTGTGTCCGCGTGACATGTTGCCGGCGGCAAGCTGCACAACCACTGGCCGAGGTGGACGCCTCCACTCCTGTACTTCAAAACTGCATCGCAACCACAAGGCCGAGCTGACATTCGCCAATTGACAGTGACTAGCGACAAAAGTCCACAGCTGCGATTCATGCACCTCTTCGTGTGACAATTTCGATCACAACAAAGCAAGATCGTCACGGCACGTTCTGCCAACGCGACTAAGCGTCCAAGACAAATATCACTTGGCAGCAAACATCCTTCCACAACACCGCCTTCTCAACACGGCGCTGTGCCGCACTCAACTGTTCCACAGCAAAGCACACTTCAGGCCGCCACTGTAATCCTGTTCGCTCTCGCAACAGACAACAGTGTCCAGCATGTCTGGAGGTATTCGCATACTGGATGTAAACTCTCGAAGTCTTCATGACTACAAGACCCACGACGATCGAGTATCGCAACTAGTCGCCCACACTTACCAGCACACGATCCGCAGCTTCAAACGATAGATCACTGACCAATTATAGTCATGCTAGCGTGCAAGGCTGGTGCACGAGCCGTCTTGTACCTGCATCTCGGCAACGCAGTGACCCGAACTGTTGGTAGAAGATTAGCCGTTGGCTCTTGGATCCATAATGTCATTTGTGCTGCTGACGAGAGACGACGCCGGATGGAAAGCTCATTCGACAGCCACAGACCACCTCGTACAAAGACAGGTTGCTGTGATTGCAATAATATCATCTCCAAGGGTCCGGTGATCCGGCGCATCTGAAGATTCGCGCTCATGTCGGTCATCTCGGCGCGGTTGTTACTGTGACGGTGTCTTGCAGAGGGGAAATTATGCACTAACCACAACTAGTCCGCGCCTCAGCCGAAGGAACGACCTTGTCGTGTTTCCCCAGGCCTCATCTCCTTAATGCGCCGGCGTGCACATCGTGGTCCAATGCGCCGTAGTTTGGACGCCCTAGTGACCCAATAACGACGTTTTACCGCATGTGTACCTGCATCTTCCAGGTTTAATATCATGGACCCCTATCCTAACGCCTTCGATGCATGGCAGCAACCGTGCCCACGGGATCATGGTAAGTCCATCAAAAGGCCTCTGTTCCCCGGTTGCATGCTTGCTTTGCTTCCTACGCAAGGCTTCGCACGCATCAACAGCCTCGTAAGCAAAGTTCAACGGCCTCCGTGCCCAGCCACTCGTTTACTACCACACCGCTTCACTCTTTCAGCGGATAAACATAAAAGAAAACCGGTTCTGTCCCCATCTTGAATCAAGATGAAGGCCTCCATCGTCGCTGCTTCGGCGCTTGTCGCGTCCGTTGCTGCTTTTGAGCACAAGAACCACGCTGGGTTCCACATGCGCCGTGGCGCATACGAGCCCGTTAAGGACGAAGTCTGCACAGTCTACACGACTGTCTACGTTCACGCCCGTATGTAATCTATCTTTCGTAGCAAGACTTGGACGCTTGTGATTTGAGTAGAGGCGGATTACGTTAAGTGACTTCGACAACTGACATGCTTCAGTGCCCTCGATTGTGCCCAACACCACTGCCATATATGAGCACTCTACTCCTGCCGCGGAGACCTCGACCTCGTGCACTGAGGGCGAGAAGGCCAGCTCTATCTACACTCCCATCGTGATCTCCACCAAGACACCTGAGGCTTCCCAGCCAGTCTACCCTACCGTCCCGGCTGTTCCAGAGGTATCTAAGCCGGCAGTTCTTGAGTACCCAACCAAGCCAGCAGTCAGCCAGTCCTCGAAAGAGGTTCCACAGCCTTCTAAGCCTGCCACTCCCGAGATCCCCACTAAGGCTGTTGACACTCCTAAGCCCGCCCCTAGCAGCTCCAAGGCTGTCGATGCACCCAAGCCTGCTCCTAGCAGCTCCAAGGCTGCGGATAAGCCCAAGCCCACCGGCAGCTACAGCTCTGGTGGCCGCATCGTCACCAATGGCAACAAGTGGGCTATGACTTACACTCCCTACGCTCCTGATGGCAACTGCAAGACCGAGGCCGACATCAAGTCTGACATCAAGCAAATCGCCGACATTGGCTTCACCACCATCCGCTCCTACAGCACCGACTGCGGTGTGTTCGAGTACGTCGTCCCTGCCTGCCAGGAGCACGGCCTGAAGATCATCTACGGCATCTTCCTCGAGGCCGGCGGCAGCGGCGGCAAGGGCCCCTTCTCTCAGTACGCCAACGACCAGCTCGACGACATCAAGAACAATGCGCCCAAGGATGGCATCGCCATGGTCATCGTCGGAAACGAGTGCATGTTTAACAACAACTGCGGCCCCGACGAGCTCGCCTCGTACATCGACCACGTCCGCGAGACGCTCCAGGGCGCCGGCTTCCCCAAGGACATCGCCATCACCACCACCGAGCCCGTTGGTACCTGGGAGGAGAAGGGCGCCGCGCTGTGCAGCCACATCGACGTCTTCACCGTGCAGGTCCACCCGTACTTCACTGCATCCATCTCGCCCGACATGGCTGGTGACTTTGCCGCACAGCAGCTCGAACAGGCTGCTAAGGTGTGCCCTGAGGCAGCCGCCAAGGGCAAGTACATTTCTGAGATTGGCTGGCCCAGCGCGGGTAACAACAACGGCAAGGCGGTTGCTGGTGTTGCCGAGCAGAAGGAGGCTATGAAGAAGATCATTGAGAAGGTCGGTGCTGAGGCGTGTCTGTTCAGCTTCAAGGATGACCCGTGGAAGCACCCTGGTGCGCTGGGTGTTGAGCAGCACTTTGGCTGTGCTGATGCCCTTTCGTACTAAGCGTCTTGCGGTGGTGAGCGGACAGCTGAGTAACGGTGTCGAAGAGTAGTAAGAATCTCTCTGGCCTGCCGCCGTAAGATCGTCTGCAGAGCACCTCGAGTCAACATGCTCGCTACGTTTATGTGTTTATGTTTGTTTATGGTTGGAATATCCCTTCTTGATGGCTACCCCGGTCGATAGTTTAGCAACGGTCTCCGGTATACTTTAGTGTGTAATTTCTTAATCTTACTATGATATCAATCTCTGAAGATAACGTCTGTGCTGTACAGCTGTAGATTGCGGACGCTCGTATTCATCTGGCTCTGACGTGAGTGCTATCTCTTTGCTTAGGTTCAAATCGTTTGCGTCTAAAGACTTTTTTACATTATTTGTTTGGCAAGCACTTTTCCATCGACTGCTGCGGCAGGCGGGAATATAGAAGAAAAAGATACAAAGAGACAGCAGACAATGGACGTCGCCTTTCTTCTTCAAGGCTCTCCATCTAGACGAGCATTCAATGAAAAAAGATCTCGTATGACAACGGACTGAGTATGTAGCTGACGTAGTTCGCAGGTGGACTTGCCACCCTCACGACAATCACCTTTCGAATGGACATCCCGTCTCCATCCTCTCAAGTGTAATGCTGACTGTCAAGATGACGGCCACTACAAGCCAAGACGAGCCAGCTCGCAATGACCCCAAGATTCTTCACCCCGGCGAAAGAGCGCTGGCATTGCTCGGTAGCGAGGGACTATTGGCAGACTCTCTACCAGCACAGTATCATCAACAGGTCTGTCGGGCACGCGAGGAGCGTGCCGAAGCTTGTTTGTTATCCAAATGCGTCCAGGTTGCATGATCGACTAATCGATCATGACGAGCAACGCGTTGCACCAACTGGTACCACTAGGCAGAGCACCCGCAGCACACTCACCTTCTAGTCTAGATGTTGTCTGGAGTTGGAAAGATTGTGCTCAGATGGGCTCGATAAACGCGTCGACTTCCTGCAGTTCCAAATGCGTCCAAGTTGCATCATTGACCAACCGGTCATGATGAGCGACGTATTGCACCGTCTGCTGAGCCGGCCGGTGCCGCTAATCAGAGCACCCAAGTCTGGATCCTGTGTGAAAGTGAAGAGAGCATTGAGCGCATCCTGAGCAAAGGCCCAATCAGGTGGGAATGGAAACCTAGAGGGGTGACATTGTTAGCTGTTGAGGGGGACTCACCAAGCCAAATATCAAAATCCATTCACACATAACTGCGCAACGACCCAGTGTTGGGTGCAACTGCGTCGCTGCTGGTGGAGAGACGAAGAAGAGGGAGTGGCAAGGGCAAGGTCGCGCAGGCTTTCCATAACAACCTTAAGGCAGAAGGCGCGCTAGTGGATCTGCTAGGCGATGAAGCTGCGGAGACCAACGAGCACCTGGAGTCTCTCAAGGCGTTGACGGGTGCTGATGCTTGCTTTGAGCTGCTGAAACATTGGTTCACCAAGGGCATCTAGGTTGAACGTAAATCATGACCAGCCAAGGGGATGATTGGGTCGATACTGACACAACAGGGCGTTTTAGCTGTGTGTGCTGCTGCGTCTTGCTGTGCGCAGGGTTGATCGTAAGAGCAGGTGGAAGCTAGGGAATTTGGGTTTGCTAGAAGCGTCAGCGTTCCTGGTTGAGATGTTTAGAGTAATATAGTGCGGGGCAAGTTGTTGGACTTGCATTCGCATTTTCTCTGTCGTCATCAATAAACACCAGCACCAGCATAGTTCCTTCGGACTGTGAGAAGGACTGGCCACGTGCTAAAGCCTCACTCTACTTGGAGTCACTGTGCCTTACCAAATCTACAAGTCGAAGAATGCAAGGAATAAGATACGAATGCTTGGTTTGGGTATGTAATCTCAAGCCAGACATGCAGAATCAACAACGAAAACGCGAACAGTAATTACAAAGCGAGACTAAAAGCTAAAAGATACCACCAGAGACAACTCGAACGAAACGTCCAACGGTGCAAAGATATTATACACAGTAGTAACGTGCAAGAGATAGATACGAAAAGATGCAGAACATGCAATGCCGTAGCTTGCCGTAGTCAGAGCCTGAAGATGCAAACAAAGTCGGAGGCGGAAGAGGTATGATCATGCGAATATCGGCCGTGAAAGCGTCGTGATGTTGAATGGGTATCGATCAGTAAGGAGAGAAAGATGTTGTCTCATGGCCACCAGCCTTGTCTCTTGTAGCTTTCGATTACCTCTTCGACGCCTTTTTTTGTGAGCTTCTCGTGTGTATACCTGATGTCACACGTCAGTATAAGGTCGTGCATCGATATCGCGTAACTTACTTGAACCCTGTGTCTTTCTCGAACGCACTACCATCCATGCTCAGATCTGTGTCTTTCAACAACTCCTTCTCCATGAACGGACTCAGAGGCGTCGACTGGCTGATTCCAGCTGCATTCTGCAACTCTGCCCACGGATCCAATGTCTCATCGTTGACTTCATCAACTACGTGGTCCATATTAAGCCGTGCAAATGCCGATATCAGTGTGCCGTGGAAGCCAGTCTCGATGTTGAAAACGTCGTGCATGATCTTGGCGACGACTCCTTGTGCTACTACATGTCAGCTCATGTCCACCGCCCAGAGCTTTGGCCACTTACAGGTGTTTCCGTGATCCACAATGTTGTAGATGGGCGCTGGTGTCTTCTTCGCCTGCTTGACATACCACTCAGCGCCTGTCCATAACGCTCGTACTACATCGTCGATGTGCACTGTGTTCGTTCTCAGATCCTCTTTCCACAGCCACCTCATCTCCTTCCCCTTGCTCTGATACACCCTCGCCATGCACAGCGCCGTGCTAAGGAACTTCCCTGTATACGGCCCATACACGTGCGCAATCCGCATAATCATCAGGTTAAGCCCATCGACCTTAGCCAAGTCCTCCTCTGCCTTGAGCTTCCACTTCGCCTGATTGTTCCACGGCTTCAACTTATCCATCTCTTTGCGCGGCGCAGACTCCGGCTTGTACACCATGCCTGTGCTGAGCTCCTGGAAACACTGGACCTTGCGCTTTGCGGCTTCGCGGCCGACAGCCATGGAGAGGGCGTGGGATCGGAGTTCATAGACCTTGTCGTCTTGTGAGAAGCGTGTCTCGCCGCCGCAGTTGAATACGAAGTCGAATTCCTTGCCGCCTTCGCGGTCGAATATGCGCGCTAGTGAGCCTGTTGCGTGTATCAGTCCATGCACTCGTCGCTGCTATGGAGGGGCACGCACGTTCTTGCGAGGCATCAGCCTGCATGAAGCGCTCTCTCGAACATGCCTCTTTGAACTCGGGCGCAAGCCATGCCAGCTCGGGCAGGTGTTTGTCGACAAGGCGGATTTCGGAGGCGAGGTTACTGTCGTGGATGTATTTTGCGAGGTTTCGTCCGATGTAGCCTGAGATCACATTGTTAGACCCTCGTGTCGCAGCTGCATGCGGGGGATCCCCAGTTGGGTGACGTACCCAGGCCGCCTATTATCAGGACCGCTGGCTTCCCTTCGGTAGACATGTTTGCAGGCGCACACGCTCAGAGTACTATGCTTCCAGCGCAAGTGCTCTTTCGTGGATATTGTCGTGTGCTGTGTGTGCTATTGTAATCTCAAACCCGGGAGATGAGCGTTGGTGAATGATCGCCACGCTCAGGACTTAGGCCGCGCCGTGACTGCAGGAATAGGTATCTGGTGCTTGGGAACTGTCAGACCTTTTCAGGAAGGGCAGGAAGGGTGACTGACAGTTTTACAAATTTGACGGAGAAATCTGCGGAGGAGTAGTCCAAGAGAGATCGAATGCCGCGGCGCAGATGTCATACAACTTTCAGTTGACGAGCGCGATTCATTGACGTGCAGACCGCTGGAATGGTGGGAGCCCAAAGCCAATATTTAATCCGTGGCCACGACAACTCTTTCGGAGCAAAATTAAAGGCATTGTTTCGATCGGGAAGGAAGACACGCCCGCCGCGGACTGTGGAGCTTGTGGCTGATGCCATGCATCTCATCGTGTTTGCGCCGCGACAGTGTTCCAGCATTACTTTTTGAATTGCAGGCCTTGGAGTGGTTCACCACTTGCATCACATGTCTGGCAGGCTTGACCTCCGTCATGGCCCTGCAGGTACAGCGCGAGGTTTTGCAAGCGACCACCTCCGTCTGTTGCACAGCAGCACGGCACACGCAGTGCCGTCCAATATTGTCTTCCACGCCATGTGCACAGGACGGGATGCGGGTGATGAACATTGGCACCGAACGGAAGCCAAGCAGAACGACGGCGCGCTCCCGTAGCCCTGAACCTTCCCTGAACCTCGATGGCCGGACTGCTAAGTCAGTCATATGACAGGTGCCCAACTCTGGGATGGGGCTCAGGGGCGGGCAGTTTCTGCCATATCAAGAGACATGCCAATCGAAGACGTGCTGTGAGCGATGCAAGATGAGTAGACCGTCTTACTTTCAAACAGACCAACCTCAGAGCAAGCATTCTTGCACCGCCAAGATCTCAGTTCAATCAAATATTTCGATTTTGGTTCAGGATTCAGCTGTCGTATCCATCTCGCACCAGCATCCACCCTGCAAACCCTCTGCCCTGACTACTACACCTGCAGCAGCGCAAACAGCTCTCCGGTGAAGCCAGGAGCAAGACCCAAAAGCGATCTGAAGAAACACAATCGCTGATGACGCTTGCGGGGCGCCTGAAGCTGCCCAGCGATGTTGGCCGGAAGTCTCCTTCCTAAACGCTGAGGCATGAGTCGCGGCCATGAAAGTCTGCTGCTTCTCAAACATGGCTTGAGGTCAACGAATCAGTGTCTCCGCGTACCTGGCCACGAGCTCATTGTGTCATATGTCACAGTGGATCTGCGATCTGTGCTGCAGCCGAGCACTGTCCTGATCTGAAGGTGTTTGCTATACATGTCTTTCGACACCGTTTCCAGAAGCCTTCCACGTGCAAACAGTGTCTGACATTTATTTGTGGAACAGGTGTATACACGCTCAGGCCAGGCTCTGCACACCAGATCGCCTGCACACTTCGTGCATGTGGTGAGGCCGGTAATCACGTTGAGATCGATATTCCACCGATAGCCTCATTGGCGATCATGATGCTGAGATTGTAAGCATGCACGTGCACGATGCTGCAAGTAATGCTGATCGTCCCGCTGCACAATGCACGATCGAAGGATTTGTCACAAGCGGGATGCAAGACCGTTGAACATACTGCAGTATCAGGAATTATTGCAAATCGATGTCTATCATGAAGATATGGTGCGCAGTAAGTCTGCGCTATGTAGCGAGGAGACCGAAAGCTCGCTGAGTGAAAGCAATGCATAAGCTGAATGCAGCTGAAGAACCATACAGAAGTTGTACATAGCCACCGTGCTTTTCCGCGCCCCGACGGTAGCCCTATGAAGATGTCCGAAGACGTGCTGTGTGTCTAAAACTCCCAATCTTCATCGACGGACTTGATAGCCCAGTCAAACTTCTCGCGAAGTGTTTTGGAAAAGAAGCGCTCGATGGGGACATCGAACTTCTTGGAGAAGACCACGGTAAGACGAGGGTCGATGTAGTTCTGGTAGTGGTCAGCACAAGCTTCAGATCGGGTTAATTGCTTGAACTTACGATCTTGGATGTGCCCAGGGCAACCTCCTTGTTGCCCTCCTTGTCCTCCATCTGAATCTTCATGTTTTCAATGCGCTGGTTCAGCTTGTCGACACCTGTCTCGAGCTTGTCGATCGATGGCCCCTTGCCCTCGGCCTCTACCTTGCCAGTCTTGTTCTCCTTCTTGTACTTGGCTGCAAGCTCATCCGCCTTCTCGAGACGCTCTTCCAGCTCTTTGGGCTTCATCTCCTTCTCGCCTTCTGCTGCCAGCTTCTCGTTGTCCTTCTCGAACTTCTTGGTGATCTTCTGGCGCAGCTCTTCGACTTCAGCTTCCTGGTGTGCCTTCACCCACTCAGAGTCGAGGTCTTCTGGTCGCTCGAAGTACTCAGCGCCCTTCTTCTTCTTGATCTTGGGGTCGACGTCGATCATCATCATCTTTGTTCTCCATAGCTGGTATCGAAGACCATTGATCTGTGGTGTGTCAGGGCAATTCAGTAACTAAGTGTGCTCGGTGAACTTACTCTATCTTGCATCTTTTCGATGGAGCCAGCGTGTCCGGCAGCGACGGTACGCTTGTGATTACACAGAATGGCGACCTCACGGTTGGCGTCGTTGTATGCCTTGACCTTCTCCTGAATAGTACCTGTGGCCTTCATCTCCTTGAGAAGCCTAGCCATAGTGTACGAGGCGTTGTAAGTACGGAAGACCTTGGCGGTAAGACCTTGCATGTAGCTAGTCAAGTGCTTGTTCAGAGCTGAAGTGGTCAGTCGGTCGAAGATGTCGTCGCCCGTGGTCTTTGGCTCCTTCTTGAAGATCTTCAAGTTCTTGAACACCTGTGTATCGACTTCCACTTCGTCGTAGAAACGGATACTGTCTTTACCCAAGAAGTCGAAGATGACAGTATTTGGCGGCTTCAGTGTCACGTGCTGGAACTTCAACGAGCAGCAACCGACTGTGTCTGCCTCATCTTCGCCCTTCTCGTTACCCGCACGGAGCGCGAATTGATCGATTAAGTAGATGGCAGTGGCTCGTTGACGGTCAACCATCTTCTCAGACTTGAGCTCCCTCTTGTAGTCTGTTCGGATGCGATCGATATGCTTCTTCAACTCGCGAGCCTTCTCGAACTTCTTGAAGTCACTCTGACCCTTGATGTCCGAGTTCGCAGCCAGCATAACGTACTTGTAAGCACCGTTGATATTCTCTTGCCACATAGCGAGCCATGTGCCTTCGTGGTCGTGCTTGACCTCCTTCCATTTGTGGCCTGCGGGTGGCGCTGGTACCTTTGCATTCTCGCCAATATTGATGATGATCTGTTCGGGCAACACACGCTTCTTGACGCGACCAGTCTTTGGATGCTCGCCACGACCACGGAAGAGACTTGGCGGTTCGACTCGGAAGTTTCCAACTTTTTGCTTTCGTCCGTCCCACATACAGTACATGAATGGCGCCTCAATCTCATCCTTCTCAGCTTTCAGAGCTTTTTTCTCTGCTGCTGGAAGAGCCTTCTTTCTCGCGCGCTCGGCGTCGAAGTGTTCGAAGATAGGCTTGAAGTCGCATTTCTCGAACTTTTTGATCTTGACTGTCTTGCCATCCTTGTCCTTGCCATGCCCTGTCTTGTCGAGGACGGCGACAAAGTCCTCAAAGAAATTCTTATTGAAAGTGGGGTTCTCGACGTTGTGGGTAGAGTTGAGCATGCCTCCATAGAAGCCAGCAACCTCCTCGGCCTCCGGGTGCAGAGAGACTGGGACTCCATCGTACACCAGCTTGACGTTTTTCGGCAGAGGTTCGTATTCGGGTGGGAAAACAACACCGTTATGTTCCAAAGTGTCCCACTTCTTGGTGCCATCGCCCTTCGCTGTGTCCTCCCACCAGCGGTATTCCTCTTCTTCGTTTTCGGCATCCTGGTCTTGCTGCTTTTCTTCTTCAGACTTGACCTTGGCCTTGCCCTTCTTCGCAGGAGCTGCCGCCGGCTTGGCCTTAGCCTTCTTCGCCGCCGGCTTCTTTGCAAGTGGAGCATCAGAATCCGACTCTTCCTTCTTAACGCCATTGGCTTTCTTTGCTGGTGCCTTCTTCTTCGCAAGGGGAATGTCATCGTCGGATTCGCTCTCAACCTTAGGTTTACGTTTCGGTGCTGCCTTCTCTTTTGTACGAATGGCCTTGGCTTCCTTCGCAGCGGCCTTCTCGATGGATTCCTTCTTCTTGACCAACTTCGTGGTCAATGGTACGTCAGAGTCAGAGTCTTCCCCAATCTGCTCCGCAGAAGCCTTAGGAAGTGCCCGAGCCTTGAGTGGTACGTCGCTGAGTTCGGAATCTGAGTCGTCTCGCGCAGGCTTTGCTTGCTGAGATGTTCTGCGCCGCTTACTCTGTGGGAGAGTTAGCGCCACGATCGTTTAAGGGAGCCAGTCGTCAACCCACCAGTGGCTTGTCATCGTCATCGTCTGAGCCGCTTTGTTCCTTGTAATTGGCGGTTGGGATGCTGCCGCGAGACTTCCGCTTTCCATTCGCAGTGCCGTTAGGCGCATCGACGTCCATATCGTCCACTGGGCCCATTCGTATCGAGATGCCGGGCTCGACATGGCCGTTGGCTGGGACCTGCTTGTCCATGGCTTTATCGACGACTTTGGAGATGGTTTCGTTGGAGATTGCTGAATGGTAAAGGTGGTTAGCAAAATGCTGAAGGACGATGGAATTCTAGCGGCACGCGCCAAAGGCATAGAATGATGTAGTTTGATGTGGAGAAGCCTTCGATGGCAAGATTGGGCGATCCTCGCGTAGGTAAAGTGTTACGTGACGTGGACGTAAGGCAAATGAAGCTGTGCGCGGTCAAACTCACCTCCATTGTTCGCCTTCACAAGAGGCGTGTCGTCTGAGGAGGACATTGTGTAATCGATGTGAACGCGTTGGTGTCGCGGGTATCGTAAGGACAGAACGGTTGAATCAGCTTTGTTCGGCGCGAACGCAGAAGCTCTAGCGGAACCGAATGAACGGGCGCAAGAGACGCGCTGTAACGGTGATGAGGCGCGTGCGAAAGTGAAGCAACCGCCCGGCAGGATTAGTCTAAGAGCGAGGGAGGCGATGGTGGAAGAGGTGAGAGCACGATAGATGCGTGAAGAAAGAGGAATGCTGGGGTTTATGTGAAGCCTCCCTTCAGCGGGCTCGACGCGGCGCACGGGCTTTTCGGCCTTTACTAAAATGATCGCGCAGGAATCTTTGTCACAAAAGTCGCCTTACCATCTAAGAACTCGACACGGTGGAAGAGATGTTTGGAGACGACATCTCGCCTAGAGAAACATTGCTAGTCAGAGTAGGCTGCAGGGTCAAGTTTGTGAAGGCAACCAACTGCACGTCGTTCAACGCTTGTATATTGCTCCTTCCATGTCCAAAGTCATTGTTTTCAGACCAACACCACAAGAAAATCATCATTTTCTAGGTTGCAAATGTCAAGCGTTATTTACAGGAGAGGATACACTAGATGACGAGCCTCTCTTCGAATGACAGAGTAGCCATGATTTTCGCGATGCAGCGTCCCGCATGCTCCGCACTTCTCCAATGCTGCACGCGCTGGTCACGTGCTTTTCTGGGAAAGCACGGCTAGCGCAACAGATTCCGCCCGACATCGTGAAGCTCGAACAGACAGCAGCTCACCACCATCACCCGGCCGTCGCCATCTCCACTCATCCCAATTCCTCGCCATGATGCTGTCCCGAGCTGCCCGTCCCGCCATGAGGGCTGGCATGGCCGCCGCCGTCGCCCGGTACGCACCCCCCCCCGGCGTCGCAGCTTTTCCACGCCCGCTGTGCACTGCACTGGCCGCGTCCATTGCATCTTCAATTGCATCAAGTGCTGACTGAACGTTTGCGTCTGCAGGCCCGCCACCCTTACCGCTACCAATGCCGCTGGTTACGCCACGCTCCGTGAGATCGAGGGTCGCCTCAAGTCGATTCGCAACATCGAGAAGATCACCAAGACCATGAAGGTCGTCGCCTCCACCAAGCTCACCCGCGCCCAGAAGGCCATGGCTACCTCGCGTACCTACGGCCAGACCTCCAACGCCGTCTTTGAGAGCGCCGAGACCAAGCCCCTCGACAACGGCAACAAGACATTGATCGTTGTCTGCTCCTCGGACAAGGGTCTCTGCGGTGGTATCCACTCTGGTATGTCGAGGAAGGTCCGCAAGATGCTTCTCGAGGCCCCCAATACCGACATCGCCGTCATTGGTGAGAAGTGCAAGGCTCAGCTGTCCCGTTCCAACGGAAAGAACTTCGTCCTCAGCTTCGCTGGTGCCGGAAAGGACATCCCTACCTTCGCCGATGCCTCCGCCATTGCCGACCAGATCTCGCTCCTCCCCACCGACTACGCCTCCATCCAGATCGTCTACAATAGCTTCATCAACGCTGGTTCTTACGAGGCCATTGTCCAGGAGGCTTACTCCCAGGAGGCCATCACCCAGTCCGGTATGTAACAGTGGAGATACTGGTCTGGATCGTTATTCTGACATGACCATAGCCAACTACTCCGCTTTCGAGATCGAGGACGAGGCTCTCCCCAACCTCCGCGAGTACGCTCTTGCCAACTCCCTCTACTGGGTACGTAGCTTAAGTTAGGCAGCGCAAACAACATACTGACAACACACAGGCACTTGCTGAGGGCCACGCTTGCGAGCAGTCCGCGCGCCAGAACGCCATGGACAACGCCTCCAAGAACGCCGGTGACATGATCAACAAGTTCCAGATTCTGTACAACCGTACCCGTCAAGCCGTCATTACTGGCGAACTCGTCGAGATTATTACTGGTGCGGCTGCTTCCGAGTCGTAGAGACTGTAACAGTGGTAGACTAGATATCCCGAACATTTGGCACAGTTGCGCCGTGTAGAATAAGTACTGTTCATAGCTCATTTGTCACCCTGCTAAGCAACTGTAAGCTCGTTCTCACACATTCGTCTGTGTTGTGTTTAGCTGTCCATCTTGCTCGAAATCGAGTGCTCTCGTCCTGCGTCCCGCGTCCTCGGTCGAAGATCCGGGTCTGAAACTCCTGCTCGCCGTTCTTTCCAAGTCTATTTTCCTCCAGAGTCGCTCTCATGAATATGCGCATCTTCTCCAGACGACTGTCGAGCTTTCGCAACGCATGGTCGAAGATGAGTCAGTGTCGCATTCGGTCGCAGTGAGCGTGACCTACAAAGCAAGGTAGACGAGACGTCGTTTCTGCGACTCAAGGACGGTTGAAACGTTCACCTTAGCTCAAAGAACCTTGTGCATCTTCAGGCTAAGATAGACACCATGCAGCCAATAGTAACAATGCCAGTTCGCTCAAATAGGAATTGGTTCCTCGCCGGAGCAGACGTTCGTTAGGTATGAAACATGGTGCAGCCGTTGAAACAACCGCCCCTCTCGGCCTGCATACCCTAGCGGTGACATCTGATCAGGTTCAAGCTATAATATGGTGCATTATTTCTAGCTTTGCACGCGCGTTGGAGATCTCGTTGCCTTTCTTATCGCTTATAATCTTCCCGTTCACCAGCTAGCCACTTTCCCTGCATCAGCCCTGCAGCAAACCTTTGACATCATCCCAAAGTTCGCGGGGTCGAACGCGATCTCTTGCATGCACCATCGTCAAGCGTGGTTTTTTCGCAGCTAGTCTGCAATTATTACTTCATTATCTCCAGCCTCTGCCATTGTTGAAGCTGGGCTCTGTCGTTCTTTTTCCTTGAAGTTTCGACCTGTCCCACCTATCTTTCTTTGTTCTTTCCTCGGCTGGCACCTTGACGACTTCCCAACGAACGACACTATTACGCGACGCGACGCGACGAAACGATGGACGAGGCACGATACCGCGAGTTGAAAGAAAAGATGGCAGCTTTGAAGAGCTTATATGCCAGTCGACACTATTCACAATGCGCCAAATTTGGCGAACTGTTGTTGAGCGAAATACATGATCAGGTAAGTGCAATCAACGGCACATGCTCGAGCATTTATACATGCAGCATATCCTGAAATGAATCTAACATCTGTCAGACGCACCCTCTCCACCTGGCACATCTGAACTTCTACACAGCACTTTCTCACGACACTCTGGCCCGAGAAGCAACACTAAAGAACCGCTGGAAGGAGCTCAGTCTGGCAGAACTGCACTACAACACCGCCATCCTCGCTCTTTCCTCACTCCAATCACCAACACAATGCGATCCCTGGTCCCCGAACTCATCAATATCCGCCCTACCATCTCCATACTCGTGCCGACGCAGCTCCATATATTCAAACAGGAGCGTAGCATCCAGCGCCACATCGCTCGGCGACGAAGATGACTACCTATACATGTCACCAAAGAAACCCATACCACAGGCCTCTGACGAGACCCTTCCCAGAACCAAAAGTCATGCTGTAACGACAACAGCAACGCCCCGACCCCAAACACCCCAGCAGTTCTACTTCGCCGCCAACATCGCATCGTTCGTGCGCATGATCGAGGACCACCTCGCTGACGTGCGGGAGCAGAAGCATAGGACGAGTGTGCCGACGGTGCGCTTTACAATGCCGAGTCCGAGACCGTCGCCGACCAAAGCTAAAGCTGCGAGGCATAGTCGGTCGATCAGTGTCGATGAAGTGGAAGACGACGATGCTGCCGTGGAAGCTGCGAGGGAGAGTCGGAGGAATATCAAGTTTCGGCCACGCTTTGATCCGAGCAGTGTGCAGACACTGTGTTGTGAGGCGCTTGCTGAGCTGGAGGACTGAACCTGCCAACATGAGCTTGTGAGGACTGTGCATTTGTTCTATTTCGTTGCCCCGTTTTGAGAGGGAGATGCTGTGGCTCTTCTGCTCTGTTCGCATGTTGCGGATCTACGTTTCTACGATTGTTCATCTTTGTGCCATTTGCACGGTGAGCGTTTTTGCTGGCTGTTGACAACCAGTTTTCTCTTCACCACTTGTATTAGTATTCGTAATGTAGCATAGTTCGAGAAGTATGACCAGACTGCATAAGACAGCACAGAGAATGTAGAATCAAGACGTCCAAGATTCAATCGATCCATCTATCTCACAGGCACCCATGATATCGTGACTTTTCCAGCCTCCCAAAACGCCTTGCAATGCAAACAGCCTCATCACTATCTTCCTCGCTTCCGTTCGGCGTCTACTTCATCATCTCATCCAACCCCCTCTTTATCCTCTGCGCCTTGATCCGCAACGCCTTCACGCTCTCCAAAAACAGCTCATCACTCTCAATCTGCCCCGTGCTCTCAACGCGGAAAATAAAATGATCCCGCACCCGCCCAAGCTTCACCTTGTCCTTGAACTCCGGGTGCCTCAGACACTCCCTCGACACAGTATCATTCATGGGCTTGTCAACCACGGCCTTGTTCTCGCCCTCGTGCCCGCTCAACTCAGGATCCACAGCGGCCTCCTCATCGGTGATCTTGTCGAGACGAATGACGCCCTTGGGGAAACAGCGCGCGAACTTCTTTGCGTCGGCGCCGACAATCGGTTTCAGGATGTCGATGGTCGGCATGAGGCGGTAGGATGCCGTCGCGACGGGGGAGAACTTGGCGTGGTCCTGACCAATGCCCTTCATGGCGTGCATGGTCAGTGTGATTCTCTGCCCCGGACGCATCTTTACGATCAGGATGTCGGGGTTCGTGGCGCGGATCGGTTGCGCGGCGTCGAACATTTCCGACTGCTTGCCCAGCGGTGCCCAAACGAGGTCCTTGGCGTAGACGGAGTGGTTGATGTACAGTTTATCGGGGTCGGTCTCGCCGGCTACTGCACGCTGCAGACCGCCTTCTTGCCAGCTGCACTCCACGTCCAGGTGCAGGATTGCGCAGTTGAAGTCCGAGGGGCCGCCAGAGCCTTCGTCGTCGTCGCTCGGCTTGACGTACCATTTCATCCACTCCAGGCCCTTGGGGTCGCCGCAGAGGGGGATCAGGCCCAGGCGGTGGGCGAGCACTTCGTCCTGGATTATGGAGGTGTTCTGGTAGATGAAGACGTCTTCGATGGCGAGAGTGGCAATTTCGGAGAGCAGAATGCGGCGGAAGGCGTTTGCGACAGAGGTGTCGAGGCCAGAGAGCGAGAAGGAGGAGTCGTAGGGCGTGGGGCGGGCGTGGAACTGGACCTTGAAGTTCTGCGGGAGCGGTTAGCACTCACTTCCTCCAAAGGAGAAAGGAAGACTCTGTGTCATTCTACAAACCTCCTTGAAGTAGTCCAGGTCCCATTCATGGTTCTCGCCTGGCCAGTGTCCTGGGAAGTCTGTGGACTGCTGGTTCTGAACAATTTCAGCGCCGACATGGAGCTTCTACAGACACTATTAGCAAATTGGAAACATGCAGTCTTGGTCGCAAACATGCCTTGCGCTCGGCCAGCACGGCAGAACTGGGGAGAGCCATGTTAGTGTGTCTTTGCTGCTGGAGTTCGAGGTCCCGGCGCGGGCAGCTCTCGAAACTTTTTGATAGCCATCGGCAAGAAGACGACTGCCAAGCGCCGACGCGCGGGCCAATCGAAAGCACGACAAGTTGTATGACGGTGCGATTTTGGTAGAGCTTCACCACCGCCACGCCCTCAATCCCCACTCCACACGCCCATTGAGGCTTCACAAGGGCACGACCAGCGAGCCTTACCCACCATGCCCGTCTCCATCGCGCGTCTGGCCGGCCACGCCGCGAAGCGTGTGTGCCTGAACGCCGCCCGCCCACAGCTCCGAACCGCCCTCCCTACACGGCCAATTGCGCGCTCCCTGTCGACAACCGTCGCCCGCCGCTATGCTGAGGTCGAGGACAGCCAGCGCATGCGCATGGTCCCCACCACTGAGGACTTCAGCCGCCCCATCGAGCCCGAGAACGCAGAGGACCAGGCGGCGCTCGAGGAGGATGGCGACGTCCACAGCGAGCGCAAGATTCGTCACTACACAGTCAACTTTGGGCCCCAGCATCCCGCCGCCCACGGCGTGTTGCGTCTGATTCTCGAACTCAACGGAGAGGAGATTGTGCGGGCCGACCCCCACGTTGGACTGCTGCACCGCGGCACGGAGAAGCTCATCGAGTACCGAACATATCTGCAGGCCCTGCCCTACTTCGACCGTCTCGACTACGTCTCCATGATGACCAACGAGCAGTGCTTCTCCCTTGCTGTTGAGAAGCTGCTGAACGTCGACATCCCCATCCGTGCCAAGTACATCCGTACCTTGTTCGGCGAGATCACCAGGATCCTGAACCATCTCATGTCCGTCTTGTCCCACGCCATGGATGTTGGTGCCCTCACACCTTTCCTGTGGGGCTTCGAGGAGCGTGAGAAGCTTATGGTGCGCACTTCGTCGCTGCATTAAGGTGCACGAGAGCTAACAGATGCAGGAATTCTACGAGCGTGTCTCTGGCGCCCGTCTCCACGCCGCCTACGTCCGCCCCGGTGGTGTGTCGCAGGATCTCCCCATCGGTCTGCTCGACGACATTTACCAGTGGGCTACCCAGTTCGGTGACCGCATTGACGAGACCGAGGAGATGTTGACTGACAACCGTATCTGGATCGGCCGTACCAAGGGTGTTGGTGTCGTCTCTGCCGCCGATGCCATCAACTACTCCTTCTCTGGCGTCATGCTCCGAGGATCCGGTGTCCCCTGGGACATCCGCAAGTCGCAGCCGTACGACGCATACGACAGGGTCGACTTTGATGTTCCCGTCGGCGTCAACGGTGACTGCTACGACCGCTACCTCTGCCGTATGGAGGAGTTCCGCCAGTCCCTCCGCATCATCCACCAGTGCTTGAACGACATGCCCGCTGGCCCCATCAAGGTCGAGGACTACAAGATTGCCCCTCCGCCTCGTGCCGCCATGAAGGAGAACATGGAGGCCCTCATCCACCACTTCTTGCTCTTCAGCAAGGGTTACACAGTGCCACCCGGTGAGACCTACAGTGCCATTGAGGCGCCCAAGGGAGAGATGGGTGTCTTCCTTGTCTCGGACGGTAGCGAGAGGCCGTACAGGTGCAAGATCAGGGCACCTGGATTCGCACACTTGGCCTGCATGGACCAGATCTCGAGAGGGCATTTGCTCGCTGACGCGGTCGCTATCATCGGCACTATGGATTTGGTGTTCGGTGAAGTTGACAGGTAAAGGATGGTGGTTAGAACAAAATGAATTGTGCTAGCTTGAGATACCAGGCGGCTGGCTGTACATACTGTACCCCTACTTTTTCTTTTTGAAGTCAATCAACGTTTGCATGTTCAGTATGTCTCTTGTCTTGCTAACTGCCTTGCATTTGCTCTTCATTCATGCGTGACGAGCCGGATTTCATTAGCTTTCGAGCGACCAGTATGAGCTTGTAGTCTGCGATTGACAGTCTCCTAACATGCTGGCTCGATGGCGCCTGCCCTCAGAAACGCGGTTGCCCGTACCAAGCCCGTACGAAAGTCTGTACCCTTGTGCTCATCAGGCTTGGCTTGACGCTTATCTGAACCTTGGAACACCGTTACACCTCCAACGTTCCCTTGAGCCATCTCTCTTCAATCCACCTATCGCTTCGAACTTTGCAGTGGCCTTTAACCTTGATTCTTGCTCACATGGATTCGCCGTTTCTTGAGTGCTCGTGCAGGGGATGACACCGGCCATCCCGTCCCGTCCCGTGCTCGATCCTCATGGCATCATTCGCTCTTCGCTCCCTCCGAGGATCTACCCCACTATGCCCATCAACATCTTGATATCGCACCGATTTGATGCTCGCAACTCCACCAACTTCAAGGTAGATTGCGCCAGATCCAGTGTGATGGCGAGCATATTCTGCCCTACTTCGGCGAACAATGATGGAGGGTGCGGATGATACTGCGAAATCGGTAAGGCTGATGTGGTTCTCTGCAAAGTCTCATGGCGCAGCACCGTAAACATGCTCGCCATTGCAGCTGTGGTGTCGACTTTGGCCGAAGCTATCGTGCACCATCGCCCAAATGGAGTACTTCTGTGCATCTGGAGCAATCTGTGGCGCAGTCGCCCATGACGCTCAGCTTGACAGGGTTCGTAGTATGGGCCTGCTCCACCAACTGCGGGGTCTGATGCGGTACATATCGTTTTGGGACAATATCTGAAATCTTGCTTCCAATGTGGCTTGCCAGTCTTGAGGAAGAGCTATAAGAAGGGGGCATCGTTCAACTGTGACAGGACATCAACACAACACCAACTTCCTGATCACAACCCTACCAACAATCTTCAGTCATACTAGTCTCCTTCAAGACACCAAATTCATTTGAACATGTCTTACAACAACGACCGCGACAACTCGTCCTACGGTGAGGACCGCAGCTCTGGCTACGGCAACCGTGACCGCGATGATGAGTACTCCTCAAGCCGCAACGACAATTCCCACACAAACCAGCAGTCGAGCGGCTTTGGAGACGACAACGACAACGACAACGACTCCTACTCCAATAAGAAGTCGGGTTACGGCACCAACGACAGCACCTTCTCCGGTGGTGTTGGCCGCAGCAACAATGACGATGATTCCTATGGCCGGCAGAGGAAGGAGTCCGGCTTCGGGGTTGACAACAACGACACTCTAGACTCCAGCGACAGCACCAGGCACAGGAGCTTCGGCGACCAATCTGGCGCTTTCGGATCGAAGAACGACAGCGGCAACAGTGGCTACGGAAACAACGACGATGGGTACTCAAGCAACAAGTCTTCTGGCTATGGAAACGACAACGAGAACTTGCCTAGCTCTGAGAAGCTGAATGAATTCGGCAACAACGACAAGGCTTCGTATGGAACCAACAAGAAGTCGAGCAGCTACAACGACAACGACTCCAACGAGGACACTTATGGATCCAAGAAGTCAAGCTACGACAACGACAATGAAGACTCGTACGGATCCAAGAAGTCGAGCTATGGCAGCAATGACAGCGAAGACACGTATGGATCCAAGAAGTCCGGCTATGGCAATGACGGGTCGAACAGGTCGGGTTATGGCAACGATGACAATGATTCGTATGGCTCGAAGAAGTCGAGCTATGGCAATGACAACAACGATTCGTACGGATCCAGCAGGAACGACCGCGAGGAGTCTAGCTATGGTAGCTCGAGGCGCGACAACGACTACTAAAGGGTGTCGATCGCTCAGTGGATCTGGCTGGGTATGTATCGGCTAGTTCTGTGATCAAAGTGTGGCGGGTCACCAGCTGCTATGTCTTTTGATGATGGATAGGCTCCGATCCCGTAGATGCTTCATGTTTGGAATTTCGTATGGCGCAATTGAGACTTTCTTGCTGTCGTACCAATTTGACTTGTCCATTCCAAGCCCTTCCTATGCTGTTGAACGGCTTCGCTCCGTAGGCGAAGTGATCAGTGACTAGCGTTCTTCCAAACAGTAAGCCCTCACTTCACTCTCCATGAACTTGGACATCAATTGAGATCTGCCAATTCATAACGCAGCCCTCTGTTCACACACGTAGCTCATACAGCTTAACCTCTACCGCGCCACCATCAAAAATGAAGTACGCTCTTACACTCGAACTTCACTTTCTAGTAGCTCTCGTGAACGCAAAAGTCGTACCAGGCCGAAACCCTAGCATACATCGTCAAGATCTCGCGTTCCATCTCAACGATGGTCAAAATGCCGGCACAGCTCCCGTATTCTCTTCCAACAGCACCGTCATCATCGCCGCAGACAAATGGAGCGACGCCGTCGACCGCGGTACCAAGCTCCTCGACGGCATGCCATCCAACGACGCTACCGCAGCAACGCTGTACGGCTTCACGACAGGTACTGCTGTATCTCCTCTCGATGGCGGCTTGGCCGAGAAACTGCGCGGATGGGGCTACAACGATAACACTGCAACATGACCAGCGCTTCGGGCCACATACTGTCCGAGGTTTTAGCGGACCTGGGCATGGGAACAGATTCATCGCTCGAAGAAGCGCTTGGCGGGCTGGGACTGTTCTGGTCCAAGGTCAAGAGCTTGACATTTACCAAAGAGAAAGCTTTGCTCGGGGTTTCCTCCAAAGGACTTGAGCCTAACAAGCCATGAACATCATGGGTGTTTTCGATAGATCTTGATCAGCAGCCTTCGCCTCGATGATCAGTGTGTTGAGTACCATGATGGTTCGAATCCTCGAGCTGCCTCTTTTGGATGACGAGTGGGTATTTTGAAGTCTCGTTGTGGGTTCTCGCTTGACTCAAGGTCTTGGTGTTGCTCCTTCGAGTCGCTTTTGATCCACGTGGCCATATTTGTGAAGACGATGTGCATTCATGGTTCGTCTCCATGACTGCCAAAGGTGATAACCCCCCCCCCCCCCCTTAGATTGCACTTTGGGAAGGAAGCCGCAAGAGCAGTCCTGAGGATTCCAATGTACCTCGAGGGAATACCGCACGATTAGGATGGACCTGGGCAAGAACGATATCATGAAGTTAGTGCTTGGTCTCTCTGAAAACTCGGTTCAGGACGTTCTTTTGCAAGGGTGTACACCGCAAGTCTAATCGTTTTTGTTGATGCCCGGTGTACATCACCTAGCACCTATGTCATCTTGGATCTATTGTCGCATTAGCCCTAATCCATCCTAGTCCTCACAGTGGTTTCCTCCACACAAACCGTAGCTCAGATAGTAACAACACTACACATGACATCCATACTTGTGCCTATTGAGAGTTTTGGATACACGACTGGGAAACAAGGGTCTCAAATAAATGCTCGAGAAGACTTTCCTGGCTCAGTAGGCAGAAACGCTGTAGTCCTCTCGGTAGCATCTGTTCCCACGATGGTATATCTCCGGGTGGCACCTCAGTAATCGATTCGAAGACCACGGCCGAATGGTCAACACAATTAGGAATTTGTACGACGTCTGGACGTTGGGACGTTGGGACGTTTGGCGGCACGGCAAAGGCCCGCAAATGGCAAAGCAAACATGTGGATCGCTTGTGCGGATGCGGCTCCCCGTGCTTGGATTGATGGATTCACTTGGCCCCTCACACGACCTCCACTCCTTTTCGTTAGAACGCAGAATTTGATTTTGCATACGATGGACGCCTGAGCAAGTTCCTCTCGCCGCTGCTGACCAAGCTGAGCACGCGAGCAGTCTGGCAGGTGCGAGAGGATGTTTGATGTTGAATTGCCAAGATGGAAGTGTGTGAGAGGAGTGCCAAACTATTTGTCTTGGCTGGATCATTGTGCACACCCGAGGCTGATACGTGAGATGATGAATTGGGGAAGGCGTGAGCCTTGACGCAATCGGGCAGAGAGGAAGTGGCGCCCCGTGCATGCATTTATGGGATCGCCCATCCGTGCATCGCGACTCTCACCTGTGAACTGTCTAGCATCCCCACCGCCACGCCGCACTCACCTCTCAAAAGAGCCTCATTCTCCTCGTCTCTGAGTCGCCCGTGAAGACCCTGGCCGCGACGGCCCTACATATCCCTCGCACATCGACAGTCACACGAGCGCGCGCTCCGATACTGCAAACATGGGGCTCTCCAAATCGACGCGCATTATGATCCTGCTGGGTATCGACTCGGCCTTCTTCCTACTGGAACTGGTGGTGGGATATGCGGTGCATTCGCTGGCTCTGGTCGCCGACTCGTTCCACATGGTATGGCAGCTCAGCTTCGTGTTGGGAGGGGACGTAGCTAACATTAGCGCAGCTGAACGATGTCATATCGCTCCTTGTCGGACTCTGGGCAGTGAAGGTCGCCAACGAGAAGACTAATTCAAAGAAATACACATACGGGGTGAGTAAAGCGTTGAGGCTGAAGCTGAAACTGTACTGACACGATATAGTGGCAACGTGCAGAAACCCTCGGTGCTCTCGTAAACGGCGTTTTCCTGGTCGCACTGTGTCTCTCTATCTTCCTCGAAGCTATCCAGCGATTCGTTGAGCCCCAGGAAGTGTCGCAGCCCAAACTTGTTCTCATTGTCGGCTCTCTCGGTCTCGCTTCGAACCTCGTCGGTCTCGTACTCTTCCACGACGTCGGACACAGCCATGGGCCAGGTGGCCACTCGCACGGGCATGGTGACGAGCATTCGCACGCCGAGGAAGGACATGCGCACGGAAGTGAGGCGCACGATCACGCACACGGCCATGACCATGAAGAGAGCAGCTCTGCGCAGGCTCCACGAGCGCGCCGCAAGTCGGCCTCTGGCAAGCGTGGCCACCGCCACGTTCGATCTGGATCCCAGGGATACTCTACTCTCGATGAGATCTACGTACACCCTTCGTCGTTCAGGAACAGCATCATTGAATCTTCTCGCCAGGACGTTGACGATGCTGATGTCAGCGAGAGCGGTGATGACCAGCCTACTGAGCAGACTGCTCTCCTAGGCAAGAGCAACGGCCACTCGCACTCGCACGTACCGAAGAAGGATCACCACAAGAGCCATAACCACGCAAAACCAAAGGACCAGAAAGCTGGCGGCGGACACGGACACTCTCACGGCGACTTGAACATGCGCGGCGTTTTCCTCCACGTCTTGGGTGATGCTCTGGGCAACGTTGGTGTTATTGCAACAGCCTTGTTCATCTGGCTCACCGACTTTTGGTGGAGGTTCTACGCCGACCCTCTTGTTTCTCTCGTTATCACAGTCATCATTCTCCTCTCGGCCATTCCGCTCTGCAAGGCTGCGTCCCGCATTTTGCTGCAAGCCGTTCCCGAGAACTTGTCTATCGACGAGATCAAGGAGGACATCAATGATCTCAACGGCATCATCTCATGCCATCATCTGCACGTCTGGCAGCTTTCTGACACCAAGCTGATCGCCTCGCTCCATGTACAGGTCGATTTTGACTTCAAGGGCGAAGGCTCAGCACGCTACATGACCCTTGCTCGCCAGGTCCGCGAATGCCTACATGAGTATGGCATCCACTCCTCTACCATTCAGCCCGAGTTCTGCCTCGACGCAACACACGACCACTCGGCCGCTGGCTCAGAAGACGAAGCCACAGACTTTAAAGCACCAAGTGTCAAGGAGCCAGAGGCTTGTCTACTTGAGTGCCCAGACAGCTGCGGCAACGCAAAGCAGTGCTGTGAACCTGGACAGAAGGGCTGCAAGGGCAGCAATGGCTCATCAGCCTAATATTTCCCTTTCGTTCTGAACATTTGTCGATACTTGTACGATACTTTCCTTTTCATTCTTACATGATTACCCACACACGTATTAGCGTGCTATTTCCTATCGTTATGTATGTGTTACACTGCTTGGGTGGCACTCTAAGTGTAGAGGGGCGTATGATTACACAGGCTCAGGTCGGACGGTGGGTTGGACTGCCTTTGCCCGCATTACAAGAGGTTGCGTGACACCAAAAGTATAAACGAAACGGCCACAAGAAGCACAATACCATCTTTGTACAATCTTGATGCAATCATGCTGGGTATGCGTGATCCAATGAATGATGCAGGTGCGAGGTGACTTATCAGGCACATCGAATGTTGACCACACAAAGACAGCAGTAGTCACACGGCTCAACGCGCATCAAGAGGGGGTCGATCGAGCCTCATATACATCGCACACCATCTGGTGGCCGCGGAGCACACAACTCGCTCATATAGGTGTCGAGAAGCACACCTGATCCATGCCTTTTCCTTCTCGTATTCTTATCTCTGCTCTCCACAATCCAATGTCCGCTCGCAATCTCAAATCTCCATGTTTGACACTCTCACCGCATTGTCCGCGTGCTGATGCCGCGGTACAAGAGTCATTCACAACTGCCGCCCAGCACATCAAATAAGCTTATGCGGCACAGCCGCGCAAGCGAAGGCCTGTTATCTGCCAACATTTGTTTGATTGGTCTGAATGGAAAGAAGGTGCTTCGAGATGCAGGTCAGAATGTTGTGCTAAGAATCGTGCAGTGGAGTGATACGCATCGTCGTGCAGGGAGTGGTTGTCTCTGCCTCCAGAAGTCGTATCTTCACATGCAGGGCGTCCCTTACCCATCCTGACTCCACTCACAAACTGTGGATATAATACCAAGTCGCGACTCTTGAGAGTGTTCATGCACGCAACTGGATCGCAATCCAGAAGGCTGGGAGAACCGGGGTTAGGACAGGGATACAGCAAGTCTGTGGGCCCAGAAAGCTTAACACCGCCTTCCGCGAAAAGGAAGGAGCTTGGCATTACCATAACGATACTGCATGTGGGTCGGCTACTTTGGCGCGCGGATGAAATACGAGGTCGCAACAGCGGCTTTAGAGCGGGTGGAAGGGGATGGAGGTGGAAAGTTGGGGTGAGCGGGTTGTGATGGTGGGAGCGAAGCGTTAGGGGATGGGGAAGGGATTGTCGAAGCACTCGAGGGGATGGTGACTGCAGGATGACCGCGTACTTAGACACGAATCTGGTGGACATGACACGAGCATGATAATTTTGTAGAGGTGTGTGCACTTTGATGTTTGCGTCGAGACCAGCATGTCTCCAGATTTATCTCGTACAATGGACACACTATGCGCCGACATCGCTGTGTAGTCTACAAAACATACAAATTCTGACCTGGGAGTCACAGCACGAGTGTGCGATGTGTACATGTCCATGGTGGAGTGATATTACAAAGCACGTGGCGACGGGGATATGCTCAGCACGCCGGTGGGTTCTTGCCGAAGGTGAGCTGACCGCACGGCGATGTGGACTTGTACCTGTACATCACACGTACCCGCAGGTAGTGGGCGCGCGCTGTGTGTGGTTTTGTGGCGAGATGAGAAATGCCTTCGGCCGCGTCCGAGACTCGAGTCCCTGACCAGATGCGAAACTCTCGGGCTGGGAGATTGGTTGGTACCGAGAGATTCCCGGTGTGGATTCGGCAGAGCAAATTTCTTCACGGCATGGTGCTCTGGATTCTGTGTAGGGAGTCACAGGTTCGACGCGGATTTCGAAGGCGAGAATGATGTTGGAGGCGCAGAGATTCCGGACGTCCCTATCTATCGAGCTGTGACTGCTCGCCTGCCATGGCACAAAGATGGACTGGCGTTACATGCGCGCATTTACCAATACAAATTCTGGGGTTCCTGCAGATAATCAAGCCACTTATCTTTTGTTTCACTATCAACAACCCGGCACTTCGGCATCAACGCCAGACCAACGCGTTTTCGAAATCATGAACGTAAGATCACCAGGCTTGCAGCCCGCTTCTGGAAGGTGGTCGTGGGCGTGGCGAATCGGGCAGCGAGTGTGGTGCGGATCGTGGCGCGCTTAAGCCTTTCGCGAAAGCTTCGATTTTCTTCCACCCGGACGTTTGTACGGTTGCAGTTAGCGCAAACACTATCAAGACGTTACATCGTTGCTTGTCCGAGCTTGGGACCTTGGCCTCGGTCTGAAGCGAACGTCTACGGGATGTTAGAGGAGGGGGAGCTGAGTTAAATGGAGGAGAACAGCCGCTCGCTGGAGCTCAGGTGTCCGGATCTCTGAACTTCATCCTGTTCTTCCATTGATCGATTTGATCTTTGGTTGTATCGCAGACCTGTGTACCAGCCATGGCTACCGCACAGGAAACATCGTATGTTCGATTTTTTTTGTTCGTTGACTCTCATCCTAACAGTGTCACAGAGCCCACCAGCTGCAGCGCGAGCAGGCTGAGGCTAATCAGCACCCACACCTGAACGGCTTGTCCTTGACCAATGACAATGTCGCTGGAGCTGGTGTGACTGAAAAGGACTTCGTTGAGAAGCCTATGACCGCCAGCTCTGGTACCTCGGTCCGCGACATCGACGTTGACGATGGTCTCGGTGGTGTCAAGCCCACCCCGGAGGAGCTCCTGACCCTACGCAAGGTCGGTGAGCCTTTGCCCAAGTCCGCCTTCTTGGTCGCCATCGTCGAACTTTGTGAGCGTTTCACCTATTACGGTGCCTCCGGTATCTTCCAGAACTACATCCAGCGCCCGCTCGATGGCAGTGAGGGCCGTGGTGCTCTCGGTATGGGACACCAGGGAGCCACTGGTCTCTCTACCTTCTTCCAGTTTTGGTGCTATGTCACGCCCATTCTCGGTGCCGTCATTGCTGATCAGTACCTCGGAAAGTATAACACCATCGTTATCTTCTGCGGTGTCTACATCGTCGGTCTTCTCATCCTCACCTTGACTTCCATCCCTGGTGCCCTCCAGGGAGGCGCTGGTCTTGGTGGTTTCGTTGCTGCTATCATCGTCATTGGTCTCGGAACTGGTGGTATCAAGTCCAACGTCGCTCCCCTGATTGCCGATCAGTACAAGCGTCGCCAGATGGTTGTTGGCACCGACAAGAAGACTGGAGAGCGCGTCATCATCGACCCTGCGATCACCATCTCCAGAATCTACATGGTCTTTTATTGGGTAAGTCACGGCGCCCTGAGGCCCTGAGCGCAGTGCTAATAAATTTCAGTGCATCAACATTGGTTCTCTGTCTCTCCTCGCGACTCCATACATGGAGCGCGATATCGACTTCTGGTCCGCCTACCTGATGTGCTTGTGTGTCTTCTTCGTTGGTACCCTCGTCCTCGTCCTCGGTCGTAAGGTCTACGTCGTTCGCCCACCGCAGGGTTCTGTCATCACCAACGCTTTCCGCGTTATGGGTCAGATGATCAGGGCACGCAAGATGGATGGCGCAAAGCCTTCTTACCAGGCTGCTCTCGGAAAGACACCGACCACCCAGTGGGACGACCACTTCGTCGATGAGGTTAAGCGTGCTCTTGTTGCGTGCAAGGTTTTCTGCTTCTACCCCATCTACTGGGTCGTTTACGGCAATTTCTCTAACAACTTCGTCACCCAGGCTGGTCAGATGGCTGGTCATGGCATTCCCAACGATCTGATGCAGAACTTCGATCCCATCGCCATTATCGTCTTCCTGCCGCTTATGGATCAGTTCTTCTTCCCACTCCTCCGCAAGCACAAGATCAACTTCCCTCCCATCAACCGTATCACCGCCGGTTTCTGGGTCGCTTCTCTCGCCATGGTCTACGCCGCCGTTATCCAGCACTATATCTACCAGGCCGGCCCTTGCTACGGTCACCCGCTCTGCGCGGCCAGCGAGATTGACGGTGTTGCACAGGGCAACAACATCCACATCGCTACCCAAACTGGTGCCTACATGCTCATCGGTATCTCCGAGATTTTCGCCTCCGTCACTGGTCTCGAGTACGCCTACACCAAGGCGCCCCCCAGCATGAAGTCCTTCGTCCAGTCTATGTACCTGCTCACTAACGCTTTCGGATCTGCTATCTCTGAGGCGCTCAATCCTCTCCTGTACGACCCCGCGATCATGTGGATGTTCTGCAGTCTGGCTGTTGCTTCATTCCTTGCTGGTTGCTTGATCTGGATCCTGTTCCACCACCTCAACGATCAGGAGGATGCTATGAACGCTCTTGACCAGGATTGCGACGACCCTACTCTGCGCATGAGCAGTGTTCACAATGACCGCACTGCTGGCATGCACTCCCATCACGAGGAGGAGAAGGGTGCCACCTACGCTTAGATGTGTTTGTGGTAATGAACGATGTAATACATAGTATGATAATGTAGTAAATGCGTCTATCAGGGCTACATCGAATGAATAGAATCTCACTCTCCAAACATGTGACATTATGTCTGTGATCCCATACAAACAGCGCATCGTCTCTTTTGGATGCAAAAATCGTCAAATCCTGACAGCTTGCAATATGTGCAAGCGTCTTCTCTGAGCATGAGTGTCTGCTGAGTCCACAGGCGAGATTTAAATACACTTGGAACATATGATCGAACGTCAAGTTTAGGTAACGAACAACATGTGCCACTTGGAACCAAGAACTTGGAAGATCACAACAAGGCATTGTGACGTTTGAGTATTCTGAGACCAATCGTGGCGGGCGGTGAGCCGCGTATTGTGATCTACGTCATGCGGGGCTGGAGCTCATGTGGGGTCGATACATCATCTTGTTACAACTTGACCTTGAAGTCCGAAGCTTTTCACATCTCAATCAATTTGAACTTCTTTCTCTCTGTCTACCTATCCAACCTCACATAACTGAAAGTAAGTGCATCTCGGTTCCAACAAATTTGTCACGATGAGGAGAAATCATTGCAATGAGAGCTGTGGTCCATAGTACCTCAATGGCCCTCGGCCGTATGCAGCACGCCTCGCTAGACCATTCGACCAAAAACTTCATTCGTACTTGGACATCTGACTGACCATTGTTTAGCATACAAACTACACACAATGTCCTACAACGATTCATACGGCGGCGGAGGCGGCTATGGCGGTGAACGCCGTAACGAGGGCTACGGACGCGACGACGACCGCCGCCAGGAGGGATATGGTGGTGGCCGTGACGACAGGCGCCAAGAAGGTGGCTACGGTGGAGGCCGTCAAGAAGGAGGCTTCGGCGGAGAGGAGAGACGCCATGAGGGCGGCGGTGGCTACGGGGACCGCCCAAGCGGAGGCAACAGCGGTTACGGACGTGACGATGACCGCCGTCAGGAAGGATACGGAGGTGGCCGTCAAGAAGGCGGCTACAGCGGAGGACATCAGGAAGGATACGGTGGAAGTGGAGGCTACGGCAACGACCGCCCCAGCGGCGGTAACGGTGGCTATGGCCAGGACGAGCGTCGCCACGAGGGAGGCGGCTATGGTGGAGGTCGCCAGGACGATTCATACAGCAGCCGCCCAAGTGGCGGACAGGGTTACGGCGACAACGACAGACCCTCAGACAGCTACGGTGGTGGAGGTAACGGCGGCTACGGCCAGGGCTCATCAGGAGGCTATGGCGGCGGATCTGGCAACCACGGTGGCCAACACTCTTCTGGCACGTCATACGGTGGTGGTGGCTACGGTGGCGGCTCAGATGAATATGGCGAGGCTGCTCACCACGCTCAGCAAGATGCTGGCTCCTCAGGAGATGCGAACCTGTTTGGCACTGCCCTCAGCCTACTCTCCGGCAACAAGCAGAAGCTCCAGAACGAGGACGTCGATGAAGACGACGCGGTTCAGCAGCATCAAAAGTTCTACGGCAACCAGCAGGGAGGCAACCACCAAGCCACCTCGAACAACGTCGGCGCTGCTGCTGCAATGCAAGCCTTGAAGATGTTCAACGGTGGCAACCAGCAGCAGGCCCAGGGTGGTCAGAACAAGTTCATCGGGCTAGCTATGTCCCAGGCCGCACAGCTGTTTGACAAGCAGCAAGGCCAGGGCAAGACAGTAAGGACATTCACCAACTGTGACAAGTTATCGGCTAACAGATTCTAGGACCCCAGTGCAACCAAGCAGGATGCTGTTGCCCAGGCCGCTCAGATGGCTCTCAAGTTCTACATGAAGAGCGAGATGGGTGGAGGTGGCGCCTCTGGTGGAAGTTCAGGAGGAGGCCTCGGGGGTCTTCTGAACATTGCCAGCAAGCTCATGAAGTAGAGTTGTGCACTGTGACAGGCTCTCGTTAACGAAAGGTAGATAGACAACCACGAATGAATGCCCACAACGGCTGTTCGCTACTGTTTCTCTAAGCTCCAGATACCGAACCTTGATTTATTGCGGGGATGATGGTCGACAAGGACATGCTTAAGCGAATGTGAACATATGGCGTAAATGTACCAACGATGTAACAATCGCATATCTGAGTCGTGCATCACGCTAGGAGACCAGCACACTGGAAGGGCTTTCCATGCACCTTGCCCACAGGTCCATACATCGCGACGTTTGCCAATTTATGAGTGTTGGGAAATCCCAATGTGACGATCGTTGCACTCATTCTCTCCTCTGAGCATCAGGACTGGTTGATCAACAACGATCTCCTTCCGGCAATCAGGCACGCGGCCCACAAAACAAGCAACTCGGAAGGATTGCCAACCCACATCAATCCAGACGCATGACGATATGCGGCGGTACGCCTCAAAAATGGGATGTGCGGCTTTTTGCTGTCTAACCATACTCAGGCAAGCTGTGCATCTAACAAGATGGAAGCATCAGCGCGAAGCTTGGACACGCAAGCTTTCAGCCTCATATAGTCAGGTTTTGTCCCACTTATACTTGCCTGTGCTCGTGATCTTCCTCTTCAACTCATTAGGTACTCCCTGGTCTTGAGAGCTCATGTCAACATGCGTCTCCTCACTGCCGTGACATACGCTTGTCCCCTTGGACTCTTGCCATCAGTACATTATCAAGATTCAGTCAGCTATGACTTCGACATATTGCACGAACGACCCCAAAGGGACTCCAGCCCAATCTTATATGTCGAATGCAAATGAAAGGCCACCGCAGATGCAGATCAACAAGAATGAGCCAGGATTGGCGGATGAATGCGTATTCTTGGGCATGGACGGAGAGCCAACAAGCGGGCAGAACTGGTCGACGATACGTGGTCAGTGAGATCAAACTGGTGTGACATACTGCACTCGGTACTGACTACAACTCTAGACTTCTCCCAGGAAAGCATGGGCACACTGGTCTGGACCGGCAACTACACCGAGCCGTTTAACTTCAAGACACAGTCCTACAAATATCAACCAGTACTTACATTCTGGTCAGGCGTGTTGGAAGATGGCTTCGGTCGTGGCTCCTACTACGTCCTCAATCAGTCGTATGCAGAGATTACACACTTTTATGCCAATCGCTTTAGCAACGACACGGGCGATATCCATGAATTTACATTCACGAGTGACGACACAGGGTTGATCCCGATATACCATACAATACCGTGGAATCTCACAGAGACTGGTGGCATCGAGAACGGCTGGGTGTTCGAGAATACATTCCAAGAAATCAACATTAAGACCGGTGAACTCATCTTCGAATGGAACGCAAGCACTCACGTCGGCATCAACGAGTCGTACAACTCCCTTCCCGAAGACGTTGGCAGGGCTGAAGACTCACCACGGGACTACTTCCGTATCAACTTCATCGAGAAGGACACAGGCGGAGACTACCTTGTCTCAGCGCGAGCTATGGACTGCGTCTACAAGATATCTGGACAGGACGGTCATATCATCTGGCGCCTGAACGGCAAGCAGTCCGACTTCCAGATCGATGATGATGCCGAATTCGCATTCCAACACGGCGCTCGTTGGGTAGACGATAAGAACCAATTTCAAGAGACGCTCTTCGGCAACGGTGCTACAGACAACATAGCATATTCTGTCCTCGATAGTCTCATACTCACATAGGACGTTAAGCCAATCAATCAGCATAGCATATTCTCGCGGCCTCTTCTTGAACGTCAATCAGAAACCTAGGAAAGTCACGCTCAGTCGTGGGAAGAGTATACAGGCAGGTGGAATGGTAATGGCGACGAGGGTAGGAACAAGTGGTGCGGCTTCAGGCATGGACAGACAGTGTCTGCTTCTGGATCAACGAGAGCGGATGCTTCGCTTGATGTTGTGCATGCGAGCAGTTCGAAGCTTAGACTGTTTATCGATGACTTTCACAAGTTGCTGACCCCCCTTGATAATTGGAACGATGATGAGATATAGCTTTTTGGCCCGAAGAACAACTTTGTGGAGAGATGACATCATGGTTTCCAGACAGGGGGGTCAGCAACTTGTGAAAGTCATTATATGGTCTTGGTGCTTACTGTAAGTTCGGCGGCAGGAATGTTCTTGTGAAAAATCAGTCCCCAATACTTGCGGCATGATTAAGATTTTCTCTTTGCAGGTACCATGCATGATTCAACCCTATCCATTTCACCCATGCAGCACGCTCTTCTCGTCCCTCATAGTACCTTCCCGACATCCCCCGCCTTCCAGACCAACAAACGACAGTTGGAGATGTCAAGACTGATCCAAACTCATTAAGGAAGTCTCGACAGAGTCCAGTCAGCTCGTAAGCCTCAATCCAGTGACACATGGTAATAACACTACCTCCCGGTCTGCTTCTGTAGATGGCGCATTGGGAGGGGTCGAGCCAGTCGCAGTAGTCGATACATGGTCGTCGGTAGTGAGTATATACTCGTATACCCTGTTGCGGATCTCGCCTGGGAAGCGAAGGAGTGGTGATTGCTTGTGGTTTGTTCTGTACTGTGTATGGTCAGTCACAGCAACGGAAAAACACCATTCTTCACTCACATCGCCAGCGCCGCCTGGAGCGTTAGCCACTTGGTGTAGGTCGCTTTGGAGCCTTTCACTGCGTTCCCGTTCTTGATAATGCCGCTCGAGGGTGTTGCATTCGGCCGCTTGGTAGGTGGCTTCGTCGCTTTCGTGGGGGCCGCGTTTTGCACAGTAGATGGTTGGCGCTGTGCCAATACTGTCTAGGCACTCAACATTCGTGATGACCATTTAACCTCTCCGCTGACACTCGCACCATTTGTCGAGACCAAGCTCGGACTGACTGATGCAAAGGACATTGAGAGAACAAGGCAATAGTTTTGTCTTTGCGTACAACTCTCGAAAAACATAGGTTAATGCTCGCAGGGTAATCCACCGACTTCCGTTCGCGAGAAAAGGATTCGCAATGGGCCCACTGCGGAAGGAGTCTAAAGTCGGTACGAGTATGTTGCCGCCGAAAACGTATGCGTAGATATGGTTGCGGATCTCGCCTGACAGGCGTAGCAAGGGCGAGTGCTTGCGGTTCCGCTCCGTACTGCGTATGATTAGTACACGCCATGTTGAAGACTTCCTGACTCACATCGCACCATAGTCGATCTTGAAGGCTCCCATTGCATTCACTGCACGTGTCCTGGTATTTTGGTCTCTTGATGACCTTTTGATCGTCTGTTGACTGTACCGCTGCGCGCTTGGCTGGCATCATAGTTGTGGTGCTCTGAAAGGTGAGCGTGGAGGTGTTCAGGGACGAAGGTGGAATCAAGAGGGTGCCGCCATGTGCGCGCAGACCTTGGAACCTCGTGCCACGCGCTAGTAGTACAGATGAAAGCAAATGCGAGCTCAAATTGAAATGAAATCCTTGTAATCAATCACTCTACATCTGTGCAGCGCCAACCAGCAATTTGACCAGCTCATCCGGCTTACTCCAGTTCGGACAATGTCCCGCATCAATCCTCCTCACATCAACCTTACTCCCACTGACCTCCTCAATCGTATCAATGAACCTCTGCTGAATCTCCGGAGCAATCACAATATCTCTTTCACAGTAAATATAAGTGACAGGAATATCCTTATAACTCGTCTGCGTGACCTCACTCTGGAAGGAGACAGCAGAGTGGTGAGGAAGCTGGAGTGCGTTCTCGTAGGCTTGCGAGTAGGGCAGGTCGTTGCAGACAAATGGAGCCATGATGACGGGATCCATGTGCATGTATCCTCCCTGTAATACTGTTAGCTCCCCACGGCCAAATGTGAAGCTGATCCCGACGCGGGTGGGGATCTGCGGCACCTTGGGTTGTATAGAAAGAAAAGAGCTACTCACCACCTCCTCCGGCAAAAACCCCGCCTCCAATCTCATAGCTTTGATTTGGTTCTCGCCCACCCTTGGTGCACTTGCACTCAAAAACACCAATCTCTTGACTCCTCCCTTCTTCACCCCCGCCACGGGACCCTTCACACCCAAACCCGCAAGCGCCTCTGTAGCAACACTCCCGCCGTAACTATGCGCCAGCACCACAACCTCCGTGCCTTCTCCTTCAGCAATCAGCCGCTCCACCACACCTCTGACATGCGCCGCATCATCCTGCAGCGTGGCTGGCGGCAGCGGGTGTCGCATCTGGGTGGAGGGGAGCTTGATCGCGAGAGCGGTGAAGCCTTCCGCGCGGAGGAGGGTGAGGAAGGGGTCATAGGCGCCGTAGGCTGAGAAGGAGCCTGGTATGATGAGGATTGTTGGTTTGGCGGTAGTGGTGGGCATGGTGGTGGGTGAGAGAAAAGGTGGTGATGATTGATCTTGCTAACTTGTGTTGGACATGTTGATTCTGATTTAGAGGCAGGTTTTCCTTGCATTTATATTGTTATCATAGCTTACGCCGATGCTGACACCTAGTTTCTGCACTTCAGGCAGATGTGTCAAACATCCGTTATCGGCACGTTCCTTCCTCATTTGCGTAGGCGGTAAGTGGGGTCTGCTCCAGATGGTTAGATTTCTGATACCTGACATGCATTCTGACATGCGCCATCGTTCGTCCGAGTAAGATCGCCCAAGGGCTGAAGGTAGTGATTACCAATTCGACTAAGCTACACGACTACGTGATCTGCCTGTACCGCGCCAACTCCACCGCTGCGTTCTGTATATACACCACCTCGACTCGAAGTACGCATCAAGCGCACCGGAGTCTCGCAACGCTTAATTGTGGTCGTTCTTCAATGCTCACTAGGAGTATACATTACGATGGCGCAAAGTCTAAGTCGCTCAGAAAATTCACCTAGACAATTATGCTCATGGAACACGGACACACACGAAGGAGATGAGAGATAAAGGAAAAGCTTTGGGCTGCTGCGAGCGCGCCAGTGGTATCAAACACACAAAAAGATATAATGCCTCACAGGGCCATGAAAGAAATGGAAAACCAACCATGCAGGTCCCTGTTGATCGTGCCTTCTTCGATCCTGTACATCGTGCTTCTTCTCGCCAGAAAGATCTCCAGTATCCAGGTTAGGGATAGAGCAATTGGTTGTATGCCTTCCCATAAGTTTCGATCCGAGGAAGCGGTAGTCGGGACAGCCCTGAGGGCCGTGCCAAATGCATCCAGCGTTGCGGGTGTTCAAAATTGTTATATCGCCCGCCTTGGATATCCCATCCATTCGTTGTACTCTCATTCGCTCTTATACTGAACTTGCTCGATCCTGACGGGCTCTCATATTGCCGGTGCTCGTGGACCGCTCAGCGTTCCGAATAGCTGCTCCGGCGGTAGGCGTCCTACATTGCCTAGCCGATCAGGATAAGACTGCGGGGCCGGGGAATAGCCCTGTGCTCTCTTGCGGTACCATTCGATAGCAATGCCGATCACGACGAGGAGGAAAGTGAGGGCGAGTGCGATGGCGAGGGCGATTAGAACGATGAAACCAACAGCGAGGTGCTTCTCTTTTTTACGCGTTAGCAAACCATGTCTCAATAGCGCATGATCGAGATCGACTTACTGGATTGTCTGAAGAACATGTTGGGGTTCTCGACAAAGATTGAAGACAAGCTTCCAGGAGTGTTCTCGGCTGTTGTAGCGAGAAGGAAGGGAGCCAAGGTAGTGCCGTTGAACAAGGCGCCAGATGCAGTACCGAAGTTGGTGATGTTGATCTGCCCCATAAGCAGAAGATCCTGGTCTCGATCGATTATGTCTGAAGATGCGTGGTTCTCGGACAAACTCAGCACCTGGATGCCATGAATAACTGTGTCGGCACCGAACAAACCGTTATCGACGGAAGTCCACTTGTTGCCATCGAAGCGTTGGAGGTACGCAGTACCGTCAGTGCTGTTACCAGTGGCCCAAAGCTGGTCACCCTCTTTAGTAGCAACGGTGATCGCCGTGACGGGTCCCGGTAGGTTGTTGGCGCCAGCAATCTCGGTGAATTGGTTCTTCGATTGATCGAACAAGAGGACCGTTGTCCTGTTCTCGCCGAACGTCAAGTTACCAGCCACGAGCAAAGTGGTGTCTGAGGTCCAGATCAAAGCGTTGACTACGCCAGCCACGTTGTTGTTTGGTCGATTCCACTGGCTGGTCTCACTGTTCCACATGCACAGACCAGGGCAGGTAAACTCTCCGCCAGACTGGAAGCGTCCTCCAACATAGATGTCGTCAGATTTCGGTCTAGGAGCAATGGCATTGACGGTGACATTGTTTCCTTGGAGCGCAGGCGGCTGAACATTTGGGAAGCTGTTTGACGAAAGGTCATAAGCGACGATACCGGTGACTATCTTGTCGTTGACGGTTCCAGTGACTACACCTCCAGCGTAGAGCGTATTGTTGTTCACAGCTACAGCGGCGAATGTCGAGTTGGCGTCAACTTGTTCATTGAAACCAGTCACTTTGTCCGAGTCATTTCCATCGATGATCAGGACGTTGGTGATGTTCTGTCCATCAGTGCCCTCGGCACCGAAGTGTCCAGCCAAGATTGTCTTGTTGTTGCCGTTCTCCTTGTAGAAGAATCCAGTGCGAACTCCAGTGGTCTGCAGATTGTCGCCGTCCATGATGGCTCGCTTGTGCAGAGTGGTCTGCTGTTGTTGATCCTCGATGTTGATGGGGAATGTACGAAGTGACAACTCATCGTTGTCGCTGTTCAGTTCGGCTGCACCATTTGCTCCGAGGAAGCCCGAGGTGATGGAACCACCAAACCAACGGTTGCCTGCTGCATCAGCGTACGTCATGAGCCTGCCTGAGGCTGAGAACGTAGTTGAGTTTAGATTGTGCAACCAGTTGTTTTGAGATGGTACCCAAATTGCAAGACCGTCCACAATTGTAGAAGGGTTGTCGTCGAAGGCATGGACTGTGCCAAAGAAGCCGCTGACACCAAGCACTTCCTCTGGAGTATCGGCAGTGAGGTTGAGTGAGAACGGGACAAGGAACAAAACGACGCCCTCGACACCAGCGCCGAGAGGTTTCCATTGGTTGTTGACATAGGCAGCCACACCATTCAATCCCGTCGACTTGCCGTCATTAGTGTTGGTGAAGTTACCACCAACATAAAGCGTGCTGTCATTGTGGAACATGGTCATGACTTGGCTGTCCAATCCGTTGCCTGACAGCGCGGTAGGATCCTCGGCGTTCTTGCCGATAAGGAAGATGTTGTTGCGACCGTCGTCTGCGGAGAAGTTGCCACCAACGTACAGATTGTCATTGCCAGTAGCTACACTCATGACGACTGCCTTCTCGCGAGGTGTGAGGCTAGCTCCAGCTTGGTTGATGGCAGAGTCAGAGAGCTCGATGGCAGCGAGTGCCTGGCCAGGTGTGTACTCGAAGAGACCATTTAGGTTGCCAGATGTGGCCTTCAAGAGTGTAAAACGGACCCTCTGTGCAACGACAGTAATGGCAGTAGGCCCTTGTCCAGACGCAGGCCTAACAGTGACTGAAGGCCTGAAACCGTCGCGAATGTTGATGGGCCCGTTGTAGATCTCATCATACTTGTCGTAGTTGTTTGTCTGCCAAAGAACTGCGCCTGCATCCTCCTCGCCTTGAGACATCTGTGTTGTGACATTGACACGACCGCGGCTTCCGCAGGTACCGTCACCCACGCAGCCGGGCGTGTAAATGGTTACTGAGTAGTTGCCGGATTGCTGGATGTCTGGATAGAAGGTGACGGTATTCGTGTCAGTGGGGATTTCTGGTCCTTGCAAGACGGTGGTGAGGTACTGCGAGAAACTATCGTGCGAGGGCGTCACCTGCCATGAGCCAGTAGAAGTCGACTTCGATCGTAACGTGGTTGCGGTGCTACAGTTCCCGGGCTCGTTAAAGTCGTCAATGGCGTACGAGTACATTTCGTCCTGGAAGAGCTGGACCCCGTTCAGACCAGCTCCGTTGCCGTACCAATCGGAAATGTCGATCCTGAAAGCATTCATCCCAATATTGTTGACGAAGCCAAAGTCCTGTGCTGTGGTGTTGCCTTCTGGAAGCGGGCATCTGGCGTCGCAAAATGCTGGACGGCCGGTCGAGGGGTCAGTGTACGTCAAGTTCATGATGCCGCCGTCTGGAAGCGCGGTGTACCGGAAGGTCTTGGTACCACGACCCTCGTAATCTGTGTTGAAGAGACGCAACTTAGTAGGGCGGAAGCCGAAACCGAACTCAGCCTTCCAGAAGCCAGCTGTGCGGTCTGCGAGAAGCCATGTCGAGCCTGAGCCTTGCGCGGTGAAGTCGCCTTTGCAGGTGATGTCTGTGGGTTCGGTGAAGCCGGGTAATCCGGAGCTCGTCTGGGCTGAGATGTTCGCATTCGCGATGGGAATGATCTGAGTGTTGTTCTCCGTCGCTACTGTTGCATTGCCGCCTAGTCCGTTGAATTCTCCTCCAAATATTATGCTGTTATTCGGTGCCTTCTGTATTGAGTGGACAGGTCCGTTGAAACCCTCGAACGACAGTGCCTGCCAACCATCTTTCCATATTATTGCGTTGGTGGAATTGAGGCCTGTGAAGACTCCGCCGAGGTAGACCTGGTTGCCGTCGCAGTAAAGAGTGTTTACAGCGCCATCCAGGCCATCCATCGCTGTCACGTTGCCGCTGTTGGGGTCAAGCAGCGCAACACCGCCGGGGGTGGCAAGATCTCCAACACTGGTGAAGTTTCCTGCAAACATTATACGGTCCTGACCGTTCGATTGGAACGTGCACATGGCTTTGATGTCGGCGTCTGTTTCGTTGATGGGGGCAAACACGCCATTAGGGTATCGTGAAAGAAGGGCTCCGGTGCGTCCGGTGTTTGCTTGGGTTTGGCCCTCATATCGGTATATCGATATGGAGTCGAAGTCGCCCGCGAATGCTACCCGGCCGAGTTGATCGAGGTTGAGGTTGGGTGAGGGAACGGGTGTGAAGCTCAGTGCGTGGGTGGATGACGCGATGAGCAGCGAGAGGGCGAGCTTGCCGGCCCGCGAGGCCAGCAAGGAAGCGAAGGATTCCCTCATGGCCACACACCAGCGCTGTGCTGAAAGAATAGAAGTGGTATATGCGTCGATGCCACGGTGCCCTTGGGCTCGGTGGTGGTGGTGTTTGCGAGACTCAGGGCGCAGACATTCTCCCAGGGGATTGGCGTTCCTATTCGATGGCAGTCGCGCTCGTGAACGATGGAAGTCGCGACGGCGTGGTTCAATTCGGGTTTAGGAGTGGCCGGGGTGACACGGGAAGCTGCTAAGCTTGGCGGGTGTATAGTGGGATTGCGGTGGTATTAGATGCAGTCTGCTACTGCCGGCGATTGTTGGGCGTCGTGAAAACGATTGACTACGGTGAGATGGGCGCTGGGGAGAGAGGCAGCCTGCACGGCGGCGTGAGGGACTGACAGAGCAGCGCCCGTGTGCTTCGTACAGACGTGGGTCGCAGAGGGAGAAAGGAGCCCGGGCGCTGGTCGTTAGGCGTTGTTGGCGGAGGAACTGATTGGCACGAGGAAATTGCACTACTTTAGTTTCGGTAATAGCGCGTCTTCAGCAGCATCGACGGTGAATGACGATTCGCCAATCAGTAGTGCGTCCGCTAGGTTCTGTGTTCCGCACCAGTTCGATAGCTCAGGGACGGTGAACAGCAGCTGTGGTGCAGGTGTACTTGCGGCTCTTGAGAGCTAGCAATGGTGGACAATGGCGGACAATGGCGGACAATGGCGAGCACAAAGGCTGGAGGAGTACAATCCCGCCTCTTATTCGTCGGAGCTCCTCCAACCCAAAAGCCATAGGTTCCCGACGCTGCACCCACAGTCATCGTGGCTGGCGTAGCACCAGAGCGAGGAACCACCAGCGCCGCTGTGTGACTACCAAGACTCTGCAGATGCACCTTGTCGTCAAAGGCTCACGCGCCCCTCACTGCTCCTCACCATGCTGATCCAGGGTCCTCCTCGCTGGACTGCCCGAGTGCACACGCTGCCGGCACGCGTTGACATCGTGGCAGTGAAAACGTGTCTCCACAAGGAGGGCCGCGCTCCGTCGGCGCAAACTGTCAACTTTCGCCCGCTGCCAATCTTGGGCACACTCCTGGCAGATTCGAGACTCTCACCGTTTGGCCTGCCTGAGGCCATTCTGGAACAACATCCCGGGAAGACATGAAGAACCGTGGATCTTCGGAGTTCCTGCAGCTCGGTAACTTCAACCACCATGCACATTGAATAAACCTTGAGCCTGTCTTCCGGCGACGGCGATGGCAAAGTCAATCTATTAAATCTTGGTCATGATCCCGTCCTGACGAAAGGATGATGCAAGGATGGGCCTACCCGTCACTACACGCTTCCGACCCCTACCTGAAAACGACAACGGTTTGTTTCACGATGCATCCTGGTCGTTTTCGCACCCATCGATCGAGCAAGCGAGGCCGTCGACGCAGGCAGCTTCGTCAGCCAGTCGTTGTTGAGCAGGCTACTGTTTATCGAACGCCTCCATCGATAGTCTAGCTCACCACCAGTGACCATAACTTGGAAGGAGCGATTGATTGATTGATTGATTGATTGATTGATTGATTGATTGATTGATTGATTGATTGGTTTAACGTCCCATCTGAGGAAGCGCTTTGGTTGGAAGGAGCGGTGCCAGTATGCATTTTGGCTGCCTTGAGACATGCCTTCGAAGCTGTGCAGGTGAGCAGCCAACATTTCAGTACACCGCTTGCGGTGCATGCCAGTCAATTTATCCTCACACTTGAGTAATTAAGCAGGTAACTGATTGTGATTTCCAAATCGAGCATCATTTGAAGCTAACTCAGTAGAAGTCGTGGGTGCATTACCATTTCTTTCATGGACAAACAATGCTTTGTTCCTCAAAGACAAACAAAGCTCCACTTGACGGCAGACCGTGCACCACACACAACACTGCAGCTATGTAAAAAAGATAAACCAAGGCTCCGCGCCACACCAACCTCGTTGTCGACATTGCTAGACTTCAACATTGCTCGGTTGCCGGAGAGGCTGCCTGGTGCAACCATGAGGCTGGCGTTACACGAGACACCGTTAATCTTAAAATACCTTCTCAAGACATCTTGGTCTGCCATGTTCTGCACCAATGTCTTGCATATGCGTGAAACTATATCTCGGCATCTTGTGCATTGCTTTGGAGTCTCATGTTTGTGCCTTGATGTTGTGCCTCTTCCATAGACAGACCCTGGGAATGAACAATTTTGGGGGACGTTTTTGTATGCGCTCACGTCACTCCAGAAGAAAACAGTTCTAGGGAACGGGGCGAGAGCTGAAGCTCGAAAGGTGACTGCAATATGTGTCCCGCTTGGTTTCAATTTCACTTGAACTGCGTAATCTACACTTTGCATTTATTCAATAACTCGACCACGTCACCCACATCCTCTCTTAGAATCTGCACATTCTGTGCCGCAATATGGATGAGTGCATCCAGTTCTTTTCGGCTCAGAGGAATATCAATCCCTGTCACTATGTTGGAAGTCTTCGACTCCCCATCGCGCAGGTCAACATAGTTATTGACATGATCATGGTTCTTGCGTGCCAGCAATCTTGCCAGTACACTCCTTTGTGTCTGCTTACGCCTTTGGATATCGAGAAGTGTGTTCAAGATCGAACATTCGCGCTTCCAACACCCATCAAGTACCCTGTTGCTGAAGTTGACGGCTCTTCTCAGATGAATAACATCTTCCTCTAGCTTGACAAGTGCTGGGCAAAGGTCCTCATGCCCAACCGCTCTCTCCTTCTTGTGATCGTGGCAAGCCGAGCATCCTTCAAGGTCAGCAAGTCGCTTCGTTAGAACCTCAAGCATCGTACACAGGTTCCGGACAAGGGGGACTTGCCTATTCTCAGTCCGATCCAGCAAGACAGTGAAGCGCGGGTTATGGCTCATGATCTCCTGATACATCTCCAGCTCCTGCGGCTCTAAGATGTCTCTTAGAATCGAGCCAGGGTGCGAAGCCCTGCGCTGAGGCGGCGTTGGTGCGCGGTACAGTGAGTCGTCATCCGCATCCTCCGAGTGCCCGAGATCTGCATGGTCGTCATTATTACCATTGATTGAGATGTTGAGCCCAACAGGATGGTGCTCGTCCCTTTCCGAGCCCCCGATTCTGTTTCCGCGTTCGTCGCCGTCTAGGAACGGCCAGTCCGAAGCGGCGCATGCATCACACCATCTGGCGCTCGCGATCGGGTAGCTGAAGTTTGGTACCATGCTGACTTCTCCCATGTCCACTTCCTCAAGAATTCTGCTCAGTCTTCGGCCGCGCGCTCGCGCTCTGATTGTTGAGGAGACTTCGGGATCGACACATGGGCTGGCTAGAATGCGGGTGAGTGCTGAGTTCCATGTCAAATCAGCATCGAGAGTTCGATGCGTGGAGAGCTCAGCCACACTAGTGTTCCCAGTGAGCGTGATGTAGCGGTCGTCGCTGGTGTCGTTATCAAGGTGAGCTGGCAGATGGGAGACTTCGACATGGCTGCTCAGCGCTGGGTCCCCAGGCGAAGGATCAAGAAGAGATATCGTCCGCTTCAGCACTGCTGTAGGGATACTCGCACTACCCTTAGTTCGCTGACGGCTGTGGTATGCTTTGTAGAGCTGTTCGCTGTCCTCGAAAACCCTTCCTCTTCGACGATGATGCTTTTCCTCTTGCGCCTTTGTCCTGGCCTTCTCTTCTTCACTCGCCTCCACCATGACACTGTTCCAGTACACATTTACATCACCGTATCTTTGTTCAGTGTATTCGCCCTTATTCTCAATCTCTACAAGCTCATACGGCGAGCCTTGGTATGTCGGTGCTTCGAGCCACTTATCTTCGACTTTTGGGCGGCGTTTGTCGACCTCTGTGCGCACGGAGCCAGAATGAGAAGGACGAAGGGAGGAGTGGCGAATGCGCTGGATGCGCAAGGGGTGCCGAAGGCGGTGAATGAGGGTTGCTGTGGTAGAGAGGTTTTTGGGACGTGGGGTTAAGGTGTATGCTTTTGGCATGTTGTGCGCAGGCGATGTCGTATCTTCAGAACAACGATGTACTGAGCATCGTGGGACTCATGGAGCATAAAGGGTATGGGTGGTTTGGCGTTTGGAGTGGCATTGTCGATGTCACTGATGCTGCGTTTGTTGGTGAGCTGGCGTTGGTAAAGTCTGCAGGTGATTGTCACTTAGGACGATATATACTGGAAGATGATCAATTCAGACCCAAAGAGTTGTTTGAGCAATATGAAGATGGTGGTGTGATTGCAATATGCACAATCGTTCGTAGTCGTATTTGTGACTGAGGTCTGTCACCAACAATCTCCCGAACTATGCAATAGGTGTGGTCTCATCTATAAGGACTCACTGTAATAACACAATCGTTGATGATCCAAGCCCGGACGCACCGGTGTATGCGCCTGTGTCGGAGAAATGCAATCCGCTCCATAGCTATGCAGTCGCCCAAATGCAGAAAACGCCCCGTATCCTGGTATGGTATGCCGTATAATCGTATAAACGCCAAAGGGAGAGAAAAGAAATCAGTACTTCTTCTTAGCTGCTGCTGCTTTCGACAGTGCCATGAGCTTCCGCTTCTTCTCTTCTTTTTCGCGCTTGAGCCTCATTTCTTCCGCTAATGCTTCCGCGTCCTCCTTCTTTGCTGCCTTGAGTGCCAGTTGTTCTTCTTGTTCAACATCCCACATGCCACCCTCCATGTCAGATGAAACATCAGAGGCGTAGTCGTCCTCTTCGTCGTCTTTCATATCGTCAAGATCGGACCAGTCGGCGTAGCCATCGTAACGACCCTTTTCTGGCTTCGGCTTCGGCTTGACTGCGGGTGTTCCACCCCTACTAGACGGTGCGGTGGTACTCTGAGGGCGAGCGGTTCCTTTATACCCGATGGGTGCAGCGGTCTTGGCTGGACGTGCTGTGCCCTGGTAACCTACTTCTGCTGGCTTACGATGGACCTTCGAAGCATCGCCCTTGACATCTGCAGCCTTTGCTGCTGGTACCACGCCTGGCTTCTTCCCCTTAGCTGCACTTGCCTCAGCCTTGAGTGCCAAGCGCTCCTTCTTTGTTGGAATGAAACCTTTTGCAGCAACGGTGACCGGAGGCGCAGCAGGTTTGGTAAGATCCTTCTCTTTAGCTTTTTGAAGTAATGCCAGGTATCCTTTGGGCTTTGATGCGGGAGCTGCAGTAGTCGATGTCGTGGCTGTAGAAGCAGGCTTCGGGGTAGGGGGGGTCGCTTTTCGTGGGGCAGCTGCTGTACTTGCGGGCGCCGTAGGCTTCTTTGCGATGGTGTTTGCGGGTTTGGTCGACGATGGTGCTGCTGTTCCACGGTATGGTACGGTTGTTGTAGTAGATTGGCTTAGCCTTGCTGCTCCAGGAGTCGCGGTTGGACGAGCAGTGCCAGTATACTGCACAGACTGAGCTGGACTGTCCTTGCGCTGAACCTTGACTTGACTGTTGTCTGCTGTTCCTGATGCCTTGCGCTTGAGCTGTGGTGCTGGCGTCGCCCCGTTCGTGTCAGCAGCTGGTCGCGGGGTATGTTTCGAGGCCCCAGCAGGCTGCGATTGCAATTGTTTGGATGCGGCTGTTATCTTCGCTCCTCCAGGTCCGACTATGGACATGATATCTCGGAAAGCCTGAGGCAGGATATCAGTATGATCTCAGGCTTCGGTCGCAAGATCGAACTCACGCTCATGGTGAGCGACTGGCAAGCGTTTGACTCAGTGTTACCGGTCGTATCGCTTGGGCAAGTCGTACATGCTTTCCAGGTGGAGATGTGACTTTATGGATTGTCGCAGTAAGGACAGTCGCGGGCGCGCGGACAGTGAGGAGGCGAAGGCGGAAGGATAGTGGGCGCGCAGACAATCAAAGAACAGAATAAGGGGCCGGTGGCGCACGCTGAACGCAGTTTATAAAGCAAAGGACAGACGTCACGTGTTAAAACGTGCGTCCGTGCGCTGCATGGCTCCGATCAGTTTAGCCGAGCCGGGCGCATCCCACTTGGAATTTCGCTACCTTTCGAACTTTTTGATCGCTACCCTCGACGAGAACTTGAAGCTCCAGTCTCCGTTAGAACGGTACGTGATTACTTTGCGACTAGGTCGTTGTCGCTTAAATTCTAATTATTCTAGGTTAAATCGATTGCGCTCCTGTTCCTACCAGAAACACACTTCGACAACCACATTCAAAATGAAGCACCTCGCGGCCTACCTCCTCCTCGGACTCGGTGGAAACACCTCCCCCTCTGCTGCCGATGTCAAGGCTGTCCTTGAGTCCGTTGGCATTGAGGCCGATGACTCCCGTCTCGACCAGCTCATCTCCGAGCTCGAGGGCAAGGACATCAATGAGGTATGCGCCCAGAGACGATCAGGCTGCTGATCGATAATGTCTACATGAACGTGTACTAACCTTCCCCAGCTGATCGCTTCCGGCTCCCAGAAGCTTGCTTCCGTTCCCTCCGGCGGTGCTGGTGGTGCTGCCCCCGCTGCTGGTGGCGCCGCTGCCGCTGGTGGTGCTGCTGACGCGCCCGCTGAGGAGGCCAAGGAGGAGGAGAAGGAGGAGTCCGATGACGACATGGGCTTCGGTCTCTTTGACTAAGCGCATCGCCAAACGGATACCCCACCAACGTCAACGAAGTATGATCACGCCAATCTCTCGACAAGCACGGGAATCATGCGGTACGAACAAGAGCATTTGGGCGGTGTCGAGCGTGCTGTGGGGAGGATATGAAGAACAGTTAGGCGGCAATACTTTGATATTTGTCTGCTAGGATACCCTGAATGAAGCCATGCACCCTCCATCGTTTGATCTTGTAATTGTTATAAGTGACTTTGATACATGTTAATGCGAGTAGATCTGGCTGCAGATCTTATTTGGTGGACTCGACCATGTATTAAACAAGCAAAATGCATATCAGGATGATATTAATGAGAACAAGAACACCATCCTTGGAGTGTATGAATACATTTGGGAGGTACTCGTAGTCTTTTCTCATTCTCTGAAACTTGACGCAATCATCGCACTGGCGAAGTATGGCTGCACATAATTTTTAGTAAAGTGCAGGGAGATAAACCTTCATCCAACAATGGATTAAATGCGACATTTCGACTTTCCACTTGACGTTTCCAGTCTATTTCATGTTCTCCGATTTGATGTTCGTGGAGATGGGGAAGGAGCGATTGGTGGTGGCGCGCCAAGTCTTCCGCTGCTGCCACTTTGCTTAAGCGAGAGCGTCGAAATTGTGACCCGACCGCGACTACCTCAACTGTGAACGACATTGCCTTGCGACCCCATCGAGTCAACTTTCTAGCTTCTCGACCACCGCAACCATGGCTGATTCCGAATACGTGAGTACTGCCTGCAACGAAGTAATGTATGCGCCTGCTAACAACACCACAGAACGCCGAGGAGGCTGCCGGTACGCTCCCACTCTCACTCCCACTCCCACTTCCTTTCGCGAACCTCTCCATTCCGCCACGATCCCTTTACCTTTGAGCACCAGACAGTGGAGGATGTGGGTTGCACATGATGGATGGAGACGCACTACGCAGACGCACGCGAAGCATTGATATGGAAGGACACCGGCTGACAGGACAACACAGCCCTCAAGGCCAAGCGCTCCTTCAAGAAGTTCTCCTACCGTGGAGTCGACCTCGAGCAGCTCCTCGACCTCGGCTCTGAGGAGCTCCGCGACCTCGTCCACGCCCGTGCCCGTAGAAGGTTCAACCGTGGTCTCAAGCGCAAGCCCATGGGTCTGATCAAGAAGCTCCGCAAGTCCAAGCAGGAGGCCAAGCCCAATGAGAAGCCCGACCTCGTCAAGACCCACCTCCGTGACATGATCGTCGTCCCCGAGATGATCGGCTCCGTCATCGGTGTCTACTCTGGCAAGGAGTTCAACCAGGTCGAGATCAAGCCCGAGATGGTTGGCCACTACCTCGCCGAATTCTCCATCTCATAGTGCGTAGCCCCGGGCACACTTGAAGTCCGATTCCTACGACTACAGGACAGATAGCTAACAACCACACAGCAAGCCCGTCAAGCACGGTAGGCCCGGTATTGGTGCCACTCACTCTTCCCGTTTCATTCCTCTCAAGTAAATGGTTTGGGTTACTGGTTGCATGGGTTTCGTGGGGTGGATAGTGTGTACTTGACGACCTTACAACGAATACAGGTGTTAGGTGCATTACACTTTCTATGACTTGGTGACGCACGAAAAGCGGTCACGATGGACATGAAGATATGGTGTAGATAGCCTCTACATCCAAAGATACCTCCACATTTGAGTGTTATGCAGTCGTGATGACATGCTTTTCATACCAGTCGTTTGCACAAGGGGTTAGTTCGGTTCATGCTTCGTAGTGTTCAGTCATCAGCGGCTGTCGGACTAGAGCACAAACGACGACATGAAATGGCAAGATACCGACATCACATGTCTTCACTCACTCATGTACAGAGAAACAATTGGAGATAATTGCGTAATGATCCACAGGCCACTGAAGCCGGGTATTGTAACTATAGGAGAGCAAGCTTCACTTCACACCAACTACCTTCCAAGACGCATCTCAACCTTCGCAAAGTTGTACAACGCTCTCACGAAGACCTGGTAGTTGACACCCTTGTTATCAGGCAAATGGCTATACGTCATGTTAGTGATGTTCACAATGTCCGACAATGACAAACTTACAAGATCTCTGTCAACCTCAATTGCCACGGCGGGTACCCCTTCAACTGCACCGTCGGGCTGAACAGGATCAACAGATCCGGCTCACTGCTCACATGATCGCTCAACTGTGCATCGATCAAATCCATGTTGATCTGCTCTTGTCTCACATCGCCCTTCTGCGCCATCTCTGCCAGCGTCCTTGTTAGATCAACGATAGTGTCGCGGCCATCGTGCTCGGAGAGCAGCAGGACAGTGAGGTGCTGGCGCTCCTCCTTAAGGTTGCCGTTCGAGTCTGCGGTCTGCGGGGGCGTGTTGGGTGGTGAGTAGGAGCTGAGGTGGGGCGCGCGGAGGGAGAGGGTAGGCTTGCGGCGGGGGCCGAAGTAGGCTTCGAGTGTGTTCCAGATGCTGGCGTGGGTTTGGGGCAGGTAGTTCTTAAGCGCACCTACGTGACCGTCAGTATAGCATCTTCTCGCTGCACATTTTCAGGTCGTGGGGATTGCCTACCAGTCCTCTCGTACACGCTCAGGAACGGGATTCCAGCTGATGCAGCCCAAGCTGCGATTTCGCACACATCGTTGACCAATCCTTCCAAGCCCGCGTTTCCCTGGTGTTCGTCGTCTTCTTGATAGTCGACGATCACACTCAAGTGCTTAGGCAGCTTCTGGAGCTTCTTGACATCGTGCGCAATAAATTCCGGGGTACGGTGGTGGTACTTGAGCAATTCAACAATCTTGCCTCTGACGAGTCTGTAGGCGCGCCGGAAACGGAAGAAGACGGAGAAGAGTAGTGCGATAACGTGGTATACGAAGAAGTGTATGGATGCGTGTATGGGTCCTGTTCGCTTCTTGTGGACTGATTTGCGGCGCCGGCTGGCTGCAGCTTTCTTGATTTCGCGGTCGGGGGACGAAGTAGGCTCGGACGGGAGGAAGGGTTTCATGAGCTCCTCGCGCTGCTGCGGCGTCAATTGCTTCCCTTGGAACGTGCCTCGGCGGAAGGCCGTTTCTTGCGCAGACGTGATGCCCGTTGCCGAAGCCATTATGGGAAGGTTGATAGGTGTGGAGTGACAAAATGGGCAGTCTGTATGCGGTGAAATGAAAAGAACAAAAGAAAAAGGAGCAATGGGTGCAGAGGAAGTTCTTGGGCACAATACGTGTCAGTTTGGCGGAGGATGTGAGATCATATGAATCCGCAAAGTTGACAGGTTGAGCAGCCACGTTTTGTGGCGCCTCCGCTGCTGCCGAATAGGCCGGCCAAGGGCATCATCTTGGGTACTCAGCCTTGTCGAGGCGGTGTCATTGCGCGTTTGTCGTCGCATGTGCCAAGTATAGCAAGGATCATGTCTGGCATGCTTTCGTGTTTATGTCTTGGAGCATGAATGTTGCAAGATGGCTGATTTGATATGCATGAGGTCAGTCGGTCGGCAGCCACCCAGGGTCGAAACGCGGGACGCGGGGCGCAAGCCACATCTCGCGACCTCGAAGCTTTGGAAAGTTGGCAGCTGAACGCTGACCAAGAACACTAAACAATGATGAATTAGGAGACATGGAAGGCACAGATTAACATATCACAAATCGCTAGACTTCACTCGAATGTTTACAAGTCTCATCCATGGTCCGCAACTGCCCTAAAGCGCCAGCTTGAGGAAAGCAACACCTGGCCAGACAGCCGCAGTAGACCTGCGCGTCATTCGCAATTGCCTTACACGTTATTTGCATGCGCGATTGAGGAATCTTTCAACTCGTCAACATGTCGAATCTCAATCCGGAGACAGCCTCGGTCCTTACGCATACGACATCGAGGACAGCATCTGGTGGCCGCGCACCGCAGTTTACATTGGAGACCTTCTCGGTTGGCTACCCCAGATCTTGGTCTCACAACATCGCACTGACTTTCGCAGAGTAAAGACTTCATCGTGAAGGACTTCATCGAAGAACTCTCCGATAGCGCCGTACCTGGTTCTCGAAAGTCAGTACCAGCCTCCAGTCAGCAGGCGTTCGACCCAAAGCCCCTGATCCGCACCTTCGAGCATGCCCTGAACCGTCTGAACAGTCAGTCCGAGGACCTGGAAGAGAGGGAGAATGAGCTGTCAGGAGCCGTCAGACGTGCTGAGGCTCAACACAACCAGAATGTTGAGTCCCTAGGGCGGAGGCTCGAGCAGGCCATCGATCGCTTCCAAAGGCTAGACAGCTCGCTCAATGGCGGTGATGATGGAGGGTCGGATTCCGGAGGCAACATCGCCATGCGCATCGGAGAGAGGCTGGAAGAGCTGGATCGCCAGCGCAAGAGGGCCATGGACGCCAAGTTCCTGATCGAATGCTGGCAAGAGGTCAGTGAGCGAGGTGAGCTCAACATTTTGGAAGACCATCGCAGAAGTGGTGGCATTGTGCGTTGCGCCGAGATCGCACGCCAGCTGCTGAGGATCAGCGCACGTCTTGACCCCGAGAATAACCAACGTGCCAACGGTGTGGAACTGAACGGCAACAAGAGGAAGACTATGGCACAGCAGAAACACAACACCAGAGAGGTCATCGAGAAGTTCCTGGAGAACTTGGAGCAAGATTTGCTCAGCAAGTTCGACGAGTGCTACAGAAGGCCGAATTACGATGGCATGCGCGACTGCGCAGTTGCACTGAGAGGCTTCAGTGATGGATCCAGTGTCATTGCGACTTACATCAGCCAGCATTCATTCTTTATCGACCGCCATCAGCTTGTCTCAGAGGAGCTTGCGCTGAACGACGAGGCATGGGATGCCCTTCAAGATCCGGATATGGAACCGCCATCTGTTGAGCCTACATTACAGTCCTTGATTGATGAGGTCAGAATTGTCGTGCAAGAAGAGTCTGCGATTATCAAGCGAGCGTTCCCTTACTATGAAGAGGTACTCATCAGATTCGTCGAGCGCATTTTCCAGCAGTCGATACAGCAGCGGCTTGAGATGGTGTTGGACAAAGCAAACGATCTATCAAGTCTCGCGTTCTTGCGTGCGTTGGCAGCATCAAGAGCGTACATCACACAACTTGTTGAAGATCTGAAAGCACATGGGTTGACAGAACACCCTGAGCCTGTTACATCACAGGTCGCGGCTACCTTAGATCAGCAACTTGAGGAGCTCTTCTCTCGATACTTTATTGGATCGTCATACATCGAGCGAGAAAAGAAGAATTTAGAAGAGTTGTACTCGTCCCTTCTTCTCAAGTTCACAATTTACCACTCCCGCCGGAGAAAGATGCCCACGTCATACTTCGGGTCATTGGCGCAACGAGGTAAAGAGCTTGCATCCTCTGCGCGAGATGCGTACATGGACCGATTAGAAAGTACGGACTTGCCTGCCAGTCAAAAAGCGACTCTTCTTCGAATTGCTGGTGTAAAAGACGATCAGCAAGACAAAAAGGACATCGAGGTGACAGATGAGGATGGAAGGTTGTCTTTGGCAACCGCGAAGCGTATGCTGAAGTGGTTGGCTGAAGGTGTCGGACGCGGGTTGGAGTTGTCACCAGGCAACGAGACGCCCAAGGACGTGCAAAACCTGCTGAATCTGTTATTGCAGCAGATGGGTGAGATTTACCTTGAGACCGCTCTTGACGCGTAAGTTGCCTGGTACCTTTGGTTTTACTTCATGCTGACTGTTGGGAAGTGCCTCCGATCACGCTGCTTCACAAGAGAACTCGAAGACACCACCGGATCTCGTCCACCTTTCATCACTCCACGTTATAACCACGATCCTACATCTCCTTCAGCAAACCATTACCACAATCTTGCTTCCGCTCTGCACGCCAAATCTGACAATTCGACGTGAAATCGAAAAGTCGACCAATACTACAATGGCAACACTGGAAGCAAAACTGTCCAACATCCTGAACCTCACCCTGACAGCATCACTCAACTGGGTGAGCAGATGTCTAGCACAGCAGAAGAAGACCGACTTCCGACCCAAAGACGATGCAGACCTCATGGTCACAAGCGAGACAGCAGCCTGCCGCGAAGTCGCCGCTTTCCTCACTCGCGTCGCCCAACAAGCGAGCGGTGCACTCTCTGGTCGTAACTTGTCGCTCTTCCTTGCAGAGCTCGCTCGTGGCCTGCGTGCGCTCGTCTTGGCGAACTTGCTCAAGTTCACTGTGTCTCAGGTCGGTGGACTTAGTGTGTCGAAGGACATGAACCGGTACGGAGAGCTTGTACGGGGTTGGCCCACTGGTGATGAGTTGGAGCCGGGCGCTATGGATGTGCTGAGTGGTGTGAGCACACTGTTCATTATCGGGCCGGAGGCTCTGAGAGATAGGGTAAGAGGTGCGGGACAAGATGCTCAAGAGTTGAAGTTGTTCATCGGTAGAAGAGAGGACGTGAGTAGTGTTGGCGTGCAGAGTGTGCTCAACGGAATGTAACCTGAAGAGGAGGTACATCGTCAGATGCAACGATGTCTTTGCCATGCCATACCCAAGCGATTTATAAAGTCTCTTAACTCTCCAACTAACTCTCCAACAATAATTATATGTAAAGACTTCAATTCAATGCATGTGTTGCTACGCTCCAAGACCGACATTGCTGTAATGTCAGATGTAACCCGACAAGCCGGCCGACGGCCCGAGCTCCTCCCCAAGCTTATCACGAGCTTGGTCCTTCCCCGCAAATCAACCTTAGAGGTAAACAACCTCCATAATCTTTCACATCGTACTCGCGTTCGTGATGCATTCAGAAACGTATAAGATCCACCTTTTGCGCTGTTCGAAGACCACAGAATCGGATAATGGCCAGCCCAAGCCATGAGCAACATGCTGCAGCGCTGCACGATTGCACGCGTCGCGTATCCCATCCAGATTCCGAAGAAGCTGTACAAATCGAACGGCAACGCGTTGCGCAAGAGTTAGAACCTTTTGAGCGCCACAGACTCTTGAGAGAAAGCTCTCACACTTCCCGCAAGCGCGAAGATGTCCTTTCACGAACGCGCCAAATATCAAACAGGAACTCGACTGCATCCAACGCACCACTTCAAGACCGTGACTCGCTAGAAAGCTACGCCACTACGCAGCCGGATGTACTGCGTTCTCAAGGCAGCTCCATTCGAGAAAAGCACTGGTATAGCCCAATCGTGGATTTTTGGACGACGCATGTCAGGTATGGAACCGTAGTAGGTTGTATTTGATAGACTACTGACTTGTGCTAGTCTGGCCATCGATGAAGGAGCTCATAGAGACCACTTGGGTAAGACTCCCGTATTTCAGCCTGTGTATGCCATCCTACTAACGTCCTCCAGCGCTGGAGCGCACATTCCTCGGCTACCTACGAACTTCTCTCATCCTCGTCATGACAGGCGTAATCATCGCACAACTCTTCCGAATCCAGCGTGCTACCAATCCAAATCCTGAGATTGGCTTCTATGTCATTGGTGAACCGCTCAGTGTGGCATTCATCGGAATGGCGATCTTTGTGCTACTCGTTGGAACGATTCGGTTTTGGAGGTTGCAGAATGCGTTGGTGAGAGGGAAAGCACTTACAGGTGGGTGGGAGGTGTTTGTGATCATGGGAATGTGCGCTCTTGTAAGTCTGAACTGTACTTGGGTAGACTGAGGTGCTAATGTCGAATAGCTATTGGTTGCGACGTTTGCTTTGGTGTTGGCCGTCAATATCGAGAAGGCCAGATAACGAGCTCGAGACTTCTCACGGTCACAACCATCAGTGCCACAGAAGGCCTTGTAGAGAGACCAACATTCGCAAACGACAACTCTCAACGAAACGAGCTACCCCAACGATCTGGAGTCAGAAGAGTGATATCATGCCGCAGATAAGGTATGTCAAGCATCTGCTGCAACGTTGCGCCACTCCTATCTGCAATTGGGAAGCTTGCATTGAGTGCCTTGCTCGACCTGCCCAATCTAGTTCAAATTTGGCAAACCGTATCCTACAGCCCCGGACATTCGACGCGGAGATAGACACTTGCACCTACCACACCTTATCATGACTGCCTAGTCGAGTGGAGCAAGATGAATGACTTATCGCAATATCGCAAGTCGCAATCTGCTCCAACTTTACTCTAACGCCCTACACGACTTCACGTCAGCCAGTCACAATGCCATATTGACCACATGCTATGTGGATCTTATGATTGGAGTCACAACAAGATCGATATAAGGATTCGTGAAGCCCTTCTCTGCATTCAACGGTCTTATCTCAAGTCTCATAATATACAATGGCAGACTCAGCGGCAGCCATACTGCCTGTCGGCGCCGGTTATGGTAGGTTTACATTCCCCTTTGAAGTGGATGGATATTGACTTGTTTGTAGGCGTTGTCGTTGGCATCGGCTTCTTCGCTTTCTTGATGATGGGTACCTCGTGGGTGCATAACCGATATATAGCATACTCGTCAAAACAATCGGAAGAGTTCAATACAGCATCCCTATCTCTCAAGCCAGGTCTTATAGCCTCTGGAATTGTATCAGCCTGGACATGGGCAGCTACGTTGCTGCAGTCAAGCACTGTAAGGAAACCTCGGGGACCTCATATTTCTGACTGACTTGTTTGAGGTCGCATACACGGATGGAATTGCAGATTCGTTCTGGTATGCCGCAGGAGTGACTGTGCAAATCTTTGTATTCTCTATCCTGACCTGTAAAGTCAAACAGAATGCGCTGCGATGCCACAGTTATCTCGAGATCATCAACGCCAGATACGGTCGCGATGCCCATTTAGTAGTCAACTTTTGTTTGGAGGCAGCACTGTGGTCACTGTTCTAACAGGCATGAATATCTATGCTGCTGTCTTCTTTGTTCCCATCGATAAGTGGTGATCTCATTCTAGCTGACTTACGGGGCTAACGTGACCAGGCGTGTGCGCGTATGTGATCCTCGGAGGTCTGCGAGCGACTTTCCTGTGCGACTACTCGCACACTCTAATTCTGATGATCATCATCTTGTACTTGATGTTCCATACCTACGCCACAAGCGAACTCCTAGGCTCACCGAGTGGAGGTTGCCAAGGGCATAAAAGTCAGGTTGATGAATTGTCCGCGGGGGGGGGGGGGGCGGGTCTACTTCTAGCCAATCGGCATTCCTACCATAAGGTATTGACCAGGGCGAACAGAGGCATGGTATCGAGCAGACAGACCGTCCACCGAGTACCTACACTCTTCTAGCCAGCATATCGTCAGGTGGGGCAAGTTGCAGAGTTTGAGGAGTATGTGCATTTATGTTGCACTTTGCAGATTTCGCCTAGGGGAATGAGTTGGTGATTGAGCATTTCTAGCCACAATATTGAGAAGACGGTGACCGGAAATATTGATGTGCTCGAGATCCCGGCTTTTCAGCTCATTTAGTTGATGAAGATAAATATAGTCGGAGCCGAGGACGGGCATGATACGTAGCTGAACCTTGGGATCTTTCGATCTTGGTGCCATATTAATGAAGTCGAACAATTCGTCTCTGATTTCCTCGTATGCGGGTCCATGCTGAGCTTGACGCCGGCTGAAGCCGAAATCGCTCACAACGATTTGGAACTTGCTGATGCTCTCCATTGCGGATCTGATCGAGCGACAGGACGGTGTCGTGACATCCTTGGCCAGAAGGGTTGCGAAAGCGTGCGTTCCCGGCAAGCTGAATCTAAGTGCCTTCAATGCGGGCAGTGATGCATGATGGAGGATTCTGTATATCAAATCTGTGAAATAACGGTGCGCACTTTCGCTGGGTGCTGCATCACTGTACCACCCTGCTCTGTCGCCACCAATGGGCGCCAGAAACACCATGGATGTCAAATTGCGTAGGCTGCAAGCACTCCTCTCATGTATACTTGTAGCGCTGGGCGTAATTCGGCTGCACATCCATTCATATCACGATGGTCCAAAAGAATAACACCAACCTGGCGAACGTTGTTGGAAAAGGTACTGTTCGACACCTTGAACAGAGTACAATCGTTTTCCCCTTCTCGAAGAAGGATAGGTGGCAGAACGTCGGAATTTACCTCTTGGAAGGGTTGGACTGATGCACTTCTGGCCCACTTCTTGTTCACGAGGCGAAGGTCCACCAATCGCTTCCAGCCTTCCGTTCCTCGAGTCCCGAACAGCGGCGGGGTTCCTCTAAGTTCATCTCCAAACGGTTTGATGCCGAAATATGTTGTGATCTACGCCTGATCCAGCAGTTGTGCGAATTGAACGATGTCGGCGCTGTGCACGTTATCGTACAGCTCTTGTAGGAGGGTCTCCATTCTCCCAGTGACAGCCCAAACGTGTGATTTCAGGAAGTCCGGAGGTAGTCGTGGAATTGATCTGGATTAATGATTGTCATGATGTTGATGTTGACAGAGAGATGGAAGGCGGGTACAAAGTAGTTAAGATATTGGCAAGGGGTTTCCTAATTGGGTTAAAGCACAAGCTTGAGCTTCCAAGGTTGACAAGGGCAGGCGCTCCACACCTGGGCCACACTTCTATACATTCGAGGTTGTTCCCATCCTGTTCCTTCTCCTGTTGGAGACTGACTGGTAAAGGCTTCAAGCATCAGTCTTCTTCATCCCCTTCTTGAACAGCGGACTTTCCTTGATCCTCTCCCAATCATGCAACATCCCCGTGTTCGCCGTCCCATCCTTAACCTCCGTGCCACCCCTCCTAATCATCTCCTCCTCAAACTCTCTTATGACCTCTGCTTGGTTACCACCTTCTTGTATCTTGATCAGCGCGTCCCTTAGTTTTCCAGCATCAGTAACACTATGATTCAGTCCCTGGCCCCTCTGATACGTCATGGGATGACATGCATCACCCACCAGCGTCAACAGCCCATTATGGTTATCCCAGCGATGCTCTTTGAGTCCGGGATTCCAGTCTGTAAGTCCCAGGTACCATGCTGATGCATCGTCAGGCGTCCACTCGAGCGCGCTCTTCCAGGGGTCGCAAAAGTGCTTCGCAAGCTCCTTCTGCTGCTTTACGCGCTGCGCGTCTGTCCATTGCTTGGTCTCTTCTTGCTCTTCCAACGACGAGCGCCAGGATACATAGAAGAAGAATGTCCAGCTCGAGGGATCATCGGGGTCGGGGGCATCGTGCATGCCGAAGAAGGCGAATGTGTTGTTCGGGTGCGCGGAAGCGAGGAAGAGGGGATGGAAGGAGCGGAGGTAGAGGGCTTGTTCTGTGGTGAACTTCTGCTGGATGAAGGTCGCGCAGTAGGGGATGTGGTTTATGGCGCCTAGTTCTGGGCCAAGGAGGAGCGAGCGGGTTGTTGAGCGTGCACCGTCTGCACCGACTAGTAAGGAGCCTGTGGTGGAGGTGCCGTCTGCAAAGTGAGCAGTAACAGATTGGCCGTCTGAGGAATAGGTAATATTTTGGAGGTGCTTGCCGTACTGAATGTCGAGGTCTTGAGACAAGAAGTCCCGCAGTTTACTTCGCCGCAGGCGATAGAAGGGGCCGAATGTGATCGTTGCTAGTCGCTCGCCGGTGTCGCCTCTCAGCCAGATCAAGTCATCCAGTTCTTTTGTGGGCACGTAAGGGTCGACTTGGAGGCTCTGTACCTTCTCGTCGAATTGGCCGTCTGGCACGAGACTTTTAAGGATCGGTGCACCCCAATGCAGACCCATATTCCAGTCTCTTTCTCCATGGTGGTATGCATTCTTTTCGAAGACAGTGCATGGTATGCCAGCCTGGTGTTGTCAGCCTCGTCTGAACTTCTAGCGACAGCCGTCTGAACGGTGAGCGGGGATGACATAATGCTGTATCGTGACTTTGTAGCACAGCGAAACCTCGTCTTACTTACCTTTCGAAGTCCCTGCGCAAGCGCAAGTCCTGTGCTGCCTGCAACTCAAGTCAGTTACGGTCACACAGCATGGAGAACAAGCATTGATGCACGCACCGGATCCAACGATCAGCACAGGCAGCTGGCGTGGGGCGCTACTATTCATGGCTCCTTCTGCCATTGCGATTTCAGTATGGCGGCGCTCCTATGCGCGATGATTTTAACCTTTCGAACAGCCTCCAGTGTCGTTGACAGAAGCTTTGCGGTCTCCTGACGATGTCACCTATCGCTGGCTGCTCGGTCCAGCATCCCAGCGAACCATCGACGCGGCCCTTCTTTCGGTACGTCTATCAACCCGCTAGAGGCCAATGGTGCGTCGCCCCCTCTGTCTCTAATGCACCGGACGAGGACGCCATTTCGCAGAAAGCCTGCGCCGGCCGTCTCCTAGCGGGATGGCGACACAGCTGCGCCCCCGTCACTGGTTGCTGGCACATCGCAAAGCGGAGACCCTTCGCCTAGTTCCCGCCATGGGCGAGCGACATACTCTAACTTGCGGCGCGGCCAGCAGCTGCCCACCAGCCCGCTCGTTGCCGTTTAATATAGCCAGACAGCTCCCGCCGCGCATGACAGCGAGAAATATCGACGGAGACACGTCCGGCTGATCGGCTTGTCATAATGTGATTGCTCTCCCCCGTGCGGCTTGAGACAACAATAACCCTCTCTCCACCGCGATCGCTCCACCGGAACCATATCTCCGGACCTGCCTACTATGGCTACAACGAGCCCCATAGGGCAGCACCCCAGCGGCCAGGACAGTGGTGTTGACCTGCACGTGCCCATTGATTCACCACAACTTGGCCAGCATGTCGACGAGACAACGCCAGAAGAGGAGGAGCAGGTCTTTGACTTTGCCTCTGATTCAGGCTTCGACAGCGGCAGCCTTGTGGGCGACGAAACCGACTCCCTCGCCTCCAACATCCTCAACCACCGAATAGAGAATGGGCGACAGTACCACGCATATCGAGATGGCGCATATTGGGGACCTAATGACGAGCCCGCAAAGGAGATACTCGACTTCGCACACCACATGTACCTCCTCACCCTCGATCAGAAACTACACCTAGCACCCATACAAAATCCCCAGCAAATCCTCGACGTTGGCACAGGGACAGGCATATGGGCCATCGACATGGCTGATCAATATCCCTCCGCAGCCGTCACCGGCACCGACCTCTCGCCCATCCAGCCCGAATGGGTACCGCCAAACTGTCGCTTTGAGATCGACGACGTATCGCTAGACTGGACATTTCCAGAAGATCACTTCGACTTCATACACATTCGCGAGCTATTTGGGTGTATACCAGACTGGGACTTTTTTTTCCAAGAAGCGTACAAGCACACAAAACCAGGTGGCTGGATCGAAATCGTAGAACACTCTGTGCAACCGATTGCAGACGATGGGACGATGGGGCCAGATCATTTCTACCATACATGGGGTAAGACAGTGATTGAGATGGGCGATCGATTTGGCAAAAGCTTTACGATATGGGAAGAGGCGAAAGAGAGGATGGAAAGAGCTGGGTTTGTCGATGTTGTTGAGGTGGGGTATAAATGGCCCATGAACGGTTGGAGCCAAGACAAGAAGATGAAGAACATTGGCAGGTGGAATCAACTGCGGTTGCATGATGGGATTGAGGGATTTATGTTGAGGTTGCTCACACAAGTCGGTGGTTGGAGCATCTCGAGGGCACAGGTGCACCTGGCGCAAATGCGAAAAGAGCTGAAGAGCTACAGGGCGCATGCATATTTGCCAGGGACTGTTGTGTATGGCAGAAAACCGCTGAGATGATCAAAGTCTCTTTCTCTACTAGTCGGTCTGTCCATCTGACGACCTCTAGCGCTCATGTTCGACTTCGCAGGCAATGATACCCACGTTTACCCCACCGATACTTAAACGATGCCAATGAACCTTCTTCATACATCTTGTTGCCTATAGAGCATGCTTTTTGTCCACCCGCCCATCATTTCCAGCTGGCAATTCAGACACACGCTCCGGCCCTGTCCCCATTTCATGAGTGCCGCCGCCTCTGCTTGAGTCCAGCTCGGCCATAGAAGGGACAGCATGCACCTCCACACGCGCAGTGTCCCCATCTTTTTGGTGGATCTGCGCGCCCTCCACCTGATGGGGCGTGCCATCATCACTCTGCGACATCTGCTCTCCACCGCCAACATCCTGTTTCGCACGCTTCCTCCGGCGCAATAGAAACAGAACTAGCGCAAGAATCGCAGCAAGCGCAACAAGTGCCCCCAGCACAGCACCAGCGATCACGCCGCCCGGTGCCTTCCTCGCTTTCTCCTTCGTCGAAGACACAATGGTACTCACGGCATCAGACGTCGCTACTGAAGACGAACTCGTTCCACCACTCGATGTTGCACGCTTGACCGTACATCCTACCACAGCGCTACTCGCCGCCCACCCATCAATAGGATGCGCCCACCCCTGCGCCCCAGTCGTACTGGGTGCCCACACCTCCTGGTGCGCTGAACCAGTAGAGTCGTACATCACCGCCGTCAACTCCTGACTAATCGGTATGTCCGTGTAGCAGATTCCACCATACGCAGGCCGGTTACTCATCACCGGCGTCCCCGTTGTCGCAAATTTGTATCCGCTCGGACAGCACGCGATGTAGTTGTTGTCTCCAACATACTGTGTGCAGAAGTTCTCGGGGCAGACCAAGGGACTCATGGCTGGCACTATTGAGGACCCGAGGGCACGCGCTGTGGTTGGCGCGATTGAAGTGTAGGAAGTCAAAAATTCGGGAGGGTAACAGGAGCTGATGGTCATGCTTGTGTATGGGACAGGCTCGTTCCACCAGATTAGGTAGCCGGGTGGAGGAAGGATGTTGATTTGTGAGGGGAGCGCGCATGATGCCGGAGGTGTGAAGGTTGTGGATAGAGCGAGTGTGGTGGTGGGTTGGATGAGGGTTGTTGCGAGGGGTTGGGGTTCTTGACGGGCGTGGAGAAGGTTTGGAGACATTTTGGGCGCTTGGTGAGCGGAGAGTGAGCAGGAAGAGCTCGGAGGTCTTCAGCAATATTATTTCATCGCGCTGACATGCGCAGGCCCAAACGAGAATATCTCATCTCGTACCCTGTAAGCATGGGCTGGATCTATGCATGGTGGTCAATCATTTGGAGAGCATGCAGCCAATCGGAGTGTGCAACAAAGCAGGAGCTAGCCATGTTGGTAGCCGGTGCTGCGGCACAGTTTTGGCCCCCAACGTCGATCAGTGGCACTAGCTGACTATGCGAAAGCGCTTCCGGATCGCTTACGGATTTGTGGTTGACTCTGGTCTGCGAATCTTTTCTCAGGCGATGATTGACCCATGAGCTCATCTTTCTGAGATTCTTGTACTGTCCTGATGAGGAAGTGGGTGGCAGCTGAGGGCGTTGAGGGGCCTCCGCTGGCGGTGAGCCGCCTGACTCTTTCCTCCGCGTCAATAGTCGTGGAGTCATACAATGACCTTTGGGGGGTGTGCTTGGTGGAGCATCTTGTTCAGACTGATCATGATCATCGAGAGATTGGTCTGCAAGAACATTGTGGTAGTCCTGAGCGAAGCTCAAAGCTTGCATCTTGTCGCCGATCTCTGGATCTTCCGGGCTGACAGGACTATCGTCTGTCAGGACGCTCCTTCTCCTGAATGTTGTGAGCTTATTGCCCTGCAGATCTAGGTGAGGATCATCCTCGAGCTGCACAGAGTCTGATCGCTGATGCTGGCCTCCCCATACGATTTCCTGGTCACGCGGCAATCCCAAACCTAGTAAATTGAATGCTTCTCCTTCATCGTCATGTCTGAAAGAGCAGAGACGAGATCCAGAGGTGATGACAGGTCGGTGTTGGCTTCGCTCCCAAAAACAGGTTCAATGCTTTCCTCCAACATCTCTTCGCCCTGTGTGCCCGTCGAGTATCTTGAGCTGACTGATGGCAGAGTATCTTTGGAGTTCTTTCTGGTTGTCGCTGTGTGTGACAACGACAGGGATAGTCTGGAAGGGGTTCGAGGTAGAATACTGGAGTGATCGCAGTATGCTCATTTATAGGATCCAATGGCGTTTGTTGGAAAGGGCCGTTGCCCTATTGCCAGAGAATAGGGTCCATCTGCATCGCTGCGATATCCTCCGGTGGCTCTGGTATTAGGGCAGAATAATGTCAAAGAGCGAAAGAAGGCGTTGATGGAGCTTGGAAGCCGTCGTCATAGCCCAATTGGATGGGACTTCCCACAAGGACAGCTCAGTACTTCGAGTCTGAATAGTGGTTATTGATGATGAGGATGGATTCTTCTGCAGCGGTGGCGGTACGGGTGGTAAAGGTTTCTCAGGACTCGTGCGCGGAGATGTAGCACGAATGAGAGACTTGAATGATCGCACTGGTCGCTCCATTCCCTGTAAGTGTGAAGAAGAATATAGCATAATTTGCCTGTCCGGAGACGGTCTCTGCAGTGGGCCCATTCCTTAACTTTCGCGAACGGTGCTGGAGAAGAGTAAAGATGACTTTACCCTAGTCCCCTTCTAGGACGCCATCGCACGTGGCTGAGTACATCTGCTCAATACTGGCGTATGTCAAATGTAGAATAAAGACCCAAAACAATCGGACCTGTCAGGTTGCATCACCGCACGCATCTCGAACGCTGCTCGGCTTGTTACACTTGCCAAAATAACGGTCCCTTATCGAGATACGTTACAGGTGTTGCGAGTCCAGCCTCTGCTTTTTTGAGGAATGAGAGATTATGCTGCAATTGAAGAGTTGAGGTTACCTTCGTGTCCGATGAATGGTCACAAACAGCAGATCGTGATTGCATGCATGATGAGCACCTGATGTTAGTCTGCACCAAGGGTATCGCAAAGCTTTTGTGCGCATTGTTCGCAAGTACCTGCTGGGGATGATGTTGAGGTAAGGTGTTGATGGAGGAACGCGATCAGGCCAGTCGCCGCTTTCGGGTGTGGACACAAGGGCGCGAAGTGGGGCTGTTCCACGCATGCAGCCATTGAGAGTTCGACCCTTCATCAACACCACGAGCACCTCCTATGATGTCGCGATCTCCTATGATCCGATGCTCGAAAGCAGTAGGAAGGAAGAGCATTAACTGATAGGATGTCTCGAATTGATCGCAATATTGAGAGGTCATTCGACTTGAACCTCACAATTAGTAAACTACCTGAATTGTCCTGAACAATCTGTTCAGGAACGGAACTGGAGGCATTCGATGCACACAGTCATCTCGAGTATCTTCTACACATCAATTTTATCTATAGACTGCTCGAATGGCCTAAGGCTCTAGAACTTCCTCATCACATCGTTCACCAAATCAGCACCAAACGTCGCACCCGCTCCGTAGACCGCCGCGTTGCCGAACTTGTGGGCCAGCTTCCCTGCCCACTCATGGTGCTACACAAAGAATCAGTTCAGGATTTTCTTCATTCTAGTCTTTCGTCTGGAGCCATATCCCACCTTTGGGTTTTGGGGATGCGCAGGGTTGTTAGGATCCTGAGCTTGCTGTGCGATCAGGGCCGGGTTGAATTGCTGGTTGCCATTGACGTATCGGGGGTCAATATATTGGGATGGCTGGCCGTTCGGTTGCTATGTTCCGTCAATGATTTTGAAGATCATGCACTAGAAACTAATATACCGGTAATTGGGCCTGAATTGACTGCATCTGTGGAGGTGCAATGACGCCCTGTGAGGCAAGGTATTGCAATTCATTCTGGATGGTGTTGAGGGAGCGAGTGACGCCTGCCTGATCATAACCCATCTTTACTGATCCGATTTGAGAGGTTTAGTATATGCGAGGTAGGGATGCAGGGAACAAGCTTTCTGTATACTTGGCGATGAAGTTGGACAGAGGGGTCGTCCCGCTGGCATCGGAGTGGATAGAGTGTGGGTACGTCATAGGCGATTGCTGCGCTAGTGAATACGATAGTTTCTGGGCCTATCTGGGCAATGCCGTGCAAGTTGGCAGTGGTGGTGTGCTCGGTGTGTGTAATACAAACAGATGCAACACTTTGTTGATGCAAAACAGGCTGCAGCAAGAGCTGTAATCTTCTTTCAGATTGGGGTATATAACTTTTGAATGCACTAAGCTGCGAGTCTTTCTTGCGCAACGTCTTCATCCTTGAATTTTCAGATAAAGGAGTAGAGTTCGATTAGTGATCTCCCCGCCCTCTGCCTCTTCCACGACCTCCACGCTTGTTTCCTCTCCATCCACCTCTTCCACCTCGCCCGCCGCGGAACCCTCGTCCATCATCGCGCTCTCGCTCCTCCTCTTCCCTCCTCATCATCTCTCGCTCTCGCTCTGCACGTTCTGCCTCAAGCTCCTCTGGACTCTTCTCGATGCGAACCTCTGGCTTCTTAAGATCTGTAGGAAATCTTGGGTGCGCTCCATCTTTGCACTGTGACCCTGCTGGACAGAATCCACAGAGGTAGAATGGGCATATTCTCTCTTTCTTGTTGTGTTTGAGCGCACAGTATGGGCCGAGCGGACAAAAACCGCGATCGTAGTGTGGACATGATGGTCGTTTGGCTTCAGGGTCGATGTGCAGGTATAAGCAGTCGTCTCCATTAGAGCACGTTTGCGTCCGGGCGTAGTACGAGCATTCGGGCATCCGTCGCAGGTTGTATTCATGCAAGAACTCGCAGGTTTCGCCCTTCTTACATAGGCCACGCAGCCAATGTTTGCAGACTAGACTACGGGGACTTTGTTAGCATGGTTTCCTCGCATATGTATGCGTAGTGAATAGAACATACTTGTTGTATGAAGATGAAACATGGTGCTTGTCAGGGCAACGACTACCCAGCGGACAGTGTCCTTGCAGGTATGCTTTGCAAGACGGGCGGTTGGGGTCGAGACCAAATCTGTATTCTCGTCGAAGGAAGTCGCTGAAGTTGAAGCTGTATTGAGCTTTGGCGGTCTCCTCGAGCTGCTGATCAGGTGCTACCGGGGTCTGCACCTCCGTCATGGTGGAAGGCCGATTGAGGCTGATAGCTTCGAAGCTTTGTGGATCTGGCTCAGGTGACGCTGAACTGAAGCTGAAAGCTGGCGTACAGAACTTTCCAGTACCGGCGTTTGATGTGACGAAGGGACTGCAGGCTTATGCAAGGAATGTGCGGGTCGATCGCTGTCGTGATGCTGGACATCTTCTGTGAAAGCGGACGCGTTAACTAGCGCGCCTGCCAAGGATCTGCACGCCATTCATGACCCACAGCCTTGGACCCTTGCCGCTTCACACCCACCTGCATCATGCTCGATCTACCTGCATATCTCCGTGACCGGATCCAATACCTCCATCTATTATTGATCGGACGAATAGCAGGGCGGTAAAGTGTTACGACTGAGAGCTCCAGCCATGCTTCTCCCGCTCGAAGTATCATGGCGCTTCGTATTTCAGCTCTCAGTGTTCTGCTTGCATGCTGAACTTCCAAGATTTCAGTTTTTTTGCGCCCGCTCAAATGGCTGTCAGCCTCTTACCTACATGTGGGTTTGCAGACGATGTCAATGAGGCTCAGATAGCCCGCATTCGTTGCTCCCAATAGGACTCACTGTCCACACATCTCAAACTCTTCTATGAACAAACAACCAGTTCTACGTTTCTGTATTCGCAACTACACTGCGCAAGAGCTGTGGTGCAACTCCTCAGCAACATCGTATGCCTCCTGTCAAGCTTTCAGCCATAGCAACTGGAATGGGACCAGCTCGAAAGGCCCCGCCACCGTCTACCCCATCAATATACCTCGAACGCACCCTTCTAGTTAGCGTTGACAGTGGTCTCGCAGATCTCGAAGCCACAGCCGACGCGAACTGCGACGGACAGGGGTGTTGTGGATGGTCAAGGCTTGGTAAAGGACGACAGACTCACAATAATGTGCTAGTTCCCTGCACCATCTCCGGCGTTAACGTGGTTGGGAAGATGGCGACTGTAGCATCTCCCCTAGCAGTACTTTACCCTTTCGGAAGCAGTTTGCAGTTTTCTCTGCCTCTAGTGGATCGTCAGGTGGGCAACTGTCACGACTGCCAATTACCAGATCATATATACATCCAGCTTACCCAGATCACTGGAGATCAACTCGATCCAATAGCATACTATTCACCACCACCCATCCTGACTTGTACTCTTGCAGTGCATCAACAGCCCCAGCATTTGAGAAGATGGAGCCTCGCCTCTTCACAAGATATTACCGTTGAACACTACACCTAGCAGACATTTGGACGACTTAAGCGGATACTTATCGTCAATTTTCTTATCCTCCACAGAACCTGAGTCTCTGGCTGCTATTCGTCAGCCTCGTATTCTGACGTGCAGCACCGAAAACGCGGCTAAGCGGCAGCTAGCGGAAGATTGAGGACCGATCATGAGCGGAGCCCTCTTCAACTATCCCCCACTCCATCACGACACCCACTTCTCAACACCACCCTTAGAAATGTATTGGAACGGCGTTTACTATCCCAATTGGCGTATCTATCGTGATCAGCCACCTGCGACCTTGAACTACAACGTTATTTCTCACGTTTTTTACGCTTTTGCCTGGCAAGTTGCTTCTTGTATCAATTATGGCTGTGCACTAGCTGACATTTCTCAGGGTCAAGGAAGATGGCACAGTATATGTACGACAATGATCATGATCACGAACTGCTAGTTCCCACTGACAAGCTTCTAGCTCAGCGACGAGTGGGCAGATGCTCAGATCGAAGTCCCAGGCTACGAGGATGTTCCTGCCACTAAGGGTTGCTTGAACTCCTTAGCCGAGTTGAAGAAGAAGTACACCAGACTACGGGTAGTGCTTTCAGTTGGTGGGGGTGGTGAGGGCAGCAAGCCTTTTGCTGGAGTTGCTCGAGACCCAGCGAAGCGCGACCAGTTCGCACGATCATCGTTGGAGCTGGTCCAGCGATTCGGAATCGACGGCATCGACAGTAAGCTTGAAACCAACTCCTTACATTCACCCAACCGCTCACGATACTGTCAGTCGACTGGGAGCATCCTGAAAACAGGAGCCAAGGTGAAGACTACATTGCTCTGCTAGCAGCATTACGACAGTACCTCCCTGGGCCTCAGTACACCTTGTCTTCAGCCCTTCCCGCTGGCGAATGGGCCTTGCAACACATCAACTTGAACCAGGCCTCCTACTACCTGGATATGATCAACCTCATGGCCTACGACTACTCAGGTCCCTGGGTCAACAAGTGCGGTCACCAAGCCCAGCTTTTCACCCCGCAATCTCCGCACAGCTCCGAGGCAGCGATATCATGTCACTCTGCTGTATCGTATATGCTGCGGCAAGGAGTGCCAGCTAACAAGATCATCATGGGTGTACCGGCTTACGGCCGATCATTCACTGGAACGCGCGGGGTGGGCCACTCATTCTCTGGTCAGGCGGGCGAGGAGGGCACATTTGAGTACCGAGATCTACCCCGACCTGGCTCAGAGGAGCATGTCGATGAGCACATCGGCGCAGCCTACTGCATGGGCGGTGACGGCGGTTTTGTTACCTACGACAATCCTCACACGGTCAAGATGAAGGCCAACTACGTACGGCAGAACGGACTGGGAGGTCTCTTCTACTGGACCGGCACGGGTGATGCGAGCTCCATTGACAACAAGGATCGCAGTCTAGTATGGAATGGCTTTCTTGGTCTTTTCCCACAGTAGATATGATCTGGAGTACCTGCTCTAGCCCACATCTACGAGCGTTGGCAGTCTCTCCCTGCGGATTGGGTACAAAGTCATAGCGTAGCATAGCGACATTGGCATATGACTCTCATTGTTCTATCTTTATTTTTTCATCTGTTGTACCCTGCATGACGTCGGCTCTCACATGAAGACCGGGGTTAGCGTGAGCTTGGACCCTTATGAATACGCGAATGGTGGGAGTACTGCGACGTGACAAGAAGGAGCTCTGAATAACCTCATGCTCCTTCCTGTGCTATAACGCAGACAATACACTGAGACCCTTTCACCTCATTGTCGCCATATCCACGGCCCTGGTCTCCCTCGAAACTTGCAGCTGCATAGGAATTGGCTGCGGACCGCGGCTCAATGCAGGCCTAACTGCACTTCATGTCACTGGATTCTGGTATTGCACAATCAATACCTGTTTGAAGCTCTGGATGATTGCTAATACCATTCACAGCTGACTACGACCCAATCGGCCACCTAAACGCGATCTTCTCCCACCCCGCAACCCTCTCCTCTGTCTCGAGCACCTCCGAGGCGCTCCGCAACTATCAAAATGACCTGGACGAGGACATCGCCGTCTTCATCGCCTCACAGTCCGCCTCCGATGCCGACAGCGTACAACGGATACAGGCCGCCAAGGGCGAGCTGGCGGACTTGTTTAAGAAGATCGAGAGCGTGCGCGAGCGGGCCATGCAAACAGAGCAGACCATCACCGACATGACAGCGGACATAAAGCGCCTAGATAGCACAAAACGCAACCTCACACTGTCTATGACCGCTCTGAAACGACTGCAGATGCTGACGACGGCCTATGAGCAATTGCGGAGCTTGAGCAAGGCCCGCCAGTACCGCGAATGCGCGCAGCTGTTGCAGGCTGTTATACAGTTAGTGGCGCATTTCAAGAGCTATAGGTCGATCGACCAGATTGCGACGTTAAGTCGTAATGTGGCCGATGTGCAGGGCGAGCTGCTGGAGCAGGTGTGCGAGGATTTCGAGGTCACGTTTGCAAAGGGCGACGTTGCGCAAAAGAAGGCGATGCTGGCTGAGGCGTGTCTGGTCATTGATGCGCTTGGCGATCATGCTCGCACACGGCTGGTCAACTGGTACTGCAATACGCAGTTGCGCGAGTACAGACAGGTCTTCCGTGGTAACGACGAGGTTCGTGTATTGGCAGAGATCTCTCTAGGTGCTCATGCTGACTGTGTACAGGCTGGATCATTGGACAACATCTCGAGACGCTATTCGTGGTTTAACCGCATGATGAAGACATACGATGTTGAGCACGCAGCGATATTCCCGGCATACTGGCGCGTCAACGAGATGCTCGCCAACTCCTACTGCGAAGGCACACGAGAGGACTTCAAGGGCATCCTACAGCGGTCCATGAGACGAGGCGATGGAAAGACACTGGATGTTGATCTGCTGCTATCGTGTCTTCAGGAGACCCTCAACTTTGAGCACAGCCTAGAACGGCGATTCTCGAATGAATCTCGATCGTCAATGGACACCATCGTCTCCAAGGACGAACGCCCTCACGGCTTCAGCCAAGCCATCTCGGAAGCCTTCGAACCTTACATGAGCTTGTGGGTCGAATCACAGGACAAACAGTTGGCATCATTAATACCCAAGTACCGCCAGCAGCCGCTTCGAAATACCGAAGAAGAGTTCTCGCCGCAAGCTGTCATACCATCATCGACAGAGCTTTTCCACTTTTACCGGCTCACCCTTGGACAGTGTGCGAAGCTCTCTACAGGAGGCAGACTGGCAGAGTTGTCTACGACTTTCGCAAAATACCTGGACCAGTACGGACAACAAGTGTTATACTATTTTCTCAGCGAGAAGCCGGACGCCCAAGGACCTTCCGTGGAAGAAGCCGTCCTCATTCTCAATACCGCAGACTACTGCTATGTCACCTGCAATCAGCTCGAAGAGAAGATCAGAGGGCGTATCGACGAAGAGTTCAAAGAGAAAGTTGACTTGCAGAGCCAGGCCGATGCATTTATGGGTATCGCCAGTGCAACTGTCCGTATGCTTGTTAGAAAGGTCGAGCTAGCATGCGAACCTACATGGAGAGAGATGCGCAACACGCCGTGGAGCAAACTCGAGAGCGTGGGCGATCAGAGTTCCTACGTTGCTGAGCTACTGCGTCACATCAAGGAGACCTCAGCCGAGATACTGAAGTCGCTGCACAAGCAACAATACGCGCGAGCGTTCTGCGACAACCTCGTCGACCTCACGGCCAACGCATACATCGCAAACATCGTACAGAGCAAGCCCATCTCCGAAGCCGGTGCTGAGCAGATGCTGCTAGACTCATACGTCCTGAAGAAGGGCTTCACAGAGCTTCCCATACTCAACGAGGAAGCTGGAACAGCTCCACCAGCCAGGTCAGCCACCCACACAGCCTAATGATATCAATCACTAACGCCACCAGCTTCGTGAAACGCGTCAACCAAGCCATGTCACGCATCGACCCTCTCCTCAAAACCCTCCAAGTCCGCCCTGCACCACCCGAAGCCCTCGTCCAAGCATACCTAATCCACATCGCTGACAAATCCGACACCAACTTCCGCAAAATCATGGACCTGAAGGGCATCCGCAAAGCCGAACAAACACAGCTACTTGACCTCTTCGCCGCCTTCAAAGCTTCGCCCTCGCACTCCGAACTCGTCGACAACTCGCCTTTCCTCACGCCAATTCAACTCCAGGCTCCACCATCGACCGGCGGGATTGGAAGCAATGTAGGCAGTGTGATGGGGCAAATGGGCACGCCGAGTCTGGCGGCGGGACGGTTCGACCCAGCGGGATTGGGTAACATGCTGGTTAATGCTGCGAGGGATGGGGTGGATCGGTTTGGTAGTCCGGCGCCGGGGCAGCCGCATGCTGAGGGGGATGGCAAGGCGAATCTTAATGATAATTTGAAGAATATTGGGAAGTTCTTTAGGAGAGATGTTGGTGGGTTCAGGGGGTTTGGGAAGAGTGACGGGTAGTGGATTAGGAAATGAGCGACTTCTACGACTTCCAGCTTGAACTCGAGGCGATCACCTTCTGAGCTAGTCTTCACTTAAGAGACGGCCAGTCTCTGGCATGAAGGTGTACTCAGTGTCAGTTCAGAGGTTTTCTGCAGTCTGACAAAGTCTCGTAGGACTATAGTACTCCATTTGTAACCTATACCGAACCTCGTTCTCGCTAGAGACAATGACTGCCAAGCGTCACCTGGCTCTGGGGCATTTGAGGGATGACGGTCACGAATACTTGTACATGAGGCGTCAAGTGCTTCCATGCTCGCCTGGTCGTTCTGACAGCAAACATCCATCCACTGATATGCAGCGCGCTTTGCCGAGAGCGAGGACATCATTGTGTAGAGATAGGAACAGTACTTACGACTTTCACTTGCGTCATACAAGCGTCGACGGCTTCACATATCTTTCTTACAGCCAAAGACAGCTGTCTACCCTCTGACGGTAAGAACAAATCTCCAAGTAAAGACCAGCAGCCAGAGAAGCAACCAGTCAAGCAGCCGCGCCAAAACACCATCTACTGGCCATACAACGTGCCTGGCCATGCCGACACGCCTGAGTCTGGTTTAAAGTTGTTTGAGGAGCGGTATCATGCGATCTTAGAAAACATGGAAGGTGTTCTGAAAGCAATGCAGTGAACAAGGGACTGAATAGGGAGGCAGACGAAAAGAAGAAGTGATCCGCTTTTACTTGGTTGGCAGAAAGGACAGTAGAGCTGAAAATGTCTTTTCCTTCATGTTCATGCTCAGTCTACTGTTCTGGGCTGGGAAAATCCGCGTCGCCACTCTGCAGTTCTCTGGATTCTGGGAGGTCCGCAAAGTATGCTGGGATTGCAATCGTCAGCTGTTGAGTAGTCTGGAGACTACAATAGATTTCCTTGCTTCGCAGATAACGAAAAATTGATGAACTACATCTTGCTCGTATAGGAGCATTCGGGCCGTTAGGAGAACTGTATCAGTCGAGGAACAGACTGTGCCCAGTGGAGCGAAGAAGGAAGGAAAAAGCGACGGTGGAAGCGAAGGGAAGGAGCACATTCATTCGCATCTCGTAAAGACAGAGCTTACCCTTGTGTTTGCTGCGGTTTTCGGGCACATCTTTGGTAATACCGAAGGCTAGGGGTGAGTTGGGCACGGGTCGCAGTACGGTAGACCATTGGACGGGTCAAGTAATGTTTAGATTACTTATGGTGCATTCCTTCCTTCCCATTTGGTTGCGACTTCCCACTCCCGTGTGACCGTGATGTCTTCAGGATATACGTTTGATGAGCTTACGCGCGATGAATCACCGACTTTCGTCTTATTCTTGGACTGGCCTGTCAACGCATCGACTTCAAAGCTTGGCCTGTGGTCAGTCGCGGTAAACTCGCTGACATTGTCTTTCCCAGCCTTGGTTGTGTTTCCTCCGCCTCCTGGTCCCATCAATTGTTGATCCATCGTAATCATTTCGTCGCTACCCCACTTTATCGGGAGACTTGGCGGATGATGAAATCTCCTTTTCTTGCCATACTTCGAGTTCATGTGCGAGCCAGACTTGTACTGTGAATCGAGCTGATATGACTCGTCCTTGCTAAATCTGTATCTTGAATTCACGGTACCAATCGTGGTTTGGAACAAGCGTATGAAAAGCGGAACCACCACGATGGCATTTAGGACGAGCGTGGCAAGAAAAGATTCTCTCACAGACCATGGGCCGGACTGAGAGATCTCATATTCGCCAGTCTGCGATACGGTAAGTCTTCTCCATGCGAAGACCATGTAGCTGCTTTGACCTACTGTTACAAGGAGAATACAGCGTATGATATCTGTCAATGGGAGAAAATGACCAGAATCATTATGTCTTGTTACTACCTGCATGGTGTTTATCTACACGGAGTGAGCTGTGGGCGCTAGCCAGAAGGGGAAAGGCGCATAGCCTCTCAGAGAAGGACGTAGTGAAGGTACCGGCTGACAATATCAAACACAATGACACCCCAACCGAGGCTAGAAAGAACGAGAAATGATACTTTCCTCTTCGTGTCGAGCCGCGCGTTCCAGATGATCTGTACACTGGATTTCAGTCTATGTTTTTGTTTTCACAAGTCGTACCTAGGTATGCGTACCGATATAGGAATGGCCATGAGGTATATATCTGTGATCGTGTTGCAGGCTATCAGAAAAGACACCTGAAGGAAATAATATGCAGGCTGATAAGCATTTGGGCAAACACTATATGAGCGAGTTTCACACAGGCAGTGCAACTGATTGCAGTCTGGTTCACTTACTTTCAGGATTTGTTGAACCAGCACTATGCAGAAGATGAGATGAATATTAATGATTCTATCTACGAGCAGAAAGCTGCCTATATATAGGCAGTAGGAAACAAAGAAGACAGAGAAGCTTGCTCTGTCTAAGACAGGTGAGCAAGACAAGCTGATTGTACATGAGATGGATGCTGCTGGAAACCAACAGGATTTGGACTAATCTGCCAGTTTTGTGAAATGGCCGGCACTGAAAGCAAATCACGCATACACACAAGATGAACGTAGAACCGATCAAGCCCCAAACTATCTTGATTCTCACATTCACTCTGTCGATGCCAGTACTACATTTTGCGTTAGCTCTTGTCACTGAGAGTTTGACTGAGATCAGAGCTACGCGATAAGATACGTACATCATTTTTGAGTAGCAAATTTCCCAACAAGACTTCAGCAAGCCAGAACAAAGTCAGATATGTGAACCGCCTTACAACGTTCATCTTAGGCCCCTTTACTCTAATGGCCCACTCTTCAGAGCGTGGGTCCAGAGATGCATGATATTTAGGTGTTATGTTGTTATTTTCAAGACCCGTCCAGACACTGATCATGTGAGCTGCCGAAGTTTTGGCTGCGTAGAACACATGCGCACTGTCAGCAGTCTGTGTTTACTCTTAGGACAGAGACTTCCTAAAGCGCAGACCATCAACGCATCGTCCGGAGTCAATTTGCGCCACCCGCCTCTTCAACGAACTGTGCCACGGTGACTGAGGGCAGAATCGCCGCAGCTTGTCTGGATACGAACATTCGGACCGTTCGTATACTGACAACGTTAAGATACTTGTGCTGTACTGTGCCACCTTGGTGCATAAAATAATACGCGTTAGGCCATGTTCTGACTAGCGTGATAGTTGATCGCCTGCTGTATCGGCGCTTGCAAAAATGTGCAGACCCCACTGACCTTGGTACAGTGATGCGTACAGTACCGTGGTTCATGAGAGCGGACAGCCTTGTGAGTGGCCGTTCACCACGTTTTTGCCCTGCAGGACATGTACCAGACTGTCAATTCTGTCAACCAAGATAGAAACAGCCACTCAGAAGCCTTCATTCTTACACAACGTAAGTCTGTCGCAGTAGTGAACCAAGTTCAAGAGGGTCCATACATCTCAGCAACCATTATAATTGTGTAGTATCCCTACCCATGCGATCATGGCAAGCGCGACCTCTACTTACTTCGAGATCCCAGAAAGTCCGCTACCTTCTTCAACCTCCAACACATGATCGGCTTCGTTCCCAGAAATGCCGTCTTTCGAAGTGCAGCGCTGCACTGAAGCAGATATCCCACGCGTCTTCGAAATCGTCTCTCTATCTTTCGCGAACGACCACGAGTACGTAGACGCTGTGTTTCCTGCCCATGGCACCCCAGAAGGTCGCAAGATAGGAAGTGAGCGGATGCTCCAAATGTTCCATGGTGACCCTAATGGTAACTTCATGAAAGTCGTCGACAAGGACAGCGGCAAGATAGTTGCAGCGGCGAAGTGGAACGTGTACAAAGCTGGCGAGATCCCTCCTCAGCCTGAGATAGATGGTGACTATTGGGAGAATGAAGAGGACAAAGAGTTTGCGCAACGTCTGTTCCATGGGTTCTTCGCACCGAGACAGAAGGTCATCGAAGAGACGAACGGAAACTTGGTTGGTAAGTTGAGCACCGTCTTTTGCCTACTACCTCTTGGTCCGGACTCTGACATATTCAGCGCTGGAAATGATGATGGTCGATCCTGCTTACCAGAAGATGGGTGCTGGCAGGCTCTTGGTGCAGTGGGGTCTCACTCGAGCCGATGAGCTGGGCGTTGATGTAAGCGTCCCAAACAATGCGAATTATGAGAACCTGAACTGAATACAATAGGCTGTTGTAGAAGGGTCGGAGCGAGGTCGACAACTGTACGCATCAGAAGGCTTTGGCGGCCCACACTATGTGGTTCCTGTGCCCGAGAAGTTTGCAGCAAGACGCAAGCAGACATACTGGTGGATGAGGCGCCCGGCGCAGAACAAGCTATTGACTCCGTAGGGGATGACTGAAGGATGCTTCCTTCTTGTCAGACAATTGCTCAATACTAACATGTGACGGCGTTCGTTCTTGATCATAGTTGCCCTTTGCGTACCCGTTTCCCCTGTGACTTCCTGCTGAACGCATCGCTTTGTTCTTGCGAGCTTGCATTCTGACAGTAATTTCGACCGATCTGGTCCAACATAGATACTTGTGTGGATATCTCAAGAGAGGATAATGAGAACAGCAAGATCGGTCAAGTGTGACCACAATAAAATGGGAGCACCAACGAGTGACAGTATGGACTGCTCGCGACTGGACCCTGCCAAAGGCTGTGAAGATTGGTACAACAGCTGTCAAGTCGAGATTCTGTGGGCTTTCGAGCAGTCTGGAGGGGTCTCCGTCGATTGACTCTCTCACACAACCGCCAATTGTCAGACTGTTCCATCCTGCGCCAACCTCCACACTCACAGAAACCGAGCCACGGTCCGGTCGCGTCTCTCCAAACCCGTGTTCGTCGCTCTGCCGTCCATTCTGCTGGCCATGCAAATCTTGCTCCTCGCTACGCACGTCCTCATCCTGCATCCTACAACCCATCCCGCAAACTACACATCCTACCGCACGCCTGTCTGCATATTTCCACCAGCTAACACACCCCCGAGAAAGTCTTCAAAATTGCAAAAACTGTCATCAAATGGATTTTACCAATTTTGGACACAGAATGCTGTGCCGCGAGCCTCGATTCCACCGGGCCCGGCGACCCATGCAGGTACCCTGGCTTGTGACATGTGTAGCATGCAGGGGCCCTCTTTTCCGCGGCCCCAGTTCCTGTTTCTCTCATTGCTGTTGACGTGTTGAGTGGTTCTTGGTGCCTGTCTTTGGGCTTGCTTTCCGCGCGGAAAACAGACCGGATGAGCGTGCCGTGCTATTCGTCAATTGTACCATCCCATCCTAGCCGCTCGAACGTCAGCACGGCAGAGAGCACCCCTGTATTCTTTTTAGCGGGCAAGTCGAGACGGGGAGCTCAATGGAGGCCTTGCATCGATTGCTACTGGATGTGGCAGCGCTCGCTCCTACGTCAGCTTTTGGTGCGATTTGCAGATTATGAGGGTACCTGCCAAGAGCCGAACAGCCTGAACGTGCGATGCAGGCCAGACGCAACGGTACGTACCTACATACCCAGCCCGTTGTTGCAGATGTAGCTGAACACGATAGACTTGGCGAGATGGCATTATGTTGGCGCAGAGATAGGAAAGAGGACATGTTGAGACAGTGGATGGCGTATGTCTTTGATGATGATGAATTTGTGATTCTGAATATCTAATACCTGCGTAGGATTTCTATAGACGGAGGAGAAAGCGAGCGTGTGCTCTTTTGGTGCGAGTCGCAAGAGAAGATTTTTGTAGACATCGTAGGTCTGACAAGGAAACATGGGTCGAATGTGGCCGAAGCCGTATACAGAAAAGTGGTACAGTAAGGAACAAAAACGAAGCAGCTGCTCAGGTCAAACACTTTGGTCCGTCGTGCTGTTCGGTTGAGTGTGCGATTGCACGGTCCTGTGACGCTTCTTGCGTCGTAGCGCACCGATATGATGTAGACATCAAAGTCGCGGGCTTTCGTCTGCGAGAGACTGGTCGTTGTTATGACCGTCTGCTCTGCGCATTTGTGGGGGCCATTGTCTGGCCGATTGGGCAGGCATCTCTGTAGCTGGATGCTGTGCCATTGTAACGAGCATGGTCGTAATTTCATGATGTTGATAGTTCCACGGAGGATCCATCGTGCGTAATTGTTTCTCAGATCTTTGAGTCGAAGTCCGGAGGGTGCAGACCTAGTCCACCTCTTGCATGTGTGCTTCTTGGATCCCATTCAACACGTGGATATGCTGCGATCGTGCCTTGAGAAAACGGTCTTGGTGTCGAGTAACTCTGTGTTGGACTCCTGTACGGCCTTTCGGTTTCCTTCTGGAAGTAATCGGGCGTGCCGTCACGGTGACTGGCAAAGTCCGGGCTAGAGAATACATGCGGTGGTGATTGGAGATCTGTCTGCTCGAATTTCCTCAACTCGTAGTTCTTGGGGTGCTCTTGGTAATTTTTGGCGTCCAGGGAGACGAACTCGCGGTTCTTGCTGAACTTGGACTTGAAGAACTCAACCCATCCAGTCAGCATGCTCCAACGTAGGAGCAGAAAGAAGACCTGTAACCCAGCAATGGACAGCATTATCAGGATAGCAATGACTGTCGACTGATTGATCGCCAGCTCCTGGCCATATTGCAAGCACGGCTCCGGGTTCAGGGGCGACATTATAAGGCACTTCAGGTATGGCTGGAGTTCTTCGGGATCGTCTAGTGCGTGCGTCTGAAGTGAGTTGAGCCAAATGAATACGACCGAGAAGAAGATGACGTCGACCAGGATGAAAACGACGATGGTGATACCTCTCCACTGAAGCCATAGCACCTTTCGTACGCGGTGATAAACAGCTCGGGCGGACCTTGTACGGACGCTGCCTGTGTATGAAGGCAGTCCCGCGCTGCTGTGAGTCTCGGTCTTGTCGTCGCTCCACATGTTCTGCAGGTAAACCTTGATGCAGTACACGAACCTAGGTTCTTTATCAGTGATGTCCTATAGAGGATTAAATTCGGAACTTACGTTACGAGCTGAATCACCATAGCACCGCCAGCGATAGCCAGGAGAGGGCCCCAGAAGTCCTTCATCGAATGCTCCGAGTTGACGTGGCAGACATCGCCAAAGCGGAAGGAGACTCCGGTGATTGTAATAGTAATAGTGAAGAATGTCGCAGTGACGGTCCAGCCCAGTCCTTGTGCCCAGTAGAAGAACTTCTTTCCGGGCGTTACATCCCAGCAAATCTGGAGGTGCATCGACAGTGCACGGATGAAGATCCATACCGCAATGGACAGGCCTCCTGAGATGAGGAAAGCGCCAGAGAAAGCACAAGTCAGACTTGAGTACATGTCGTTGGGTGTGATCTGGTCGTAACATTGTTCGGGTTCTGCTCCAAAAGGGATGACGAAGCCAAGCTATCACTTGTCAGTGGATGTTCATACAACCGTCCTTCATAGGATAAACTTACCGCCATAAACATCGCGGCGATGATCAGGCAGTAGCTCAAGTAGTGTCGGCGAGTCTTCTCAGCAGGAAGAATCAAGAAAGTTGCCATCAGGAAGACCAGGCAAATCAGGCCAGCAACATTCAAAGCCTCTGCCGCTCGGTACCATGTGTTGAACTCTGATCAAGGGTCAGTAGATGTCGATCGAGTACGAATACCATCCGTGCTCACCTGGAGGGTATAGGTAATCTGTCAGTGGGCATGGTAAACAGCAGATCAGGCCTTTCTTGATGTAATCAACCGGTGCACAGAAACGTCCGGTGACAACTATAGATGTCAGTGAGGCTCCAATAGACGTTGAACAAGACATACAGCCATCCAAGCCGAATTGAGAGATATCATAGAAAGGTGGAGGGCATTGCCCTCTCAGTGGATCTGCCAGCGCTGCTAAAGTTGCGTTGTCCATCTTAGCTTCCAGCACAATTGGAAGAGTCTTTCAGATACAGTACGTCTACTAGATGATAGACATGCGCGACATGGAGTATCTTCAAGTACTGCCCCACTGGTAGAATGCCTATCCCGATGGATCTTCAGAGTCGGAGGAGCAGTCCGGCTGGTACGCTTCCCAGCGTCGTTGGAGGGTATAACTGGGCGATTTATCGTTCGATCTGGTGATTGCAGTGTTGCTGGTCTTTGCGGAAGATGAAACAGATGACAGCCAGTTTCCCTTAGGTTCAAAAGAGTGTCGCAGAGCAGAAACAGAATGCAGAAGTGACGTCGAAGTTGTTAGTCGAAAAGGAAATGATGGGAGTGTTATCGTAGAAACACACGAGGGCCAAAGCGAAAAGAAGGAGTGACGGGATGTTGCACGGTAAAATATGAGGAACCGTTGCGGCACAGAAAAGGTGGCTGCAGAAGCCCAAGAAGAAGAGGTCTCGAAGGCGGCTCCTGGTTGGGCCCACCGGCTTCATGGTCGTTGATCCGTTGAACGGGCAGACCAATAACCCCTGCAGAAGGGACGCCCTAAAGCTAGCGCGCCATGCCCCCGGCGAGCTAAGAATGCCAAGCATCAGGAACGCATGTGCAGCAGCATTTCAATGGCGGGACCGTGCAGGGGTCCTAAAGTTGGGGTCCAGGAACAGGTCTCGTACAGGAGCTGGCACTGGCCAGACGAAACCCGACGGCAGCACACAGTCTGACGGCACCGCTGAGCTCAGTCTTCATGATTCGCGAGGATGAGGAAGGTCATCATGGTCCATACCCACTATTGAACGCATTAGTTCTTCAAGCGCGCTTCGATGCGGCGTATGTACAGCGACACACTCGCATTTTCCCTACCCGGACCGGCATTGAGTGTGATGCCTCAAGACGTCTGGAAATATGCAGTGATAAAGTGCTCTGTAACGGGTTCCGAATTGCACCTAGCTGCATGTTGCACTCGGCTCTCGTGGACTGACCAAGTTGCTGCTCATTTGCCATAGGTGATCCAGGAGGTCAAGGAAGTCCTTTGGTTTTACAGGACCTCTGCTGCGTAGCACGCGGCGTCAGGGTGCTGAAGTTTGCCCCTTTGTCTACAGTGAGATGTGTTGTTGCTTCTTGTTGCTGAGTGGTTGAATCGTTTTCGTCAAGTGAACGGCAACCCACACCTCAGCTCACAATGACCATCGTGAATCTGCACCCATGTGGGTGAGCCGGTACCCGCACCGGCGTTCTCCGAACGTCGAAGGAGTGTTCAGCACTGAGTTCCCAGCAGCAGCAGTCACCGGTGTGCAGTGTGCACCAGCCGTCGTGGCACAGTGCGCGTCATCATTCATGCGACGCTCAATGTCTTCGTGAGCTTCCTGAGATAAGGGCCACTACTCAGGCCGGATAAACGTATGACAAACGTGTAGGATAGCCTTGGTGTTATTGAGTAAGAAATGCTGGGGTCGCCTAGGATCGTGAAATCCTACGCGGAAGAGGGGATGATCGTGTGAGAAGATTCAGCCTGTCCGAACAGAGACTAGTGGAACCCATTTTGTATCCCACCTTCCAGCCTGGCCAAAAGTGCCTTCCTGCGACCCCACAACGAGCAATGTCGCCATCATCCTCCAGAATTAAGCAAACAATCGTATTTGTCACCAATGACACACAGTCACTGCTCACCTCCTTGGAAAGGGTAGAAAACACCTTCTGTCAACCAATTTGACATTCAGCTTGACTCAGTCCAGGAGACAGCACAAGGCATCCAGCACCCCGAGGATCTTCTCTATTGTGAGACGCATGGAGTTTGGGCGTGCATGCAGACTCGTCGTCCTTCGCTTGCAGTACTCTAACGGTTTTGATTTGGTTGAGCTCTGCGTCCCCACAAGATGCTCAATTGGCGAAGAGCTTGAGAGATTCGATCTAGCTCCAAGTCTGACACCATTGTGTAGTATCGAACTCTGATCAGTGAGTCGTATGATCTCCCATGAGACGTTATCAGTATGCTTTCGGAGATTTTCACTTACCAACTTGTACGCAGCTCCACTTGAGATCCATGTGAAACACTGATGGAGAATACAGCTGTCGACTATTTGTGATTAGCCGTTACAAAAGTCGTTGTCAAATTAACGCCTTGTCTCACTAACTGACACGTCCATCCGTCCCAACGGCTCTGTTGCATCTGGACGGAGTGCTCTTCGTTGCCCAGAAGAATTGTCCATCAGCCGTCAACTCAAATGCGGTTACGCGTCAAACATCGAACCTCTCCCCGCACTAGAATGATGCTTCGCTTACGGCAACAGAAGGCATGATCTCTATACTTCAACCACTTCTCAACTGCTCCGGATCTATCGTGGACTGAATGCCCAGGATCCCTCGATAGCCACGAGGTGATCATCTGTAGAGCGGCGATCCGTTGGTTACTGACAAGGTCGGTAGTTGTGAACGTTCAAGATTATCGGACAATGCAGCCCTTCATGGCCAACCACGTCGAGGCGGCGACTTTTGACGGATTCAGGCCCTGCAATGACTGCCAATGCTAATTGATACCAACTGTGGGGTAATGGTTCTGGTCTCACAAGCCGTTCCTTGCCGTCTTTATTGGAGCCAGATCTCTATATGCAAATGGTCGAAGGCTAGCGCAAACGCGTGGTTAAGCTAATAGTCTCCATGTTTCGACAACGCCTGCTTCACTCGACTGGTGGCTACCTGGAACTACCGATCAGAGGCAGCGTGGAAGTTGCAGTATCTGCCTAATAGTCCCTGGGTCGAGAACTGCTTCTAATGGGCCTTTTGTGCAGACTTGATTAGGCAGAGCCACCTGTATGCAGACAAATATTGAAAAATACGCGACAGGGCTTCCACAGAATCTACACTCTTTGCTCATGCGATTGCTCCATGCGGGCGGTACCATCCTGGTTCTGGGCCGGAACACCGATTTGCACGAGCATCGTTGCCGTCTTCCTGGTTGGTGTCACCGAAAACTGCCGGCAACATTAAAGAGCAACACTTGTACATGACCCCAGTTGGTATACATGTCGGCATCTACCGACCCTGCTCCATGGGTTCTCAGGTCTTTACACGAGTTCGAGTAACACAACATCTCTGATCTATGATCAGCTTACCGTCCTCGTCCTGGCTATGGACTATGAGTGGAAGGTCATCGGCCCGTACGGGCCCCGTCGTAAGCCACCGGCTGTACATCCACCACCCAGAGTGAATATGCTTACCTGCATAAAGCCATACAAAGGAATACTCACTCCTCACAAATCGGTGCTCGCCGACATGAGTGATCAGCGTACCGAGATGCTGAATGTGTTCTCGGGCCACGAGAAATCATCACCAAAAGTGCGACTTGGACGTCGCCAGTGGCCCGCTGTACTACTGTTTCGACTTCAATCTCGACATCAACGTTGCCAATGTTCTTCAAGACTTCCAGAAGGGTGGCTACTGTACTTCAATATCGTCCCGTCCGTTGTCGTCTCCAGTTACGAGCTCCGCCGTTACGAGATCGCTGTATGCGTCACATCGTGCGCAGTTCGCTTCACACAGCTTTGATTTACCCAAACGAGCTTTCCTTGACATCTTCAATACAAAATTGCAAGCCACTTTATCTCCCAGATGCACAAAGACCACGGTATGAACCTCGCCTCTCGCAACAAACCAATTGCCACAAGACCGACCCGCTATTGCAATGACATGCCATGTCGCGACGTTTTCCCCGTCGAAGACTCGAGAGCGCCAGGACGCAGGAACGTTCTGCGTTCAGGCAGCCACTGTGCCACTGTACCCTCGTGGCGCCTCCCCCTTTGGGCACTTACTCCGCACTCCGCCCTCGGAGGATATACGCCCGACCCGTGCCGGCACAGTCCGGCCCCTTCAGTGTCATTGCTCGTCAGCCCTACCAACATGCCGTGCCGCCGCGAAAGTGGAAAATCAGCTAACAAAAGTGACATGTCGAGTCAAGAAGTATCGTACAACACTGCCGATTACTTCCATTTCCAAACGCAAGTGTTGAACGCGATGTCCTTGTTTGGACTTTCGAAACTCTGAAATATTCAGCTAGTCCTTAGTGCCCGGTTGCACCCAAGTTTCGAACCTGCGCTTGCACGCGAGTCGTACCCCACAACCTGGAAATACAACTGCACGGTGCAGTGCACGACTCTGCACTAGTGCACAACAATCACTAAGTAGTCTAACCGAGAAACATTAGGACCCTACCAAAGGATCGGGCATACCATGCTCGACACGTGAGCGACCGTGTCAGTGTCAATACGAAAGGGACGTTCCGTGTCAAGAAGTCTTATTTTGGCGCTTTTTGGGATGATCAGCAGGGCTGCGGCGTGGACGCGATTCAGTGGGGATGTCGTCGCTGATTTTCCCGAAGGAAGCACACTTTGGCGACTCATGGCGGCGCAGTCAGACAGGTCCTCACGGCATCTGCCATGTTAATAACAAACAGCTTCGAGGCAATAGGAGTGCTCCAAGGTCCGGCCGAGGAAGAGCCAAATGGTTGTCGATTAGACAGGGGGAGTGACAACAACAAGGTCGAACGAAATATTAATTAACTACCGATAACTTTGAATATTGCCATATTGCCTCGACGTCGCATCCGACAACTTCCAAACAAGTCGTCCATCAAGACAGCGATGTCACTTCAAGAAAAGGCCAGGAGATGATCGGTAAGCACTACAGGGTGATTGTACAATGCGACTCGACCAGCACGCGAATCACCCAGGGCACCGAAGTATCGATTCGATCTCGACTACAAACGCCCCCGAATCGACTCTCAAGTAGCAGAAAACAGCTAGCACCTGGGTCTGTCAGATTTGTAGCCAGCAAGACGCACCTACAGACTACCAAAGATGCTTCAATCGCCAGCCAAACCGCATGACCAAGATGAGCTTCTTTCTTGCCAATGTGCTTCTTGGGTACGTACGATATCAGTCCTGAATACATCTCGAAGAGGGATACAAGAGCATACCGGAACAGTTAACGAACCGGATGTCCGTGTCTCACATCTTCATAGACGTGTCTGCCAGCTTACAGGCCGTCGAAATCCCGGAATCAAGCTGATCTGGTTAACACAAAAGGCAATTGATATACAAAACCCCACGTACGGCCCATACATGGAATGTACAACTTCACACGAGGAGTGTCGCTTAGAATATCCGCATCACTAACCATGTTCGACTACTTGACCCATACTATCTATTTCCGCTGTTCGCTTTTCCTATCACAGTTCTCACTGGCTGCGGCTTGCCATCCTTGATCTGCATTCGACGACACCTCACCACCCCACAAACACAAGAGAATTCTAAGACACTATCAACAGGCAAACCTCAGGATTCCAGATCAAGAAATGGCATTGTCGATGTGCCTCGTCCAAGCCGCAAATCCAAACCCTCCCATTCACCCCGCCCGCGTCGCTGCAACAGCCGGCTATGACACCTCGGCGACCAGCCTCAAATGCAAACCTTTGAAAAAAGATTCCAAGACCAATGCTACATCCGACAGAGTCCAGGAAACGTATCGCAGTCTCGTAGTAGACTATCACTCGGAGACAGCCTGCAGATCAACGCTGACTGGTTACCTGGGCTTAACAAACCTGGGCTCGTGGCCGGCTTCTTCTGCTACCTGAGAGTTAGCGTCATCGAATCAGAGCCCCAGCGAGGTCGGATATCGCAAGATTGTTTCGTCAATTTACTTCAATGTTGTAGGCTGCAGAGTCGGAGACAACGACAGTGTCATGTCGAATGCGACATGGATAGGACCGTTCTTTCTTATCAGTCATTCTCATTTTCATTTATTCAGTCCGGTAAGCTACCTAATGCCTCTTCAAGAGGGAGGTGAACATAAACAACTTCTCCATCAAGTAAAGTAACTCAAACCACTCGTCTCCTCCTCTTCCTCCTTCATCATCTTCACCTTGTTTTTCAAACCCTACCCCACAATCTCAGCATCAACATCCTTATTCCAGCTCGGCCTAACAAACCTCTCGAACCACCTCAACGCACCCCCCTGCTACGCGGCCTCAGCCTTCGCCTGCTGTGCCACCGCACTCCCACCCTGCAGCGCCGGTACGAACGGATCCTTGCTTCCAGTGTAGTTGTTCTTAGAAGCTGCGATCGTCACATCAAGCCCCTCGAGGGCCTGAGCAGGCTTGTTGACCTCGAGAGCGGGATCCCACGGCTTGCGGATATCCGCATATGGATCCTGCTCTTCCACATCGTCAACAAGACTACCTCCCTCAAGGCTGAGCATGTTATTCGGATCCAGCCCACCCGCGTCGGGAATAGCAGAGAGCTCGGGGTTTACACCATTGTCGACCGAAGAGTCAGCGAGTTGGCTGAACGAAACCACGGCTTGGCTTGGGGTGCGGTAGCCTGCTGGCAGGTCATCTGCGAAGTGACGCCGTAGCAGCCGAGAGAGTGGGAGTGATGGTCTGGAGCAGATAGGTGATGAGCGTGAGAAGGGGCTTGACGAGACCGACCACCTGGGTTGGGTCGAGAGGCAAGCTCTCCAGCTGGCGCTTGCCGAGAATGCTCAGAGGGAGCTTGGGTACAACGGTTGTCGAGTCGACAGGCAAGACCTTGAGAAGTCCGAGAACGGTCTGAATCAAAGGCTCGACGAGGCCCAGAATGGTTGTCGGGTCAACAGGGAGGGCACCGGTGATACTCTCCAGCTTACGCTTGGTCAGGCTGCTAAGGATCGTGTCGATGGGGATATTAGGCACAGGGATGGGCGTGGGGAGTCCCTCGAGTAGCGTGTTGACAAGAGTCAACAACGGCTGGATGATGGACAGAAGGCCAAGACCAAGCACCGCAGCTGCATCCCGCTTGCCAAGAGGAAGACCAGCAAGAACGTTGTTCACCGGCAACGTCGAAACGATGCTGCTTACAAATGCAGGTACAGGCAATGCGGTGAGAATACCAGTAGCAAGCTTGAGCAGCGGCTGAATGATCGCAAGGATATCTGGAAGATGATTTTCGGGTTGATGGGCAACGCAGGAGCCGCACCACCAAGCCCGGGTACGATGCTGCCAACAGCAGGTATACCAGGTACCGCGGGAAGAATGTTGGCGACATCGGGAACGGCAGGCAACGAAGGCATGACGCCGCCCATAATGCCGTCGACATCAGGCACGCTAGGGACAGAAGGGATCGCGGGTACAAGCTTGGTGACATCAGGCAGCGTAATTCCAAGATCCGGCACAATATGACCCACGACCGGCAACCTAGCCAGCAGTCAGCTGACCAGGCTCAACAGCGGCTTGATCAAACCCAGCGCAACACCGTTGACAGGCGACGCGACAGCAGAAGCGGGAACAGCGGGTGTCTTAGGCTTTGGTGCCAAAAGTTGACACTTTACTACGCTGGAGACCTGGAAAAGAAGCTTGGGGATTGTCAAGAGAACCTTGGCGAGGACAGCAGGTACAGCGGGTACGGCGGGGATAACTGGTACAGCTGGCACAGCAGGGAGAGCCGGCGCAGGAAGCATAAGCGGCACATCAGGCAGTGCCTGAATCGGGAAGCCAGCTCCAAAATCGTCAGTCGGCAGCGCTGGTGCAGGAAGGTCGCCAAGCGTTGGGACCGTAGGAGCAGGCAGATCAAGTGGAACATCCAGATCCTCAACCCCTTCGGGAACAGGGATATCGAGCAGATCAGTTGCAAGCGGGAGGTCGACAGTCGAAACCAGGAGATCAGCTAGAGGGTCAGGATGCAGAAGGCCACCGACCACATCAGTGGGCAAATCAAGCGGTACGCCGAGGTCATCGACCTCAGGGACAGGCACATTCAACACGTCATCCGGGATCGGGAAGTCAGACAGCTCCGGGAGCTCTCCATCTGCATCAAGTGTCAGCGAATCAGGTATCTCCCAGTTGCCGAACGGCCAATCGAGCATGGCAGGGAGCTCACCAGTGATAGCGGGCAAATCCGAAATAGCGTCGAGCGGTGCGACGATGGCGAGCAAGTCGTCCGGAATTGGCAAATCGCCCAAAGCATCCAGGCTCGTAGGGAGTGGCACTGGAACAGCAGCTGTCACATCGGAAACAGCGTCAAGCGGTGCGTCGATAGGAATACCATTCTCATCAAGCTCCAGGACAGGAATGTTGAGAATGTCATCTGGAATCGGAATGTCATCCAGACTCAGTGCAGGGAGATCCGAGAAAGGGGAAGATTCGAAAGCAGCCAGTCGATACCTTTAACGTCATCCGGGACAGGGACGTTGAGAACCTCATCAGGGATACCGGTCTCTACGGGTAAGATTCCTGGAAAGATCAAAGGAAGGATGTTTGCTTCAGGGTCCAGAATAGAGGGAGCGTCTGTTGGGAGATCATCTGATATGGCATCTGTGGCACTCTCCAAGACCGAAGCAACGGTTTTGGCAGCATCTTCAATGGCATCAGTAGCGTCTTCGACTGCAGAATTAACTGCAAGTTGGACAATAGTACTGACAACCGTGACGGTGGAAGAGTTCGGAGCAGGAACAAGTGGAAGTGGGCGAGGCGTCGTATTTGGAGTGAGTTCGCTCACCAAAGGAATGACTTGAGGCAAGGGCATAAGGCAAAGAAGCAAGCAGCAGCGCGGTCGCCGCAGTGTGGTCAGACATCTTGACGAAGAAGCCTGCCCACGCCAGCGTAAGGATCCATCCGGGTGAGACAGCAGTATGATATAGTCGTGGCTGTGGCGTGGTGGTGCTCATACCAAGCATTCCTCGCGTCGCGCGGGGCGGCGAGACGCACTGATGTCGTACATTCCACTACGCGATGTTCAGCATACCGGCCAACAAGTGGGTCACAAGGATGATGCCATGAAGTAAGGAGACTATAGGAATTGGCTTTCGTTTATGCTAAATGTTTCAAGAGGGCTTGGCTTGCAAAGAATTTAGTAAAGGTATAGCATGCCGACCAATGGTACTCACCCAAACTCCAAAAAGGGAGGTCGCTGTACAAGTCCTCCTCTTTCGTCAAGACAATGCTAGAATCCAACTTCATGACCTGAGAACCATACAAAAAGAGTAATCAGGAGCCTAAATCGCGTGAGCGCTAGGTGATTAAGAGATTGCCTGAGCAACATGAGGTGCCTTACACAATGCCGTTGTGCCCTATCTGTACAAGAGAGCCGAGAGCCGCGGAGGGGTGGCATTCTTGCAAAAGCATGGCCGTTCAATTCGTCGTGAATTCGTATAAAACCTGCACGCCATAAGCCACAGAGCCGCAAAATGCTGGCTGTGGAACTGGAGGACTGCTCACCAGGTAACAAGCTTTATGAGGTAGGCTGCAAGTGGGCGCCAAATTCCCCAAGAAATTCCGTATCCAAAAGTGCAAAAGTGCAAAGCCGTCAAAGTTCGTGAAAGGTCGCGCGCTTTCGAGACACAACAAGAACAGCCATCCAGATGTCGCTGAGCCAACGATAATGTACTAAGGTGGAGCAGGCTCAAAAATGCGCCTGCGCAAAAAAAAAAAAAGACGCGTAAATCTGTTCGAGCTGCGCTCGATGTGATGGGAAGCGCAAACTTGTTCAAGAAAACGCGTCGCCCGTCGCGTGAGTCGGGATCAGCGCCCACCTAAGATGCGGTCCTTTTTGCTCTTTTGAGGAATTTGTTGGGGCTTCTCAGAGCTCTGGGTGGACTGCGACGAGCTTGCTTGTTGTTGCTCCCACAGCTTGCGCTGTCGGTTGGCCTCGTACTGTTCGATATCGGCCTGGGTCAGCTGAATGGTGGTGGGGGCGCGCCTGAGCATATTGACGAGTTTGGGGACTTTTGGCGGCTTGAGCGATTGGAAAGGAGTGTGGGTTCACAATGGAACAAAAGCAGGAGGGAATGACTGGAGTTTGTCGATATTGCGCCCTGTTGTGGTGACGATGAGGGTGTCGCGACGGAAGCTTTGTGGGTGAAAAGTTCGGATAGAAAGGTCGCGGAATGGAAGCGAGGACCCTGGTGGGCTGTGATTTGCTTATCGGCAACGTGGCCGGGTGAAGTGAGCTCAAGGGAGATGAGATGGTGAAAGTGAGGGCACGTGGTGCGTCAGAAGATCCCTGTCGTGCCAAGACCTCCGCGATCTCGAAAAGTTGACGACGCCATCACCGCCTCTCCCACCCATTGCGGCCATGTATCAGCGAAACATGTACCCTTCAATGGGCGCGCTGCGGCGCACCTTAGCTGCAGATGTTGCAGCGACACCAAAATGCTCGTCGAGGGCCTTCAGCGTCTCCGCGCACCAGTTCGGGGAGGCCAACGATGCAGCGCCCTCCGCTCCTGGTATGCTCCCGGCACGCTCCCGGCACAGTGTGACGACTGAAAGGCATTTCTGACCGCGAGACAGCCCCATCGAACCCCGACTCCCGCAAAGCCCGCTCCGCCAACGCCCTCAACCAGATCACCCGCCTCGGAGCGAACCGCCGTATCCAGCCCGGAGGCCTTGCGAAGGGCAACTTCCCCAGCGGTCAGACATCCGGTCAGGCTGCACGAGGCCCTCCTCGAGTACGGTATGAGGGCGGTCTGAAGATCACCAGGGAGATGGTTGGGCCGGGTGGACCTAAAACCGGTGCGCCACCGCCAGGAGCTATGGTTCGCGCTCCCGCCCAATTGAAGCTCTCGCGCAATACCGGACGACCAGGTAATGCAACAGCAGGAGGCAGGCGCGGCCCCAACCTTCGTGGACGTGATGGCAAGCCTGGCGGTAGCGGTAGCCGGGAGCAGGGGCCGAAGAGGCGCGAGAGGAAGAGCGGCGACGACGGCGACAAGAAGATCAACGCGGCCGACGTAAAATTCGAGAGCACACTTTCAGACGGCATGGTGCAGCACCTGCTGCGACTGCAGAGAGGCGAGTGGGACCGCAAGCCATACGAGCCTAAGTACGCGCCTGGGGGGTTTGAGGCGAACCAACTGATACACGCTGGGAGAGAGCTGTTCCGTGGCGAGGCACCGCCGGTGAAGATCTGGGGAATGCTGGAGAAGCGGATAGGCGTAGTTGGCATGCACAACGCGGAAGCACACCTGAAGGTCAGGCGGGTGACAGACCTGGACGACGAGTCGCTGGGTGAGAGGAGACAACACTTTGAGACAGGCGAGGTTGAAGTAAAGGCAAAGGCGCCAGAGCCCAGCAAGGCGGCCACAAAGGCTCCTGTTGCGAAGGCTCTTGCCACGAAAGCTCCCGCCGCAAACGCACCCGCAGCAGTCGCGCAGGCGGCAGCAGCGAAGGTCCCAGCGCCAAAGCAGGCAACTGTTGTACAATAGGGGAAGCAGTAAGAGCAGGGTGTACGAGGATTGTAGATTAAGCGCAGCAATTGTACCATCATCAACACAGGCATGGTCCCTCCCAGCACCACACCAGCGTTTACACACTAATGATACAGGGTCGATTGACGCCGTCAGGGGTTAACGCCTTCCGCATTGTATCCTCTCGCAGGTTCCTTCGTAGCAGGGGTATAAGAGCATTTCAAAAAGATTTCTCTTCTGACTGCGAAGAGAGTCGATGGTTGGAGGACCTACTGGCACGTGACGAAACTGCCAAAGGCAAAGCAGTATTCTATGATTGTGAGCTCGCGCTGCGTGAATGTAGCTGCGGCTTATGGCGCCCACGAGCGTAGATGACGATTCATTGCAACGAAATGCTTGCTAGAAAAGTCGAAATCTCAAAGATATTGTCGCGCGCAAGCACCGTCCTACTCCTCCTCGTAAGCCTCTCCTCCCGTAAGCGGCTTCAGCCCCACCTTAGGGTTAATGAAGTTGAACACCGTCTCATGCCACAACAGACTGTTCTCCGGCTTAAGCACCCAATGATTCTCATCCGGGAACGTCAAGAACTGGCTCTCCACGCCCCGAGTCTGCAGCGTGTGGAACGCCGCCAACCCCTCGCCAATCAACAGCCTATAATCCAGCTCACTATGGATGATAAGCTGCGGTGTCTGCCAATGCTCAGTGTACTTGGACGGATCCCACTTCTCCCAGCCCTCGCGATTCTTCCACGGTGCGCCCTTGAGGTCGTGGAAAGGGAAGTATAGTTCTTCAGATGACATCTGGCTCGCCATACTGAACACTCCGTCGTGGGTTACCAGCGCCTTGAAGTGGCGGCCCAGCGGGCGGCCCTGGATCCAGTTCATCATGTAGCCGCCGTAACTCGCTCCGAGGGCGACTGCGCGCTTGGTGTCAACGTATGAGAGGTTGTGCTTGATCCAGTCGAAGCCTAGCGCAAGGTCTTGGTAGGGAAGCCCGCCCCATTGGCCTTGGATTGCGTCGGTGAAGGCTTGCCCGTAGCTGGTGCTGCCGGTGGGGTTGGGACAGATAACGACGTAGCCTTGTTCGGCGAAGACGGCAGGGTTCCAGCGCGTGCTCCAGGAGTCCTCCCATGCGCCTTGGGGTCCGCCGTGGATAAGGTATGCGAGAGGGTATGTTTTGTCGGAGGAGAAGTTGGAGGGCTTCACGACCCATGCATGAACCGATGTATTGTGTGCGGCGCCCTTCCAGTGGATCTCACTGATTTGAGAGCGAGAGAGGCCGAACATGGAGCCTGAGCGGGTGTTGGAGGAGATGTATTGGGTGGTGAGGGTGTTGAACTCTGAGCCAGACGAGCTATCGGAGGTGGGAAGTGTGTAGGTGTTCTCGTGGTTCTTGTGGTCGCCCACAGGTACGAAGGAATACAGACTGTTTTCGATCAAGCTGTTCGAGCTGATGAAGAGGTTTCCAGACTTCAGCACCTTGACATCTGCAACGTTCCCGCCTTCGACGAGGACCGTTGGCAGAGGCGAATCTTCACCAGGACGCTTGGGAGGTCCGGCATGGAAGAGGTTCCCACGCCCATGATCTTCGGCTGTGAAGTACAGATGCCAGTCATCTGGGCTCCAAGAGATGGACTGGGGGCTTCTATCCCACTTCCCCTTGCCGTCTTTCGACGCGTAAAGCAGAGTTGGCGGGTTCCCCAGTTTGCTGTAGTCATGGATGATGAAAGGCTGGTTCTTGTCCGACTCGTACCCGTCAGTTCTCATTGCCAAGAACGCAATCATTTCTCCTGAATTAGACCAGACCGGGCTTGTGCACGCGCCCTCGAAGCCGTGAGTCTTCGCCAGCTCTATCTTCTGGATCTCGGGTGTGTCTTCAGACCAGTCATCGAGATGATTCCAGAATCCTGGAGCGGCGCGCGCAGAGACATAGATATGAGTTCTCGTGTGGAGTGCAGGGTTGAGATTAGGATCCTTGGCGGTGAACACCAGACCATGTTTGGAGATGTCGAAGTGATCTTTCCCGCCAAATGGGTCGATGGGACTCTCGAGCTTGGAGCCCTTCAAAGCATTTTTCAGCTTTGACAACTCAAACTTGCTATTCTTCCTTGTCAGTTTTCCAAGCCAGATGGCGTTCCTGTTCTCCGTTACGTAGTGATCCCACTGTTTTTGGCATGATTAGTACGAAGAAGCAGCAGTTTGGTCCTTTATGCTTACATGCCGGACGAACATCGACCCATAGAGCCTGCCCGATGTATGTGGCTTCTCTGCCTTCTCAGGGTTGTAGAAAGAGCCATCCGGCTTTGCTTTGCCAGACACAGCGAATGCAATCTCATCATCACTGAGTCTGTAAGTCTTGAGGTCGCCAACCGGACCTTCAATCGTGCCAGCTGTGTAGTTGCTGTGGAGGTTGTTAGTAGTACTTTATAAGGTCGGCTGCATGTGACATACTCGTTGTCAAAGTTGTCTGCCTTTCCGACTAGCACAGTGGTAACGCCGTCATCACCAGAGTTCAGCATGAGGATGTTGTCATCATCGATCCAGGTGGGTTCGCTCGCAGTCTTGTCATCTGTGACCAGGCTGGTCTGCTGACTGGCTACATCGAGGACCCGGATTTCTGATTTCTTGGCATGCTCTTCGAAGCTATACGTTGACACACTGTACAGTACTTTCGATGCATCCGAGTTGGGAATGCCCTCGGACCTGCGCGGTGCGCTGAGGAGCACCTTGGGTGTGAACTTGGCGGCCCTGATCGTCATGTTGAGTATAAGGAATATGTAAACGCGGGATGAGTGCCTACATGTTGTTAGTCTCGTGTTCTGAAGAAGTAGATACAGAATGGAGACGGCGTTGAAAGGACAGTAAAGAACGAGGCTGGTGATGCGTGGAAGGAGCTAATCGACGCAGCGAGGTTGTCATATCCCTGCCATGCTGGAGTTGTGCGATAGCACCACATCTTGAACCATGTAGACTGCTTTGCGGGCGATAGTGAACGCGTACATGATTACAATCCAACCATAGAGCTCTTTGACGAGATGTTGCTTGGAGATATGAACGCATTTGCATTGTGTTGAAAGGTGCTCCTGATGAATTCTCCAACTTACCACAAGCCAATTTGCGATCGCAACACAGATACACAGATGTACTCCGTGGGTGACCGATGAGAGCGAGACGAGCACCGTGATGAACGTCGGAAAGCGGAGTCTAGCGCCTCCTGGTTGGCTAATCCCGTCCGCCCCAGCCACTTCGTCCTTTCCATTCCACTTCCTCCAATACGTCATCATCAACCAAATCACGCAACCCCTCTCACGTCCCCACCACCCACGCTGCACCTTTGCGCAGCCTCACCCTTATATTCCTTCTCACGCTCGCGCTCACCAGCAATATAAACACAGCAGTTTAAAATTTCTCATCAAATTGCCTGAAACAGGGACGCGTAGCGTTCAAAAATGGTGCAAGCCATTCCTGTGGCGCAGTGGTAGCGCGCCGTTCTTATAAGATTCGTCAGACTCTTATGACTCATCTGGGTTATGCGGATGCCGTGGGTTCGAACCCCACCAGGTACGTTCTTCTCAAAAGGAGATGTTTCCTGCTTCCTGTACTAATGTGGTATAGGAATACATGAACCAATGTTTCTACCTTTTTTGCTTTTGCTGCGGTGACGAACGTGATAAGGTGTATAATAGTATGAGTGACGTTTCTTTTTGCTTCTGTCTCTGGCGGTTTCACAATGATGAGGTGAAAGAAGGTGCATGGCGTAGAAATATAACCTTGCAGCTGTTCCAGAAGCGCTGGTGAATGTCTATATCTTTTGACCTCGCTCTAAGCCTACAGCAAAGCAGGCAACGATAACACCAATAGCTTGCTTTCGTATGACTGTATACAGGAGTGTATGATATGCATAAAACACTCGACTGTCTTGCAAGAGTCCGAGGTTGAGCATGGCAGTAATCTGAGCGGCATGAGGTGCACGCCTGGGTATTGTATTCCTACAAAGCTCCTCCAGTCTCCCCACACCAAGCCCCGGCGTACTTCTACATAGTAATCATAACACTCGCGTTCTTGTACCAGCTCACCAGCGGATTATCCCCATTCTTCGTGCTCGTCTCGGCAATATCCGCCCTGCCCGCCATGAAATCCTCATGCGTATACGTACGCGCAAACTTGCCCGTAATGGCTGTGTACATGGGCTCCATGACCTCAAAGTCGGTGGGGAACAGGATGTCGAAGTAGCCTTGATGGACCTAGTACTCATCAGTACATGGGTATGGGAGGGGCAAAATATGGGGGACGAACCAAAGGTGTCGAGACAGGAATCATCTGCCTTTTGTATCTCGTCTGCACGACAGGTGCATTGATACCTTCGACTGCTTCGCCGAGTTTGTGGAAGTCGGAGCTGATGAGCTTGTGGTTCGGGAATTTGGACGCGAGGATGTGGAAGAACTGCATCAGCCGCGTAGGGATGTATTCTGGCTGGCTGAGGTTTGTTCTGAACGGTACCAAGCTCCTTAGGCTCTGCATCAAGCGTGAGCCTTGGAGGGGATGTGGGTATGATTCACACGCTGCGTGTCGCCGTGCGAGAAACTGTGTAGCGACGGGATCGAGGGTGCGGGAGTAGTATTCGAAGAGCTCTCCGCGCGGGTCGACGACGACGTGGGATTGGTATGGGGAGCCGGTTTCGTTGTCGTACTTCAGTGCGTCGTGGGCAAAGTTGTCGAATACCTCGAGCGCGAGGAAGTAGCAGGGTGAGGATATGTATTGGTTCCAGTCGAAGATGGAGCGATTGACGATTTCGACTTTGTCTGAGTGCCCTCGCGCGTAGGCTGAGTGCCCTAGCCCTTTCTGCTGTAGGTCTGCCAGCTGACTTGAGATTTCGATAATTCGGTACTTCGTGCGCTCGTACACGTCTGGATGTACGTCTCGTATGTAGTCCAGAATGTTCAGCATCATGGTTCCGTTTCCTGCTCCCATTTCATAGATGATAAGGTCTTGATACGGGAAGAAGTTGTACCTGTAGTCCTCCACCAAGTATCGTGCCAGCGCTTCTCCATAGTATGGCGAAAACAGCTCGGTCGGTGTATGCCAGAGCTGGCGGAGGTCATTCGGTTCTTGCGTGTCGAGTGCATCTTCAAAGTCGGTATAGCGGTGCCGTAGCTGCTGGAAGAACTCATGTTCTGACTTCATTGCATTGAAGTTGAATGGGTCGCCCGGCGAGAAGATGACGACTTGCTTCGAGAAGTAGCCATAACTCGGATTGTAGAGGCTGTCCTCGATGAAGTCGCGCATCAGCATCTTGACTCTCCGTGGTCTCTCTTTCCTGCTCCGCAGCATGTCTGATGTGACCATGGGATATCTGTCGAACTCCTCCGTCCTCTCTTGCGGGAATGCATTCTTCCTCGGTGTCCATCTGCTCTCCCTGCTTGTCTCTCCCTCACCCAATCTGGTGGCCTTCTCTCGGCGCTGAAGTTGGGGTACCCGCGCGCTCGTGAGCGCTGGTCGAGCTCCGCGGGCCAGGCATTGCGCTGCTCGGTGCGAGAAAAGCTGGCGGAAGAGTTGAGTGACGAGCGGCGAATCCATTGACGCCAGCGCACGTCGTCTGAACTCGGTTGCGACAGTTGGGGAAGCTCTCTGCGCGACAGCACGTGGTGGAGTTTGCGGGTCGCTCCTGCCCTGCCAAGCCGGCGGCCGTTGTCAAAGCTCCATGCTCCGAACCATTCGCGCACTTCTATACCCACTTGCTTGATCACACAATCTTGGAAATGCCTGACTACACCAGGTATTATATTGCAGGAGCATTCCTCACCGGAATAGCTTTAACTACCGCCTGCAATCGACGCTTGGTAGCATCCTCAGAAAATGTCCAATCTCAAGATGGACAGAAGCAGCAGCAAAAGCTATTGTCCAAACTCTCGAAGATCAATGATTTGGATACATTGAAGAAGACGTTGGTGGAGCTTGAAAGCTCCTTGGCGAAAGGTGCAGGCCGCGTTGACATCAAGGAGGGCATCGAAGGGTGCATTGGCGACACGCCACTTATCAAAATCAAGTCACTGTCAGAATACACAGGCTGCGATATCTTAGTCAAGGCCGAAGTAAGTTTGCGATTAGCACTGCCTGCATCTCGGGCGACTGACCGATGCAAACAGTTTCTCAACGGCGCCGGCAATAGCCCAAAAGATCGTGTTGCTCTCAGTATCATCGAAATGGTAAGCTCAGTCCATCTAGCCGTGGCGTATGGCTACTGACAATCTGCACAGGCTGAAGAAAAAGGGTTGCTCATTCCCGACTCCGGAGACACCATCTACGAGGGCACTGTTGGCAGCACTGGCATTTCGCTAGCTGCGATTTGCAGAGCACGTGGCTACAAAGCGCACATGTGAGCTGCTCCTTTCTCGACGTTGAATCATTGCTGATTGTTGCCAGCTGTATGCCAAACGATATGGCAGTTGAAAAGTCGGACATTCTTCTGAAACTGGGTGCAGAAGTGGAAAGAGTCAAGCCAGCACCAATTGTGGACCAGAAGCAATTCGTCAATCTTGCACGAACCCGCGCAGCAGAACACACGGCCTCTACTGACAAGCCGGGACGTGGGCTGTTCGCCGACCAGTTTGAGACAGAGGCGAATTGGCGCGCACACTTCACCGGTACTGGACCCGAGATCTACGAGCAAACGGGAGGATCACTGGATGCATTTGTCAGCGGTGCTGGCACCGGAGGAACCATTTCTGGCGTTGCGCTCTTCTTGAAGTCGCGCCTTCCAGATGTCAAGATCGTGCTCGCCGATCCTCCCGGCAGTGGTCTGTTCAATCGCGTCAAGTACGGGGTGATGTTCGATCGAAAAGAAAAAGAAGGCACACGTCGGCGCCATCAGGTTGACACGATTGTTGAGGGCATCGGCATCAACCGTGTTACCCACAATTTCGATGTTGGGAGAGAGCTCATTGACGATGCAATCAGGGTAACCGACGACCAAGCGACTTCCATGGCACGCTGGCTTGTTGAACATGATGGCATCTTCGTTGGTAGCTCCAGTGCTGTGAACTGTAAGTCACGAGCTATATTCGTAATGCGCATAGATACTGACTCTTGCAGGCGTGGCTGCTACGAAGCTCGCGAAGCAACTCGGTCCCGGTCACCGCATTGTCACATTGCTGTGCGACAGGTGAGCCATACTTGTAATCCATTGCAGCGTTGACTAACAACTTCACAGTGGAGCAAGGCATCTCAGCAAATTTTGGGCTCAGACCAAGCCCGTTGGTGGTGCAGAAAACGATGTGTCTCTTGAGCAAATTCTCGACACTTAAGCCCTCTACCTAGTCGGCGATTCCACAATGTCGACCAAGACCAAACATCACTCTTCGAAACTGATCAGCTACTCATCACGGTTTCGAAGCTTCAGGAAGCGAATGGCAGTCTTCCGTGCGTTCGCAGCAAAGGCCTCTGAAACGACGAGCCAGGGCCGCATCTGGGTTTGAAAGGTTGGGCCATCACATCTCGAAGCCATTCACAACGCGCTACCACCATTCAATCTCGACGACCGATAGAACCTTTGAAGCCTTGTACAAGCACGCACAACAGCGTTGTGCAGAATAGTCTTCTGTCTACTCGAAGACAATGGACACGTGACGAATCAAGACAAAGCTTCCACGCTTCACACCCACGAAGACAGGCTGTCTTATGTGCGTGACAAAGAGCAAAGCACCAACAAAGATGGCTTGCCAGATCTCGCTCTAAGCGTTTGTGCTCGCATTATATATGCCCAACACCCTCATGCCCCTGCCGGTTGCTCACATCTAGGATCTCAACGACACCGGGCCGCAGCAAACTTCCCACGTTACCGATAACCAATACAATACAGAAGATTCAACCAAACAGGGCATGCCTCCCCTCTCCTCAAACGAGAGCCACAAGGTCAGCAAAGCAAACCGTGCACGAACACGACTGTGCGACCGACGGCTCGCCAAAATGGCCGACGCAAAGAACCCATCCAAATATGTCTTGCGTACCAAGCGCTCCCTGACAGACCGTAACCCCGAACTCGCGCTCAAAATCTCCCAAATGCGCCTCACCATTGCGCCCATAATACACGTCGTCACCGGCCAGGCGGCACCAGACTTCCCACACACAATGCTCTCCCTCTTCACCTTGACAGAAGCACAACTCGACGCGCTCGCAGAGTACTACAGCCAAAGCCAAACGCCTACAGCGCTCACATACAAGTACCCGACGACCATGGACTGGAACAAGCCCTTCTTAGCAAACGATCCGGGGCTGCCTGAGGACTGCAAGTTGTCAGGGATCGAGCGGCTGAAGGTCAAGATGCGGATGTTCGCGAGGTTCATAGGGATGCGAGGCGCGGATACGCCGCGGTGGGAGTATGAGCGGCAGGTGGAGATTCTGGGGAATAAGATTGGACGGGTGGTGCGCGAGGACGAGGACGAGGAGGAGACATTACGGAACAAGGCGTATTGGGGGGTGCAGCGGTATTGATGTGGATCTGATAGGGATGGCTGCGAGGACGAAAATGAGATACATTAGCATAGCATAGCATGGCATTGCAGCGTTCCATCACGTGCACATGAACACACAATTGCGCGCCATAATATCTTGTTCAGAACCTTTCCGGCCTGTGATGTGTCCCCTGGGAGAGAGGCATCCTGGTTGGACTACACAATACATCCAACACTGCGACGCAGACACGATACTATCGCATCATGTACGTCAAGAGTACAACTCCTCATCATCCCCCGCATCGCCAAATCCGCCTTCCGCGATATCAACACTGCTCTGACTCTTGTGCCCAGATGCAGACGCTTTTCCCTTCCCCTTCCCACTACTGCTCCCACTTCCACTTCCACCACCCGTCCCATTGAGATCGATGTTCTCCGTCCTAACCAACATTTCGTCGTCTTCATCTCCCGTTGCAACCGCCTTGCCCTTGCCCTTGCCCTTGCCCTTGCCCTTACCGGCCGCAACGCTCGCAGATGCTCCATTCGTCGCCGGCGGCGCCTCGATCTGCTTCTTACTCTCATCCGGCTTCCCCGCGCCTTCAAAAGTGGCGCGCACCCTGTCGTAGTGCCTCAGCTCATCCGCGCTGACGGACGGCACCAACTCCTTGTGTGCCTCCATATAGTCTTGTTCTGTGACCATGACAGCGGTGTCCTCCTCAGTCGCAAAATGATCGAAGAAGTACGCGATGCTAATCTTCTGGTCGTGAGTGTCGTTGTACTCCTTGACCTTTTTATCGACAGCCCGTGCTTGCCGCGTGATGGCTTTGAGCATCGCGTCCGAGCAGAGCGCGTACATGTCCGCGCCTGTGTATGTGAATGGTAGGCCCTGGCTGACGCGAGCGAGGGAGAGGTCGGGGTGGAGTGTGAATCTGGTGGGTGTTAGCAACGGCACTCACTCTCTCAAGCTAACGATTTGGGTGGAAACTCACTTTCTGCTCAGCGCCTCCAAGATGGTCTGCTGTTTCTCATGTGTGTCTGACACACCCAGGTACAGCATCTTGTCGAATCGTCCGGGACGCAGCAGAGCTTGGTCGAGCAGATCTGGACGATTTGTTGCACCGATGACGAACACACCTTCGCCGCCATCGCTCATGCCATCGAGCTCGGCCAGCAATTGGGAGACAATACGGTCCATGACGCCGCCGCTGTCACCCTGATTTCCACGCTTCGGCGCCACAGAGTCCAGTTCGTCGAAAAAGACCACACAGGGTCTTGCATCGCGCGCCCGCTGGAAGACACGCCGGACGTTGGCTTCCGACTCACCAATGTACATGTTGAGCAGCTCGGGGCCCTTGACACTGAAGAAGTTGAGAGAGAACTCTGTAGCAATGGCCTTTGCGAGCAGGGTCTTTCCGGTTCCAGGGGGTCCGTAGAAGAGGATGCCGCTGCGCTTCTTCATGCCCTTGGCAAAAAGCTCTGGGCGGGATAGCGGCAGTTGAATGGTCTCCATGACTGCGTCCTTGATGTGGGACATACCACCGACGTCTGACCAACCGACCTTTGGGATCTTGGGGGCGCCGATTGCGTCGGCGAAGTTCTTCCTTGCAGCGTCCACGGCGCCATCCAGGTCGGCTTTTGTGAGGCTGTTGCTGAAGTGGCCGCCGGCGAGTTCGATGTCTCTGATTGTTACTGCTTCGCCTGATGATGACGCTTTGCTTGCTGTTGCCGCGAGCTCCTCTATGCGGGTGCGCTTCGCGACGAGGGCTCTGTCGACCACATCGACAAGATCACCAGCTACCAAAGCCGCGGTTTTGACGGCGATGTTGCCAAGGTCGACTTCAGGAGACAGCCGGATACCAGCATCCTCGATGATGCTGCGCAGGATGCCCTCTCTTTCGCCTTCATCGGGCGCTGTCATCTCCAGCTCGTGCGTAAACAGCCCTCGTATACCCTCAGGTACCTTGTCGATCTCTGTTGTTGTCGCAATCAGTACTCTCGAGTCAGCCAAGATCTCCTTGAGTGCTGTATGCATTCGATCAGCTGTAAGCGCGTCGACATGCTTGATGAGCAGTGCGGTGAACTCGGCTCCGCAGGTCAGACCGCGCTCGGCCCTAGCCTTGAGGAAGCCCTCAGTCTTGACATCGCCTCCTCCTGCACCTCCTTCGGTAACAATGTCAAACGCGTCGATAGCAAAAGTGTGCAAGCCCAGGTCCTCGCAGGCCTTGGTCGAAACAGCCGCCTTGCCAATCCCTCGTTGAGTGGACGTGATGAGGATAGCTACTGGAGGAAGCCCCAGGTGAATGGCTCTCGGACTAGTAGCCACAGACATTAGCTCTCGCAATCGTCTGCGAAGAGGCGAGATGTATGGCTTGGGAAGCTCATCCATCGCCATCACCTTCTGAGACACAGTGACTGGTGTTCGTTTCGCGCCAAGGTAGTACTGCCAGGCATTGTCAATAGGCGCGGGTGCCTTGCCTGGTTCGCTGCCGTTCATCTCCATCTTCGTACTCGCTGCATCTACAGTGACTGCGCCGCCCCAGATGTCAGGCTCTTCGCCTTCTAGGGGTTGCGAAGTCTTGGACGAGACGTTGCCAATCTTGAACCATGCGACGGCTTTGGGCTGGGAGCTGTCAGCCGCATGGCTTTCATCCGCGTTCTTTCTGGAGTTAAACAATAGTTCGTCGCTTCCCACATCGTCTTCTGCGGATGCTTGGAAGACGGCCCGACCGAGTGATTCGTCAATGGACACGCCGATCAGATCACCACTCTTGACAACACGACGCTTCTGCTCGAAGTGTTCCTTCAGCGCAGCGAACAGGCTTGGCTGAAGCAAACGGTCCGAAGACAGCGGCGTCGAGATCTTGAGTAGAGTGACCTCCTTCGCAGACGGCGGCAGTGACGAACTGGTCAAGCGAGGTTTCTGCAGAGCTGTACGCGGCAGGCCCGGCACGTGTGGTGCGACCAACGGCGTGATGCGCAGATGTGACGGACTTCCAAGATTCGCCAATAAAACAGGAGAGAGGTATGCTGGCAGCGAGGTGCTCGCCGGGCCCGAAAAGCTCGATATGCTCATCCTCCGCTCGCCACCGTCAGGTTTGTTGACTGGGTAGCGCGCAACTTTTTTCGACATGCTCTCTGGTAGGCCATACACTCTGACTGGCCGCCAATTCGAGCTCTCTTCTTCTTGAGCAGCCCCAAACGAGCCAAGACTCCATAGCGGATGACCTGACGGCTCCTCTGAAGCCTCGAGTTTCACCCAGTCCCCAGAGAAGCAACCGACTTTGACCAGGGCGTTGGTATCCACGAAAACACGAGCTTCCTCATCGTCCTCGCTGCCAGGCTTGGGGTGCACGAGCTCATCGGAAATGCTCTGCAGCAAGCCATGCACCTTGAAGACCTTGCTCTTCGAAGACGGCGCTCCCCGCACAGTGCTGGTAGCCGTGAAGCTGGAGAAGACCGAACCGGGTGTCGCTAACCCATTCGTGCGGAAGTTGCCAGGACGGGGGGTAGCGGACGTGAACGCCGAGAGCACGCCTGAAGGCTGCGGCGGCAGCATAGGAGCGCTCAGAGAGATGAAATCGTCGGATCCGTCAGACAGATCGCCCGCATCTGACCCTGAGAAGTCCGAATCGAGATTGTCGGTAGATTCGTCCTCCGGCGGGCTGCCGGTTCGCGAGTCGCCGCGCTCGTCGGCAGTATAGAAGGCATCGTTCGCGGTATCTTCGGCTTCGCTGTCGTCGAACGTGTGCGAGATCGGCGCTTGTCTCACAGGCGGCGGAACGACAGGCTTGGAGCTGCGGTGGGACTGCAGCACCACGATGCGCGTACTCGGCAGCAAAAGGCCCTGCGACACAGGCTCGCAGGCAGCGATCTTAGCTGGCGGCGGCGTCACGTGCGTGATGGGGTGCGCAGGCAGCGGCAGGGGGAGCAGGTCGCCGGTGTGCAGCACAGTCGGCGACTGCAGCGCTTCTCGCAGCGCTTCTCGCACCGCCGTCCTCCATGCCTGTTCCTGGGCGGCGTGGTCTACTACCCTCTGCGCCGTCTTGGCCTTGCCGTTGATGTCGAGATAGCGGTTCCGGGGCCCTTTGGCTGCGCCGTTCGACGGAGTCACGAAGCCCCCGCCGAACTTGGCATGCACTTCGTCCAGCTTCCGCAGCGCTTCTGTGTCCAGATTGACGTAGACGGTGTCCAAGCCCAGCGGGACAACACGGTGAATGCGCACCTCGATCGGCGTGTCTCTGCGCTGTGTCTTGTTCGGCGCTAGACCGTGAAGGAGCTGCGAGAAGGACTGCAGTGCGAGTGCTGCAGCGGGCATCTGCAGCGATGGATGCGGCCGCCCTGTCAACGTGTCGGCCTTCTCAGCAATCCTCACAGGCAGGATGGTCCAGGGAACATTCTGGGATGCAACGACAGAGCTCGGCAGCCACGGGGTAATTGCGACGTGACTGGTGGTGGTGTTGGCTCCTACTACCATCAGTTTCTCTACACTCATGGTCTTGTAATATTACAGAAGAGCATACCACCACGCCCCCGTCCTCGAAACAAGCCCTCAAACAAATCCTCACTCAACACACCCACCTCGCCCTTCAGTCGCTCATCGAGCAGCAGACGCGCCGACATCGCTGGTCGGTCGAGTCTTCTTCTCCTTCTTCTTTTCCGCGGGTTCACCGGGTGAACTCCATCTTGCGCCTCCATAGCCTGTCTTCGTCAATTGATGACCTGCGTCTTGGTGTATGGTTGCTGGAGGCTCTGCTCTGCGGCTTGCTGGATAGTCGCATGCGCTCGGTCGACGCCAAGCTCCAAAGTGTACCTCGGCAGACAGCCCGCAGGGTCGGATGCCGATCTGCTGGGCGCCGACGGGTGCGCGCTTCTCCCTGCGCCGACTGAACACGCGCCGGGTGGTAAGCGAGGAGCGTGAATGGAAAGATGATGGCCTTGCAAACTCTCGGAAACAATGTGATGATGGACAGCGGTTATCGTCTGCACGTGGAAGTGCCTGCAACATGGAACATCTGGTCGGCTGACCGTTGCAGGGTGCCCGCTTCTTGACATGTCCAGTTGCGGTTCCGGTGGCTCGACACATCGAGTCCGGCTGCACGGCAGCAACGTTCGATGGGATGGCTGATGGATGTCCAGGGTTCGCAGCATGCATTGCAATTATACAGAATCGTAAATGTCAACCTCTTTTGCGAGGATACCAAACGCCGTCAACACCTCCCTATGCATCTGGCCTCGTCTCTTCCCCCATGCAACAACCCCTCTTGTCCACATACGCTTTACTTGCTGCTCTGCTTCGCTTTACTTCCTGCTCTGCTTCGCTTTACTTCCTGCTCTGCTTCGCTTTACTTCCTGCTCTGCTTCGCTTTACTTCCTGCTCT